>NC_136686.1:61220244-61657036 GCF_903797595.1 Erithacus rubecula | reverse complement strand
CTTCCTTCTTCCTTCCGACTTCCTTCCTTCCTTCCTTCCTTCCTTCCTTCCTTCCTTCCTTCCTTCCTTCCTTCCTTCCTTCCTTCCACAAAGGAGCACTATTCAATTTTCAAAACATTTTACTATGTATTTGAAACACACCAAGGTGTTTGGGACATCTACCCTCTAGAGAAGCAACTGGAAGCCACATGAGATATTATAAGATGTCTAAAATGGAATAAGATATTTAATTCTGGGCAATTGAACCTTGAAACAGATCACTTGCTGCACATTTGAGATTGCTCTGACACAAATGCCATAATCTTCTCAGTTCAACCACCTTCATCCAATGGCTCAGTCATCAGACCTGACCCTCTGGTGCTTTCTTGGTAAATGCTGACATATTTCAATATCTATGCTTGTGGTACTAGAATAAAGTTGGTTTTGGCCTTTGTCACTTTTAGTTCACAGAAGTAATCAAAACAGCACTCTGTAAATTCTTTGGAGCCTTTCCTGCTACAGGCAATAAGAGATTTGCCACTAACTTCAGCAGAACCACTTGTGAGCCCCACGTTTAATTAACACATAATTCAGAGTGTCTAATAGGATTGATGTGTATCTGAATTAAAACTGCAAATAAAATGGTGCTAAGGGATGGAAGCAGAGAACAGACTTTAAATCTCATTTCAGGACTTGAGCGCGAATGGCAGAAAATACCATGGGCTTCACAGACAGGGAAGAACTTGGCACGAGATAAAAGGCTTAAGCCAGGATTCATTCAACTTCCAGTGCTGCTCAAAGGATGAAACCATCTGAGATTTATATATTCACTGCTTCACTTGCCCACACAAGGCTTTGAAAGCCACTGGAATTTCATTTTTAGAGGACATCAGAAAAACTGACAGAAAATGTTGGATGAAGAGCCTGCAGGAGGCTTCTGGCTGGTCCACCAGGCTTCTGAGCAGTCAGACATTTTGGGACTGAGAGTGGTTCTCTTCCAGATTCACATAATCTCATTTGGAGCTTTCCCTCTGTTAGAATGCAATGTGAGACAGGCTTTCAAGCCCTTTTCTCTGGTGCTAATCCTCCAGTGAATATTGACTCAGGGTTTTGAAGAGCTGCTGAAAAAATGACAAGTCAATGAGCACTGCTCCCTTCTCTGCCTGTCTGCTCAAGTGAGCCCAGTGGGGCTAGGAGAAGGAGAAATAATAGGAGAAAACCCCAAATATCCCTAAAGCAGAAGCACTATATTGCTGTTTAGGAAGATCAGGTCATCAGGGATAATCTATTTGTGACAGCTTAAAAAATCCTATTGCTCTTGCTGTCACTGTAACTCTGGCATCTAGACCAAAGCATATGGCTGCTGAACTCTGTAATACACCTCTCCCTCATGCCCTAATGTCAGGGTACGATAGAGCCACACTTCCATTTTTTAAAGAATTGAACACTGACATAACAAGGCTCCCTTCTCCTGTTCCTTATGTTTGGAGGGAAGCAGCTGCATCACCCTGCAGAGCCACAGCAGGCCAGGAGCTCATGCTGCTGGGAGAAGGAGCTGTTCTGCTTTTCTTGGGGTGCTGAGAATAGCTGAAAGCCACATTGACTCTTGCAAGGTAAAATCCTCAGTTTGCCAGTTCTGTCCTAGTGGGGAGATGCAGAAGGAGCTCCCTGTCATGGGACCAGGACACAAAGAGGCAGCCAGAGCTCCCAAAGGCTGCACGAGCTCAGCCTTGCACAAGCTCAGCCTTGCACAAGCTCAGCCTTGCGCAAGCTCAGCCTTGGTGCTTTGCCTGTGTTTAGGTCCCCAATGGCTTCAAGGCTCAAATTCCCATTCCTGCTTTCTGTCCCTCCTGCCAGTTTTGTCTCTGCTCGAGTCTTTTCTTTTGATGTTGGTTCAGGAATCTCCACCCTCTCTTTAGCAAGAGTTAACTGTTTTCTGGAAAACTGCAGAATTTGCAGCCCTGGGAATTGAGATTTTCAGTATACTCACAGATCAAGCAACAAGGGTTTTCTTATGTGTATCTCAGGGCAATGTTTTGTGGAGGATCTAAATTTCCTGTGTTGTCTCCTTGATTCCCTGATATACTCAGAGGGGGATATCATCACTGGGAGGCAGAGAGGCATTAATATCTAATATTTAGAGTGGGCAAGAGCAAGAATTGGTATGTGTATTAAGAAGAGGCTATTAACTGCTGACAACCTTAGCAGCCAGCTTTGATTCACACTGACATACTCTCCATCCTTTCTTCCCTCCATCCCTCCTCTCACTTTCTTCCACTTTCACTTGATTTCTGTTTCACTGTTAATTTTTGTCTTTTAAAACTAAAGATATAAAATCTTTTCTCAATTTCTCTCTCTTGTAGAAAATATCCTGAGAGCACAGATTTTAGTCAATATGCCATCAATCCCTAGTACTGAGCAAGAGAATAATATTCCAAGTGTAATATACAGTTTGTTACTTTGGGTTAAGGAGGTTATTACACGTTGTATATAATTATTATTGCTTAGCAATTTTGTCTAATAATAGTGCAAAAGTGTAGCAAAGATTAATTAAGGAAGCAAAGGAAAGTCCAGCAGGAATGATGTCTGAAGCAACAGTATTTGTTTTATGTGAGGCACAAATTCTGGAAAAGAATGTTCTGCCCTTCATTATAGGATGGAAATAAGAATCAGGGGAGTGAAATGGAGGAGAGCTGGTAAGGGTTTAAGGGTGGTGTTAGTGGCATGACTAATCAAGCAGAGAGAATAAATTGAAAAAGAGTCACACTTTCTACAGAGTCACAAAATGATGGAAATAGAACTGTCATTACAGATGCTAATTAACAGGGCTCTGTATCTCTCAGCTTTGGAGTTCAAACCAGTGGGAAGTCTATGCAACAAGCAGCATGAATTTCACACACACTGATTGTCCTGAAGAAATTCCTTGTGGCTGCCAGTGCCATAACATTATCACAGACTGCTGTTATTATTATTTTTGAGAAAATGTGTTTTCATGTAAAAGCACATTATTAACATTTCAAACTATCAAACACATATATGTAAATCCCTAATAAGTTTACATGTTTTCTGGACACAGCAGTAGTAAGGTCAGTACTTGATTATTGCATTCATCTCCTGGTAGTGTGTCTCAAAAGGGTGAGGATCCTAGAGACAACTCTTCTCCTTAACTTCATGTTCAAGAGAAGTTATGAAAGTCTTCCAGACAGGAAATCCAGGCTCTTGCATGCAGGAGTTTGTTGTATCAAGAAACCCTTGGTAGAGTTCGTGCTCCATTTTCAGTAACCACTGAACAGGAGGAAGTTCAGAATCCTGTAGGGATGTTCATGTTACACCATTGTTTGTAAGGGATAAACGAGATAATAAATTTGTCTTACTATCAGTCTGATACTGATCTCAGGACTTGAATAGCAAGGATTTAAAGGAGTGAGATAATACCAAATAAGAAAAACAGATATTGTTGAACTGACCTTTATAGAGTCCTCTACATAGATGGCAAATTAATGCTGAACAGGTTTATTTCTGTTGGACTGTCCAGAGATGAGCTATTTGATCTGTATTTTTCATGGTATTTTTAAAAGTTTAGGAACTAAATGCTGTTTCATAGCTGATAAATTTGGTGTTGATTGCAAGGTCAGGAAAGTTGGATGAGAGAAGCTGATAGGTGGTTGATACAGAGTTAGTAAAATGACCTGTTAAAGAGAGTTTATGTCAATAAGATTAGAGTATTTTGCCCTTTTTTGGTCCTTTGGGAATCAGACATCCAAACTTGACCCCTGAGTTCCTTTTGTGATCAGCAGAGAGCAGTGCACACCTCCAAAGAGTGTTTTTTTCTCATCCAGAGAGGATGATGATGATGATAACCTTTTTCCCCTTAATCAGAAAAGAAACACAGCTGTTAACTTTAAAACAATTATCAGCATCCAACTGATTAAAACTCTGAGAGCTGCTGAAGGATAGAAATGTATGTACTGCTGCTCAACCCACCTAGCAGAGTACTGAGGGATGATTTTGTCCTGTGCATAAAGAGAAGTGAGGACTGATGGTTACATGCCTGT
The DNA here is from genome assembly GCF_903797595.1 of Erithacus rubecula. Lineage (NCBI taxonomy): Eukaryota > Metazoa > Chordata > Aves > Passeriformes > Muscicapidae > Erithacus > Erithacus rubecula. The sequence goes on along the minus strand of NC_136686.1, from coordinate 61,653,002 downwards.
ATTTTCAGGTTGGAAGTAAGGCACTTTTTTTTAACAGCAAATGTTATTTATTTCTCAAATGCTTTAAGGATAGTTTCTGTAAATCTTGTTTAAGGTTTTTGCATAATTAAACAGGACTAGTCTTCATTAAAACTGTGATCATGTAAAGAGGAACAAATTCTGTGAAATTCATGACCTGCAATTCGCAAGTCCAGTCAGAAGCTCACAGCACACATTTTTTGCTCTACCAGTGACTAACTGTACACATTCCTCTTTTTGGGCACTACCAGTATAAGGACAGGAATAGAAGAATGGGAGAAGGAGCAGTATTGAGCATGACCACTGCAGCAAAACACACTTGATTTCTTTGTTAGGATTTTACTGCACATCAGGAAACCAGCTCCAGTTTCTGATCAGCTAGGCCAAATTGAATTTAAAAAAAAAAAAAAAAAAAAGTTTGCATGCACATATTTCCCCCACTCCTTTTTCTTTTTTCAGAAATACCAAGCTGCTTGCCAGTGAATTATGATTTTCTAATCTGACCATATCTCCAAATATCAGGCTGTTAGCCAACATTAATATGGCATTCCTACATTTTGTCAGAATAATTAATGAGGATATGCAAAATCAATCCAATACCTATTCCTGGGGATGTCCAACCCTATCTGTCTCAAATCCTTTTATTTCACCCTCGTGACCCCTCCCTTTTAGTCATGCTCCAAATCTCTCCCTACTCATAAATTTCCTCATGAAGCAGTCGTGTCCCATGGGGTACCAACACTGTCAGTGTGATCCCAAACAGTTTTTTGTGCATGTCAGATAAAGTTTTCTGATTCCCAGAGAAGTCCAGCTCCTTGCCCAGGAGCTAGAGTACTGTTCCTGCCACAGATGAATTTGCTTTTATTTCCTTTGTTTCAAAAGCAGAAGCAAAATACTTGAACATCTACTAATAACCTCTCTATTTAAGAACTCACAAATTAAAATATTTTTTATTATAGTCAGCTATTTGTGTTTCAAAAGAAAAAAATAAAAGCCAAAGAAAACTAATATTTTCTATGCCTCCATTTAGGTATGGAACAAATTAATTCCTAATTAATATTTAAGTGCTGCTGGTACTTTACATTGGGGACTGTAAAGGTTATTAAGAAAAAGAAGAACAAAACACTATATACATAGATATATACAAATGTATGGCTTTCATTTCAAAGTCCTGGCTGGGCTGGGGTAAAAGGTCTTTAGAATGAATTGGGTCTTTAGATGAATCTGATGGCATTTTCAGAACTGCTTTGGAGCAGTTTTTTTGGATGTTTTAGTGTTTCCTCTGTTGGTTGCTGCCCATTTATTGCCACAGCTGGGCAGAGCTCCACAATCCCAGTTCTGCCTGTGCCTCCCCCATTGCTCAGACCACTCTACTTCTCTGAGCTAACTCTGAGCTTTTCAACCTTCAAAGTGGAATCACAATGCTGATGATAATGTATTCAAAATGTGCTGATAAAGTTTATGCTAGTCTAAGCTGGAAATTATCAATGATCAATAATTTATCTCTCCTGATATCCACGTTACATCTCTGTGACTTGCAGGATGGGATTGGTTATCTGAAGTACTTGAAGTCCCTTTAAAAACTGGTGAGAAATAACCAATCCTAAATCATAGCTCATCTGATTTGGATTAGATATCTACCTTCAGATGGCTTAACAAAGGAAAAGAGATTCCTACAATATAGATGTCTAAAGTGAGAAGATGCCAACACTACCCAACGTGATAAGCAGTCAGAGCCTATGGCTTCCAGAGATTTAGATTCCTTTATCCATTTTATATTAAAGAATTTTATCTGGATAATTTTGCTTCAACCTGCATGCTCTGAAGTCAGTAATATAACACTGGGTCCTTGAAATACCCTCATGTCATGTCTCTTAAACAATTCCAAGGTTGATATTTTTCCCTTTGCCTGAGAAATAACTAAAGAATAAAGCTTTCATGAATTCTCATTTGCAAATTATAATTGCTTCAGGAATAGAAACACTTAACACATATTTCTGACATGCAGTTTTTTTTTTGTTTTTTTTTTTTAAAGCAGGGGGAAAAAAATCCCAGCTAAAGAAAAAAAACACTATCCACTCCTGGAATCCATTGACAAGACTCAAACCTTATAGTAACAAATGGAAAGATTCTATAGCCTAATTTATTTATACTCTGATGCCCAACCACTGTTGTGTAAAGTGCTGTCAGTAAAAATACAACCTTCAATTACAATATAGTTGAAATGCATGCATATGATACAATTATAATTAAGATTTACTGACTGTAATTGCCATGCAGTTTTTATGCCTTGAAGAACTATGTGAAGCATAAGGATTTACTAACTGTGCTGAATTCTCAATATGTGTCAGAACTATGTCTCTGCAAAACACAGAATCATAGAACAGTGTGATTTGGAATGAACCTGAAATTTCATCTTGTTTCAACCCCCTGCCCTGTGCCAACCTTCCACCAAAGTTGCTCCAAGCTCCATCCAGCCTGGTCTTGAACACTTCCAGGGATGGAGCATTTACAGCTTCTCTGGGCCAGTGCCTCCTCACCCTCATTAAAGAATCTCTTCCTAATACTCAATCTAAACCTACCCTTTATCTGTTTAAAGCCATTTCTCCTTGTTCTATCATCATGTGCCCTTGTAAAAAGTCCCCCTCCAGCTCCCCTTAAATCCTGAAAGGTTTCAGTAAGTCAGCCTGGAGCCTTCTCTCATCCAGGCTGAACAATTCCAATCTCTCAGCCTTTCCTCACAGGTTTTCCACCCACCTCAGCATCCTTCTGGCCCCTCTCTGGACAGGGTCCAACAAAACATAGCAGTGAATCCTCACAGGGGCTCACCTAAGAGCTTCCTTCTTGATGCCAACCAGAAACCAGAGCCTTCCTTTTTCTCTTAAACTCCTCAGAAGCCCAAACCTCAAGACAAAACTCGAGGTCAAAGACAGGCTCTTTTTTTTCTGTCAAAACCTACAGTTTACTCACAGAGTTCAGAACTTCAGGGCAGAATTAACATGTTAGAAAATTATTTAGTCTCACATGAAAAGGGTAAGGAGATTAACCTCATCTAACTGGAGTGATTTAGAAGTTGCATGTTTAATTTGATCAAACTATTTAGGATCTTTTGTAGTTAAAGGGAAGAGAGGAATTTCTGAAAAGGCAGCTTCTCCCATGGTAAAGAGATTTCTGCACCTATGTTTCTAAGATAAGAAGGACAAATCTTGCTTTGGAGATGGCTGTCTTTCGTGATGGATTAAAAAGAAAGCCTAGACAATTAGCTTAGGCTTATCAGCATTTAAATGTCTCTACTTAGATGAAAAAAGGAGATCCTAAGGCTGTAATCTAATGTAGTGTGTGCTGCAAAACTGTAGCTGTAGCAGGTGTTTAACTTTTGCTTATAGGGGAAAAGAAACTTCAACTTTTATCTTAACTGCATACAAAAGTATGAGCCAATTGCTAGGACTTTCTTTTGTGAGTACTGTTATCACAGTTGGCAAAATGAAAGCTTTGTAATGAGGTTTTGTTTTCCCCTCATAAAAATTTCATTGAATTTCTACTTAAAAATCCACAAGGAAGAGATTATCAAGACAAAGCATTTTCATTTATTAGTACTCCCAATATTGTGAGAAGCAAGGATTTCAATTTGTTTCCTTTATTACATATTTTTAGCTATATGTACTAAACTCTGGTATATTTTAAGATCTTTGAGTGAGACTTTTTTATCAACAGGACTTTTTAAGTGGATCAGGTAATGGCATCTTTAAATGTAGGTTCATGGGAAATGGTGGCCATTAAAAGTTTGATTTATATTGTCAAATATAAATGTAGAAATGTCCATATGCGGAATAACAGAACATTTTTAGTTTTGACCAGTATGAAAATTAGTCTAATATATGTTTTATGAAAGTCAATATATGGCTTAGAAAATAAGACAGTTTTCTGAAAAGTTTTCAAATTAAAGATGAAAAGGGAAGATACTCCCATTCTCTCTGAACAGCAGATTAGTGAGTAAATTGTAGATGAAGAAGTATAAAACATCTTACCCAGTTCAATTTCACAGGGTCAATATTTACAAATACATATAAACCCATGTTAACTTAACCTGCAGGATATATTTTTTCGGGCACAGAGGGAAAAGGAAATATTTTCAAACTGAGAAAGTATTTGAAATCATGTTCACTCTTTACAATGCTCAGGAACAAACCAGTCTACACATAGGAAACATAGTTAGCTGTGAAATTAGATTATTTTTCTTTGTGATTTCCAAGGTAAAATGGAAACTGGCTCAACTTCTTTGTGGATTTTGGTTTAATGCTAATCACTAGAAAACCTGAAAACACCTATTCTTTTAAAGTGATAGAAACAGTAGGAACAAAGATGTAATAAAGTCTTTATGCAAGTATTTTGCAGAAAGTCAGATAATAATAACTTCTATTGAGTTGATTTTGAACAATTTGAATTTCAGTTGTATGTTATTTTGACAGAAAAGTCATGCCTGTCTTAGACACATCATTCTGAATCTCATTATTGGACAACTGTAACAACTGCATGTGGAAAATATTTATCTGAATCAAATAAACTGCTGAAAATTTATACAATAGAACTGTAGAAGATAAATTTATTTTTTTTTTCAAAGATGGTTACTTTGCTTAATTTCTTGAGAATTTAACCTGGGAATTTTACATGAAATAAAATTAAAAATATTTCTTCAATTGCTTTTTGATTATTTTCTTTTTCTATCTCTCATTTTTTAATATTTTTATATAATCTTCTGAATATACATCTGGGGGAAAAAAAGAAGGCTTGATATAATAATTTAGATTACCTTGGATAAATAATGTCTTCTTCTTATTTCATTTTGATCCTACCATATATGTGGATTTAAAAAACAAAAAAAAAAAAAAAGAAAAAAACCACTCTTAGCCTGGTGTAGATTTTCAGCCATATGACCATACCACAGACTGGGAAGCATGTGGCAGTGTTTCTAATGTCATAAACAGAACCATAACTGTTTAGTCAGAGACATTTTGAATTACAACATTTCCTCCTTCAGGTCTTTGGATTCAATTCAAAACTGAAGCCAGTAGATGTTGCATCATAAAATCTGTGGCTTTTATCTGTCAATTTAATTCAGAATTTTGCTCTTAACCATTCATGAAATAACAATAAGTTTTGATACTTGTAAAATACCAGTTGCTTAAGAAAATGGCATTAGAATCAACAGTGTTTTCTTTGAATAACTTTAATTATCCAATTAATAGGTATTCAAAATCAAAATGGATGCAGTTGCAGACAAGCTCAGAAAATTAATAATACCTTGAATGCATCCTCTAATCTCTTTAACAACAAAAGCTCACAGTATTTTTCTAAGTTTGGTAAGAAAATTACTTGGCTATTGTTCCCACTTAAATTAATAAGATTTTTGCTATTATGTGCATTTTCACATCACTGGGTGATAAATCTTGGAAAGGAAATATTCTGAAGTGGAATTATAGAGACAATAAGGAGGACAGGGGAAGATCTATGGATGTCATCTATCTGGATTTCTGTAAGGCCTTTGACAGAGAATCCTAAAATATCCATCTCTGAATTGGAGAGAGATGTATTTGATGGATAGCCAGAGCAGTGGATAAGGAATTATCTGGATAGCTGTGTCCAGTGAGCAGTGGGCAGCAACTCAGTCAGGGGCCCATATGTGACCCAGCACAATTTCACAGAATCACCAACAGGACCTTAAAGGTCAGGGATGGACCTGGAGAAGAGAGTCCAGAGGAGAAGGAAGAGGATGGTCATAGGGATGGGACACCTGTCTTATGAGGAAAGGCTGAGAGAATTAAGGATGTTCAACCTGGAGAAGAGGAAGGCTCTTGGGAATTTTATTGCAGCTTTTCCACACTTAAAGGCAGTATGAAAGAAAGATCAGGACAGGGCCTGTTGTGATAGGAAAGGGGCAATGATTGAAATTAAAGGAGCACAGATTTAGATTAGATATAAGGAAAACTTTTTTTTTTTTTTTTCACTGAGAAGGTGGTAAAATACTGGCAGAATTTGCCCAGAGAGTGGTGGATGCCCCATACCTGGAAACATTGAACAGGGCTCTAAGTAACCTGGTCTAGCTGAAGATGCTCCTGCTTGTTTCAAAGTTGGGCTACAAGACCTTTAAAGCTCCCTTCTAACCCAAACTGTCCTATCATTCTGTGACAAAGGAAAAAATATATAATTATTTTAAGGATTCAGATATGGTTCTGCACATCAAAAGTAGGCAGGTCATGTGTTTAGAACCAAGATATGCATTCAGAGTTTCGTATAGTGAGAAACTGTCTTGCTAAAGTGCAGACATCTCCACAACAATCTTGCATATATCCCTCTTTATTTAATAATCCTGCAGTGAGTTTCTTCCTGTCACTGGGAACAACACCAACAACAGCAGCAACAAGATTTACAACTTGTGTAAGTCTACATAAAAGCTGGTTTTGTACCTGATTATGTCTTGGGCATGTTTTGGTGCACCCTTGACTGCCACTGATTGAAATTTCTCAGCAGCCTGTAGAGCAGGGCTCCTGTCTGGGAAGGCAGAGGAGAAAGTTCAATGTTCACAGCATGTGCTCCTCATGGACCACCTGCCAGCAGCACCAGGATTTTCACAGTGTTCCTTTGGGACATTTAGCTTCCACATCACACAGCTGTGCTGCAGGTCTGCACAGGGAATATACCTTCCATTTTCTCTCATCTGGAGCTTCCAAACCAATTCTCTCTGTGGATTTGTGTCTCTAATCTCCCCAGGCTGAGGATACTTGACCAATTTCTAATCTCTCCCTGAGCTCTCCCTTGGGGCTCAGCCTAGGCATTCACTGAACAATCTGCCCCTGGCTGCTCACCTGACTACAGGAGACAACAAGGGCTACCAATCTAGCTGGGGTCAGGGAAGGAAGGAGAACTTGGGCTAGACCTTCCTTCTGTGGAAATAAAAGTGGTTTTGTTACTTCCAGAGTAAAAGTCCACATGGTGCTTTATTCAACAAATATGTTTTGACCAGTAAAAATACACCTTAATGAGGTTTATGCACTTTAATTGAAGCTCTTGTGAAATACTTCTATGTTTTTTCTTATATTAAAAACAAAATAATCTTTTTCTTATATCCTGTTCCAGCCCTTCTTAAAAACTAATGACCCAGGCACTCTCCTCCTGAGGTACAATAAATGAAAGGGAACAGATAAGAAAATCTCTGCATCTCCCTTGGAGCCAGTGCATCCTGCAGATATCTCCCAGTGGTTGTCATTAGCCCTAATGGAAAACAGCTGAGCCCCAGCACAGCTCCACTGTCTTCACCAAGCAGGTACTTGTGCCTGAAAGGGGATGCATTTGCAAATACTCCTTCTGTGTTACAAGTGTAAGTTACTTAACCACAGAGACTAACTTTGGTGCCATAGGGATAAGCTAAGCTGAAACTTCACTTCAAAAGGAAAGCTTTCCACTGCATGAGGAATTTCTTCTTCCCCTTAAAGAGCACATGCATAATGTGTGTCAGCCTGATGGATGGATTTATTTATGTCTGGCATCTCACATATAAACTGCTTATCAAGGAAATGTTTGGTACAGGAAAGATACAAAGATAGCTCTAGGATGAAGCATAACCCATCCTTAAAAAGGCACCTAACACAGGTAGGGTGATTCATTATCTGTGGTGCCTTCCTCTCTCCATTGATGGCATGAAAACTAAGGACATGATTCATCTGATGTCAATTAAATGTCAGATTAGAGGAGAGAGGAACTGTTCCCCTGCAATATCTGTTTCTCCAGTGATGACTATGAAAGAAAAGTGTTCTCAGGAACACTTTCAGGTAGATGAATGCCACCCTGTTTATCTAAATAGGTGATTCTTGGGTTTCTTCACCAGGGTCAGGGATTGAACTTGATGATCCTGGTGGCTCCTTTCCCACTCAGAATATTTTATGATTCTACGAAATTTTATAGGACTGAAGTTATGTAAGATCAATTAATTTGACATCATTGAACACCAAAAATGTATCAAATTCCAGTTGTTATAGGTTTCCTCACTTTGTTTCTAGACTATTTTTGATGTTTTTATGCACACTGCATATCATATTAGCTCCTTATTCTTTACTTAGTTTTGAGTTACACTCCTACACAGAAGATCAGTACAGTCACATTGGATGAGACCAGAAATCCTCTCTGGAGTGATGACCTAGAGAAGATCCCTTCCAGAAGAGCATAAGAACCTGAAAACATCTTTGTCCTCTGTTACAGTCCCACAGTCAAATAGTTGTAGCTCAGGCACTTTAGGAGTTGGGTTTTATTTCCAAATAAATTTCAGGCCTTACTGGAAGTCAAGGTTTAATGGAGATGAATCTCCATTAAAAGGCAAATTCCTCTGACCAAGATAAAAATAGATATGTGTTCCTTTTCCATGAGTGTCAGGAGGTCCCTGGATGCACAGGTTACACCATGGGCTCTGTGAGTGCCAGGAGGGAGCCTGTGACAGGAGAGCAGCAATGCCTCCTCTGTGCTAACCTGATGGATTGGCTATCTGAATCTGATCAGGTCAGCATGCTGGAGGATCAGACAGACCTCAACTTTGTGCAATATTTTATCTCCAGCACATAGTGCTTTAAAGCTCAGAAAGTCATTAAACTCCAAGCTGACACAGGGAATGCCTAGTGGGATTAACCTTCAAAAACTAATTACCAAGGAATCAACAGAAGGCAGCCTGCATCACCACTGTTGTGACAGCCTACCTGAGGAGTGAGCAGTGTCAGAAAATGCTGAATAAAAATGCTGCTTCACTGCAGATCCTTTTCCCATGTAGGCAGAGTTTTCCAAATGATTACCAATGAGAGATCAATGGAAATTAGGTTTCTACTTACAGAGAGGGGTCTGGGTACAATTGCTTTGATGATTATTTTTATTTTATCTTTTTCCTGTAGTTTATAGGAAAGGTTTTGCATAAAGTATTACACTAGTAACTAGGAAGGATCAGCTCCCATATTAAAGAAAAGGGGTGGGCCTGGCTCATCTCATTTAGACACCCTCTGAGCAAATCATCCTAAAGTTTCAGTGATGATTAATGAAGAGATAAAGACATGATGAGTATCTGATTTGTCTGAATCATTTAAGGCCAATAACACCTTCAAATGCATGCCTTCCCCCCTTCCCTTACTTCATCTCTCTTGAATATTAAATCAGCTTATGATGGCTGCCTGGAATCTACAGAAGGGGTTTTAAATGTGAGATGAATTCCAGCTGCATACCAACCATACAAATAAATGCTGAGCTTAGGAGAGGGGCAGAACTCCATCAGCTGCCAACCCCAAACCAACACAGAATAATATCAAATCTGTTAATTGCTCCTCAAATGTCATGTCTCTTGGATGAACCTGATCTCAGGTGGTATGACAAACAGCCAGGTAGCAGATTATATTAAACACACATATATAGAAATGTAGGTTGTATGTGTGTACACCAGGTATAACAGGACAGTATTAAAGACATAATATTACACATTTTATATATATATATTTTTTTTTTTTTATTTATAGTATATATATGTGTGTGTGTGTGTATACAAAGAGATGTTTTATCACCACTTACTTACTCCAGTTTCTGTACACAAAACTTTCAGATTTATGCAAGTAAAAAAATCCAAAAGCAACAAAGAAGACTGGTTTTCTCAATTTTCTACAAATGCTAGTAGGTTAACAATCTCTTTTGAATATCAAGGATACTAAAACTCGAACAAACATCAGAAAACAGAAATCCCAAAGCTCATGACAGCAAAAGTAAAAAATTCCAGTTAGCTCAGAACTCAGCAGTCTTGCAAGCATTTCCAAAAGCTACCATCTAGTTGATGCTGGGATCAGAATTCTGGGAACACATGTTAGTTATATAAATATTTTAAAATCAATCTGATGATAGCAGAAGTTCAGACCATACCCTGACTTTAAGAGATCCTCAGGGAGGACTCAAAATAAATTAGTGCATTTAATTACCTTCCTGAAGTTCCCAAATAAAATAAATGTCTATTGAATTTCCCCCCTCAGATTAAGTCTAAATTCACAAATGCTATTGCATTTTAATTAAAGTTAACTCATTTTTCCATTTGGTGGTTATTCTATCTTGATTTTTTGGGTTTTTGTTTTTCTTTAAATTATTCTTACAATTGAATAAAGATGCTAATTGGGAATTAGTTTGTAATAACAGCTGACAGGCCCCAAGGATCCATTCTGCTAATAGTGAAAGGATGCAGAACAATCCATAATGCAAATGGGGGGACCAGGAGTGATCCTCCTCATTCACAGCCACAGACTGCAGTGCTCCTGCTCTGGTCAGGGATTCTTCTGCCCTAGAACCTGCACACTCCTGCCTTTGGGATGCTGCTTGTTTGTTGCTCTGGCCAAGGCAGAATAAGGGGAATTTAGCTTTTGTATGATATATTTACATGACTGACAGGCATAGCTCGTGTTCTGAGCTGTCTGGAGATGAATCAGCTTTGGAACAGGAGCACAGTACTTGATTGGACATTGAGAGCCTCCAAAATGTTAATAAGGACATTGCACAATATCTGGGTAAGAGCAAAGGGATTTGTCTCTTTGAGGTTATTTAGTTGACATTTCTAACATTAGAAAGATGATATTCAGTGCTGTCAATTTATTCATTTCCACAAAAACCTTCAATAATTCAATAGTGGATAAAGACTGTGAAAGGGAATCTTATATCCTTTCACAATGTGAAATTACCAAAATTTAAACCACTGAATATCAGGAAAGTCAGAATGGAAATGATCAGGTAACTCTTCTGACCCTAAAATGGCAAAGATCTTTTTGTGTCCTATTAATTCATAGCATTGTTTGGTGTTGTACTAAAGGGACACAAGTTAATCTCCAGGTCTGCATAAAAATTGAAGTTCTATTTGTCAGTGTTTACTTACATAGTCCAGCTGGAGGAAAAAACATAATCTCAGAAAATCTTTGACTTAAATTACATGATCTTTATATGAAACCCTTCCCTGAAGAGATGAAGCAGTATAGTATCTCCAGGAAATCTAACAGAATATATGAATTTTGGTTACATTTATAAAAAGCAAAACAACATTAAACAGGTTGATATTTATAGTTTGAGCTCACTGACAGACCAGTGCACTGTAAGCTTACCCATGAATCAGGAATACAAACTCTGCTTTCCAGCTGCCTGCTGTGGGGGGTTATCTCCAGTCTTATAAAATTGTTGTAGCTTCAGTGTGACAAAAGTCTTTGAAGTTTAACTGAGCACAGATGTTCTCCTTAGGCTTTAATTGAAAGCACTGACAACCAAACTCTTTGTACAGTGTGACCCATGTTTTAAAAGAGATTTCTTCAAATAGAGCAGGACTAAACTCTAAAATTCTCTTCCAAAACTCTATCCCTAAAAGGTTCAAAAATAATGAAATTAATATAACATATTAATATAAGATAAAAGTATATGTCAGGTAATATATCAAGAGGAAGAAATCAATAAATACTGAATATTTAATTCTTTAATCTTTTTCTTAGTCTGAGCATTTGAAGAAGATATTTTTCAGCAACAATGAAACAGAGTTCATTTGGATTTTCTTAAGTTTTTAATGTGGAATTTATTTTGCTAACTTTAAAGCAAGACACAGTGTCCATGGTATAATGTAATGAGTCAATGGCATTCTTAATCTTGGAAAATTTGAAGACAATGTATTTGGCAAGATTTCTCTCTCTCTCTCTCTTTTTTTTTTTTTTTTTTTTTTTTATTATTAAATTCATTTTTCAAAATCTTGGTTGATAACCATGAAAAAGGTAATAAATAGGTTAAAATACTTGTATGTAAAATCAGGCAGACCCTTATTCTCAAATTGTCTCACTGATTTCTGCTTCACTGGGTCAACATTTGAAACACAGTACAGAGACTGTCTGATACAGTTTAGGGAAAGCAAATATGCTGAGGAAATGTTTAAGTGATTTTATAAGAAAGGAATCAATGGCATAATCTGAGTTTAGCTGTGTACTATAGAAGTAATTTTGAGAAAAAGACCTAAAGGTGCCTATTTTCTGCCCTTGGAGAATGTCATTGCAATCAGCAAGAGCTGTGTGAAGGAAAAGAGGACGTGTGTGTTCTCATGTGGACTAAATAAGCTCCTCACAGGGTTTGGGAAATCAGGTGAGAGGCACTGGAGTCAGATACTAGAAAGAACCTTCCAGGAGTCCCAGCACAGCTCTGGGGGTATCAGCTGAACCCACACCACTGATTCCATGCTCCTGTTCTTATCCCACCTGAGCCAAGCTTTCTGAGACCAGAAACACAAGGCTGTGTAATGTAGAATGAGTGCCTGCAAGCCTCTGTGATGCTCACAGCTCCATGAACTGCAGAGATGTTCCCCCTGTCTGTTGTTGGTCCTCTCTGAGCCTCTGTGCCTGCTGTGGCCCTGCTGAGGAGGCTGGTGAGTCACTGCACCACCTACAACCAGCAGGGCTGTGACTCTATTTCTGCACACAGTCAACAGATGGGACAATTCACAAAAGCTAAATTGGGCAGACATTACTGGAAGCCCTCAGTCAATTAGATAACTCAGCCATATGAACAAAACTGACTAAGGGCCATTAGCTTATGAGAACCAAAGTCAACTTCTTAACCCCAGAGGCACAGCAACTCTATATAGGTTTCAAAATTGGTTTGTCTGAAGCAAGTAATCAAGAAAAGAAAGAAGTGATTTACTGAGGGGTTTAAAATAGAACAGGTTGGCCAACAACAATAGCTTAGCTCTCCAGAGCACCTTGTGCCCACATTGTACCTAAAACAAGCTTTGCATAATAGAGGAGAGTTAAATTCCACATGATTACAGTTATAGGGTCCCTGGAGGGAAAAGAACAAGCAAAGAAAGCAGGCTTTTCATCATCATTTATAAAGACTTTAGGGGTCTGTTTAAAATGGTGAAGTGCTGCTTTAACTCCCTTTTACAACACTTTGAGGTACAGACCTTTGCAGAACACACTATTTAACTGTTTGGGATTATTACTGGTTAGGGTCTTTCCATTTAGCAGCCTGCCTCATTTCAAAGCCCTTCAAATTTTCCCCTTACCATACTAACTGCATTTTTGAAAAAAATTACCTTTGCTTAATTAAAGTAACAAAAAGCCCTGAATGCAAACATGTTTAAAATAAAAAATAATTTTATGAATAAATCTGGAAAGTACAATGCTAGTTCCTCTATTTAAATGGTAAATTGAAAATTAATACTTAGGCAGACTAAACTCATCTAATCATGTAATAAAAGGCAATTAAGTGGACCTGTCAAATGGAAGTTAGAGCTAAATACAGCAACCCTTGATCCTGCAGAGTAAATCTTGACTTATGTGATTAGTTGCTCTGCTTTACTGGAGGAAATGACTTGTGGCATCACACTCAGAAATTACTGCCTGATCCTGGAACTTGGACTGAATCTGTGCATCTCTGCTGCTCTGTGATAGATGTAGCAATGCATATGCAAGTATCTATTGGATGAGGCAGAATCCAAAATTAAAGTCATATATTCTATTCAGTGTCCAAATGAAAATCTCTGATTATTTGAATATGATATTACTTGCCTCTGGCATGAACAATGACACATTGAATTTCAACATGGAAATTCTATTATTTTGCATTTTCCATTGTTAACTCGTTCTATTTTTGCTTCAGATAAATCAGCTGCACAACAGAGAGCTGCTGGATGCCCTCTCTGGGCTGGGTGCTGCACTTTTAGAGACCATTCCCAGTTACAAGGGGTTTGGAAACATGGATTGCATTCCAGTTTGAGTCACTGGGCTCAGAGAGACCTGTGATCCATTGTACTGTGCAAATCCATTGGGATTTCACACAGGTAAAATCAACTGATCTAGGGTTAAGGGATATGAAGGAATCCTGTGAGGTTTCAGCCTGTTTCTCTTGAAGAACCCACTGCACTATCCAGGGGTAAATGCTGATAAGGTTATACAGGCTCCAAAGTTCATTTGGCTCCAAGAATTTTTCCATTTAGACATCCAGCCTCAACTAATCCTCTAGGAGCCCTCAAAAGCCAACAAAGACAAAAAGCACATATAAGTTATTTTCATTTTGCCTCTCTCTATCTCTCAGCTTAGGGCAACAAGAAGCATTTCTCTCCTGAGGCCATGTGGAGCCCTTAGGCTGAACCTTGGCTTTATCTCCCAGTGAATTTTCAATAGTTTGATGGTGAAAATCAGGTATTATTACCCTAGGTAGGAACACTATTCAGTTCCCTCATAAAGATGTAACAGAATATTCACACTGTACAAAATTTTTGGATTAATATTTAAAATGACACCTTATGATCTCTCCTGCTGGAGAACAGGAAACTGAAGAAAACACACTGCAAATAGAGAAACACACTGCAAATAGGGAAACACACTGCTAATAGGGAAAAGGTTGAAGGAGTCAATCATCTTCTCTATGTACATCATGCAGTCCACATCCAGTGTATGAATTTTTCCTCCCACCACCCTGAAATGCAACGATCAATTATCCTTTAAGAGAAATATATATTTAAAATTAGCCTCCTATCATTTTTTTTCTCCAAGTAGGGCAATTTTGCTGAAGATTTATTTACTGGTATTCACACACTTCAGTTCAAATGTCTGTCTTGATAACAGAAGGCAAGATACAAGTTTCCTGACACTTTAATTCTCTTCCAGTGCCTCTGTGGACTTCAAGGGTTCTCTGTTCATAGAAATATATAGAAAATGTATAGGAAAATGACCCCTTCTGAGTACTTCACTTGACCTATGATTCTCTATTAGAAAATGTGGCTTGTGTATCCACAGATGTGCAAATCACATTTTGCTGTTCTCTAAAATTTAGTGTTAGACATAAAAACAGCACTCTAGCCATTTTCTTAAATTTCTCTGTAAGAGACAGTCTATACATGGTGTGTGCCTCTTTTATTAATCTAATTTATTTTTGTGTGTATTTTATAGTAGAAATAGAAAATAATTTTCCACTTATCTTTTTTCCTAAACTTTTTCTATTTTCATTTTTTTCCTATTAAAGGCTTTTAAATTTTTTTTTTCTATTTTGATGTGGATGATGGGTATAATGGGGCATTGAAAGGGAAGGATTTTTTCCCACTGATATTTCTTAATGAAAATTTTAAGTTTCAGACAGAGGCTGGACCAAATAATGCCCAGACATTCCTTCCATCTTCACTTTTTATGTGACTCCATGATTCAAGATCTTAAAAATCAGAATACCAAATTTAACCAAATTGATTTGCTTAAGTCAGTATAAGAAGGATTTACCTGAGCTCAAAGAAAATTAGATCTCCCTTAGAACATGCACCCCCTACTTCTGAAGTAGAAAGTGGAGGAAAAAATGTGCAACCCAGCAGCTCCTGTTTAATTTTTTGCTTTCTTTTTCTCTTCTTCTACGATCTTAAATACCTTTGTGTTTCAGATTTCTGTAAATAAAGTAGCAAAATTTGTCACTTTGCCCAGTGTTGATGTGAGGGGGAAACCATAAAAGCTCCTTAGATACCACAGTTATGCAAAACATGTATTTTTCCCACAGATAAAAGCCAAGATACATTGGAATATCTCTCTATATAAACACATACTTTTACTTCCAGGGCTGTAAAATATTGCCTGTGGTTGAAAGCTGGAAAGGGGCTGCTTCCCAACAGGGCACAAAAAGGCAACAATGAAATTTACAAGCAAAATGTTCCATGCTGGAGAACAGGGCATTATTTTCTGCAAATTGAGCTTTTTGAGAACCTGAGAGACAACAGGTTTGTGGCAGCAGGAGGTGCCTCCAGCTGGCTGCACTTGGTGCCTAAATTGCAATGAGGTTCTAACCTGGCATGCTGAAATGAACAGCTCTCAAAGAGTACAATATATTTCTGACCCAGCTCTGCCTCCCAGAATTTTAAAGGTCAGTCTGAAAGTCTGAGGCAGACACATTCCACACACAGAAAAAGGCCTGACTCAGACTGGGAAGAAATAACTTTGCTCTGAGAAATCAGATCAGCTAAAAAAAATTGCATTTCCATGGCTTCTTAGCACCTCTGGTTTGAAGGCATGAGCTACCTAAAAGATTTATTGGTGTGATAAATACAGATCTTTACTACCCAGCCAATAATTTGAAACTTGCAGACTCAACTGCAAGAGAACGTGAAATGCCATAAAATAGCAAAGCAGAGATGTTTCCACCTGTATTCTGAATCATAGATGCAAAATACCCTTTAAAAAGTTATGCCAGTCTATTTCCACCCAAGCTCCTGCTACCTGCATGAGGATCTCCCTACATAGGCATAAAAGTTTCTGGTTCAAATTAATTTTTCATTTTTCAAAGTGCTGAGACCACAACTCTCATTTCTGTTGGTAGGAGGTGTTGGTGCTGGTGTTGTGTCTCTTTGGAAATTAGGCCACTTATTTTAGGCACATAAATACATTGGCCCAGGCTGCTCTGTGCCACTCTGTAGATGCAAAGCAGCCACATACTTGTCTTAGGTGGTCAATTAGGATGAGAAACTGGCTTGAAGCAAAAGCAACACTTGTGAAATTAACCTGCTATTTTTTTTTTTCCTTCTGATGTGCTAGAAAATATTTGCTAGGTGTGCTAGATTTATCACCAAAATATCTAGAGCTGGGAAAATGATCCAAAAATCTTAAAGCTCTGGACTGAGATAAGTAGTCTGTCATAACAGATTTAGCAAGTGATCATGCAAACCATAGGAAAAATACTCAGTGGCATAGAAAGAATGTCCTATTTACAGAAATGCTGTGTTACTGGCTTTTGGTGGAAATCAGAAGATTCAATGCCTTTGGGGTCTATTTAGCAAAGCCTTTAAGTACAGCTGCATTGCCAGCTCTCACTGCTTTGTTAATGTTGTAAGGATATTTGTTGCTTTGTAGAAGCACCTGGGTTAGTTTGAGTATTAGGAAATTTTTCTTTTGCAGGAAAAATGGAAACTTCTCACTAGCACTGTGACAGAGGGAAACCTGAAACAGTGGCCTAAGTCAAATATAATTGATCCAAAAGATGTGTGTGTGGATACTGCACATATGCATAATATATTATTTATTGATTTATTTATTTACACACACACACATGCTAATGATATCAGAGGAATCATGATTCAGGGTAGGACCATGATTAAAATGTTTGTTTAAACAGGATTGTTTAATAGAATCCAGACTGAAGAGCCACAATTGGCAGATAAACATATTAGTTTAGACACTTGAACTTCCCCTTCATTAGACAGCAAAAACAGAGTGGGTTTTTTTTTTTTTTTTTTCCTCTTGGGTAGAAAGACATTTTTAGGGGGATGCTATAACTTTTCTGCCTTCTAATGAGCACAAAGGGGTTTTTAGAAGAGGTAGATGTGGGGGTGTTCTTATGGAGAACGTTTCCTGTCATTTCTCTTAAAAGTAAGTCCAGTAGAAAAATCTGCATCTCATATCCATAGTAGGATCTCTGTTTCACTAGAAATAGACATGAATGAATGAAGTGGCATTTTGTGCTTAAGATGTAATTTTTTTTTGCCTGAAATACATTAAATCTGGCTACAGAACCTATAATTACAGCTCCTGCTATTACACAATTATTATTATTGAGGGACTTTGCCATATGTCTTTGTAGCCTCAGAAATATGAGAACCTTGGCATAAAAATATAATGTATAAGATATTTTAAAGGATTTAAAGGTTTCTCATTATAGGTGCTTCTGGTATTTTACTGTAGACCAAAAGTAGAGTTCAGTGCCATTTCAGCTATTAATGTTGTGTATCGTTTCCATGGAAACTTCTCAACACAATTCTCATTGTGAGATCATCAAACCCATTGTTTAAATAATGCTTTTATAATAGGAAGTTATCAAGTAATAATGAAGCAATGAAAATATTCTTGTTATAAGGCAGAGTGTCTAAGGAAAGCAGAAATCAGAAGGCAGGCTGCTTCTTGCACTGAAACACTTGGATAATGTGTGTTTTGCAATGCATTATAATGTGGGTTTGTGAGGACAATTCAGCTGCTTCTTTGACAGACTAAGCAGACAGGAATAAATTAAAGGATTGCTTAAAAATGCTTTTTTCTTATAAAGAGGTGTTGCTCTTGAAGAAGGTGAAGATCACTCCAGTATTATACTGGATATTTAATATAATGGATACCAAATAGCAAGGCTCTACACAGATGTCCTGAACTGGCACAGGAATCCAGGGTGCTGCAGGACAGGCTCTTACCTAACAAAAGAATTCCTAAATTTCTTAGGTAAAACTGGAACCAACATCCCAGGGAGCAGTCATTCTTTGAAGGACAGCACTTGAGAACAAAGTGTTTTACAGATATTCCTCTTTTCTCTGATGTCAACAAATGCCTCTGGTGCACCAGGCCATGGGATGGCTTCATCAGTAACACCTGAATTTTCAGGGTCACAGGTCCCTTCCAATTCCTTTTGCCTTTCTCCACAAGGTCAGTGTCAGAGACCCATTGAACTGATGGTTACACCTTTGTATCTTCTCCTCTTCTCTGTCAAGAATTTGCTTTGCATGTTCAGAGCATTTTTGGTTTTTTATTTTTCATGATGTTTCATTCAAAGTCAATGACAGTGAAGGAAGAAACATGATTTTAAGAGAAAAGCTAAATCTAAGGAAAAGTAGAACTGCAGATCAATAATGGTAGTGACTGTAATTCAAGACAAGGTTGGGAACTTGAAGAGAGAATAAATTTACATTTATAATTTAATTCATAATTATAAGAAATAAATTCTACTGTGTCTTCTAATGAGATGTCACTGAATCATTTATATTTGTAAATTGCATGGTCTGGAGTAAATTTTTTTAAATTGCAAGAAACTTAGTGAAAATATATTTTTAATTTTAAGTTTGATTGTTTTCCATATTCTTGTAAAATGTTGTTGCATTAATGTGTGATACAGATTTTTTACTTGCATTATATGTTTGTTTGATTTTATTAAAATTTCAATAGCTTTGCTATTCAAGACATTGGAAACTAGTTTTGGGTTTCCAAATGGGGATTTTAGAAGGTAATGTAATATTAAAGTGTGTCAGAATAGCATATAAACTAGTTAAAAATCCAAATGGGCAAGTGCAACAAGCTTTTAATGGTTTATCATTAGTATGCTTTCTGTAATGCATCTTGCAAAAGACCAGCAAGTTTTCACCTAATGGAGACTGTACTTTTAAAAAAATCATTATACACATGCACCCATTCACTTTTCTGGCCTCTATTTTCAGCACAAAGTAAATCTAAACAACAACATTCTTAAACTGAATTCACTGAGTTCAGAGTAAAATTCTCCTGAATTTTTTCTTGGTTTGGTTTTTTGGGGGAAGGTTTCTGTTGGTTTTGTCTTGGGATGTATTTTCATGATTTTTTTAAACCAGAGATAATTAATTTCCTAGGTTCACCGTTTGCTCTTGATTGTGAAGGCAGAGTGTGTCCAAATGAGCAGTTTTGTAGTAGAGGTGCCTATACATGTCTTGGGATAATGTGCATTAGTGGTTATAACTGTGTCTGTGCAGTTTCATTCTGTGCATTAGCTCTGAGAATTCCCATTCACCATTCATATGAGACTGGACACTATTTTCTTTCCTTCTCTTGGGCTGAAATGGGTTAAAAACAAAACGGAACCTTCTCTGCAGATCATTTTGATGCCTTATTTCATTCAGCTTCTAAAACTCCTAAACTTGTATTCAATTAGGAAACTGCAAATTAATAGCTTCAAAATTAATATTGACAATTCACAGGAAGGAAGAAGTTGAACTGTGTTCATCACTTCTGTTTCTGGCCATAACACAATATCAGCTGGAGCTCACAAATCAGAGCAAGGATGGAAAATTGTCCAGCCCAAATCAGATCAGACCCTTCCTCTCTAATGAGTGCATGGAAAGCACTTTCAGTACCACTGATTCATACATCAGAGCTTTCTCATTTTTCAGCTTTATTGGACACTCCTTGGATGCACCTGTAATGTACTTTTGACATTTACACTGGGATGAGATGATTAATTTCATAGAGATGCCTGATAATCTGTGACCTTACTGAAAGGCTTTTAAGCAGCTAGTTTGGATAAATGGTTTTTGTACAGATTAGAGGCCTCTGTGCCTGCATCAGAGCCTGTGGTTCAGCCTCATGTGTTGAATGCCAGAAAACAATTTCCAGAATGAATTCTGTTCCCTGCAACAAACGATTTTCCCCTAACAAATTGCAGGAAGAATAAAAACACCAATCAGGGTATCACAGCAACTCGATTAGCTACAAACAATTCCTTTGTAAGCCTTCATTTTTAATTGCTTTTGTGTCCCTCTCCCTTCATCATCCCCTAGTTAAAGAAGTATAAATGAGAGGTTAGACTCTTTCATGCTTCTCTGCTTAAAGCCAGTCAATAATGTGCCCTCCTCCTTCCTTAGCAGCTCTTGAATGCAAATTCTTCTTCAGTGATTCTGACTCAGAGTTACCTCTGGAAATGTGGACTTTGTGATTGCCAGAAGATAATTGCTATGGTAAGTAAGAAGCCTGTTTATTTATTTGGATTGTTCTGTTCTGATCAACAGACAAATAATAATAATAGAAAAAAAATCTGTTGATCTGAGGTTTTACTGAATGTTATTAGAGATAATTCAACCAAAACAAGATCAGCAGCCTGGTTTAATTAGCACTCCAATCCAACAGAATCAAGGATGGGAATTTTTAAACAAGTATTCATTTGCCAAAAATTCTCCCAATTGAAAAATCGAGGCTGCTGTGGTCTCTAAAAATGCCCTGTATGTGACACCCTAATATGATACTCAGGAAAAAGCTGCATCTTAAATATTATCAGCATTTTCCAAAAGAGCACAAAAGCCTTAATTGTTAAGTGATTGAACAATTTAAAAGAGGAGATTTTTCTAGTGGAGAAAAAAAATTTAAAAAAAAAAAAAAGAAGGAAAAAATTTGGATTGTGGAAGAGTTTTTCTGTCAGGGTCTCTCTCCCAGTGTACCAAGGAAAGGAAGGACTTGACAGAGTGATAAATTCCTCTGATTGTCACCCCACCCTCTCTCTCTTCTTACAACAACTGGTGTGGCCAGTAAAACAGCTCATGATAGTAACAAAACCAGTGTTACCTTAGGGGTCGTATCAAAAGCATAAATCCATGCTAACTTTTTGTGTCTGTGCTCTAAATTCATAGTTTGATAGAGCAATTCTTATCCTTTTGTGACATGCCATGTAGAAATCCACATTACATCCAGGCCATGACTCTGAATGTTTTATAGTCAAATTAAATGCCATGGGTTAGGTAATCAGCAGGTCTAACCTGACAGAACTCTTGATTCCTGTTGCCAAATAATTCCCTGTTAGTGGTGCTTTTTACAGACTAGCTCCTCAGCTGCCATCTTTACTAAGAAAGGCTTTTTAATCCTTCATAACCTTCCTTGGAGTAATGCCTTTTTCACAACAGTGGGCTCTGGTCCTGTCAGTCAACTCAGTGCCTGGAATAACAATGAATGGTGAAGTATCTTCTCATCTCAAGAGCAGGCACTTACCTGCATAAATCTCTCATGTAGAGATAAGCAATAGCTATAAACCCAAATGGGCTTTCCTTCTGAAAGGTCAGCTTTTGAAAGAATTTCCTTAGTCCCCTGGAGCCTCAGCAAAAGATAACATTTCCAAACTTGTCTTTTGCTTTCTACTCCATTTAATTAAAGTGCGCTGTTCACTTTGATGAAAATATGTTCCTCTCATGATTAAAAAGGCTCATTTGATTAAATAATTTTGCATAGACAAGTGGCCTGTAATAAAAATAATAAATTACAGTATTTCTGAAACAACTTTCTCATCTGTTAATAAATTGTAATTTAAATCTATATGGGAATTGACACATCCACAGAAACTCAACGGCTCAAGCAGCAGTTGAATGTATTACTGTCACTGGTCACTAGAAATCCTTCTAGGTGGATTACAGTCTTGACCTTATGCTATAGAGAAAGAAAATGGGAAAATACCAGTCTGAATTGGTGCCAAGAGACCCTATGTAACTCAGCTAATCTTGTAGTGTGAAATGCAGGGAGGTGCAGTACTGAGCTGAACTGGCTTGATGGGAGTCTCTAAAAGCTCAATAGTAACATAAATAGAACATTAATGCTGAAAGACTAAATCCTTCAGTATGATTTCTAACTACCCCAGGTCCCTGGGGGTGTAATTTCCTCATTTGTGTTGTTCTGAGATGACAATGAGCAGAACAAGCTTAGATGTCTTTGCATTAATCTGTGGTAGACATTTGTCAAGGTACAAAGAGCACCTTTGGTTTGCTTAAATGAGACATGAGAAACTCATTGAAAAATTGGAAATAAAACATATCTTTCTCTAGTTTCATTAGCCTCTCTTCTTTATCACTTTGGAAGAAAGGAGAATATTTACACAAAAATATAAGGATGTTTAATCTGCAATAGACTAGAGACACTGATGCTTTAACATCTGGGTTGTTTGTATCCTTGGGGATGGAAATATTTACTCTCTTCCCAAAATTAGGATCAAATATCTTTTCACAGTAGACAGAAATGACACCTTTTTTGCTTTCTGTTGTATCATAGAGGAGCTTAAATACAAGGAAAAAAAAAAAAAAAAAAACAACCAAAAACCACTTGTGTGACTAAAGATTATAATATTTGGCCTCAAAACCTATTGTTTATTTTTAGCACTAAATTTCACTTTCTAAAAGTTTATATAACTGCTCACTGATATTTCTGATAATAACCATTTTTTTCCCTTTCTGTCCACTAAAAAGATTGTGGCAAAGAGCTCATTTATTATGTTAAACCCAAGCCCTCAACCCAATTTCCTCAGCTCGTCTGGAAATTAATACCTTCCTTAAACTTGTTTGATCCTGGTGTTTTTGAAGCAAAGGCCACAGTATATATGAGTGACAGGTTTTTATCCCCAGGAGGCTTAGCTGAAGTCACCAGGCTGTGACCTGTGCTGGGTGAGGGCTGGGTCCTTCAGAGGCAGCAATAATGAAGCACCAGGCTGCTGCATCAGCTGACTTCTCTCTTCATCAGCCCCAGCTAAAGGTCAGATGACATATTTCAGGTGATGGAAAAAAAAATAAACTCAATACATCCTTTTCCCAGATCACTTCAATTGTGAAAGTAAACAAGGTAAATATTTTGGTGCAAGTTGCTATCTAACTGCTGCTGGGTACAGTAATTTTTTTTTTTTTTCTAATATTTAGACTATCAAGTAATTGCTGAATCTGCACTTAATGCATATGTATTTTTGATATCTAATTGCAAAAGGATAATATATCAAAGTGCTCCTTGAGCAAGAGCATATTCATAAAACCTCTTCTAAGGCTGATGGCACAGAAAAAGCAGATAGGATTCCAGCAAAATCCTCAGGTCACAAATAAAAGTGACATGAATCGGAAAGACTCTTTTATGAGAGAAAAGCATGCTAAGGGAGTTTTAAATTACAGGCACTTCCAAGGAAAGGATTATTTAGAAATCTCAATCTCTCTGAATTGGTCCTGGAAACTCAGTTTTAAACATGACACCAATCCACTTCAGTGCATCCCATGGCAAAAGCAGTGAGAGCTGAGAGCCCTCAGCCTCAGGCAGCTGTGTGTGTGCAGCAGTGGGAGCAGGGGCTGCAGAGAAACCCAGGGGCTCTCCTGAGACTGGGGAGAGTCAAGTTTTCATCCTGGATCTGCCACTAATCTGCTCTGAGCAACCTACACCCACCTCCTGTGGTGATGTGAGTGACAGAGATTGTCACAACAGGAGGGGTCTGCACACACTTCCCAGGACAGTGGAGCTTTCAGGGAACCTGAGACAATTCCCTGCCCTGCTCCTGGCAGGGGGGTCTCTGGGGAGCAGCAGCTCAGCCTCTGGGCAGGGTCTGAGCCCTGCTGCTCACAGCTGATCCCCCTGCTCCATGCACAGCATCCTTACATCCCTGGCAGGTGCTGCCTGCACACACACCTGACATTTGCCTTCCCTTCACTTATTCCAGCACATCCAGCACATGTCCCTTAAATTGAGAAAATATGTGTTTCTTGCATTGAGAGGAACATGCTGGCAGCTGAATATAGTGGAACAGATTAGTGATTTTAAAATGGCACATTTTAAAAATCTAATTTATTTTTAATATGCAGTTAACAAGATATTGGTCTATAAGACATTTCTATATGTTGCTGTATGCCATGCACATCTAATATTATCTTATATTACGAAAGACATAGTACTATTCTTTAAAACTTCTCACAAATACAAAATTATTAATTTATATTCTTATTTTTTTCCTATACAAAAGCACACACAAAAGTTTGTATGTTAACTTTGGTAACTGCATTTGTATTGAAGGGCTCTGACTTCAGTACATGGACATCTCCTCTCTATTCCTTCCCTTTGCTGCTTATCATAGCAGAGAAGTAAAATATTGTCTCTGACCATGGCAGCAAAAATAAACGTTGATTAAGATATTGATTTAAGGCCAAGAAAATTCAGAATTTCACTCTAATGTATTAAAACTGTGCAGTTTGAAAAAAGCATTACAGCCTGCAGAATGTTCTGATACAAAATGTCACTTACATAAATACGTTAGAGGAATCTTTTAGGTATTAAACACCTAAGAAATAGAATAACTTCCCTTTCAGAAGATGTGGTTTCCATGCAAATTGCATCAGATCAGAGATTTAATTTTTCTTGAAATACCATCCTTTACAGAGATAAAGTATATCTTCCATATTTGTAAGAACACAGAGTATGCCTGTTAAAAAATGTTATTTTTAAATAACCCTTGTATTCTTTTTTTTTTTTCCCTCATTCTTTTCATTAAGGAACTTATTTTAAAAAATTTCCATAGTTCAAGCTCTTTAAAAAATTGCATGATTGAATATTATGATATAGGAAAGCCCTTTTGTCTCAATAGTTTCCCAAGAAAAAAGAGGTAGAATAATTAAGAATTTAGAGAATTCTATTTCAGGAAATTGCTGTTAAGAGGGGAGTATCAGAGAGAAAGAAACCTAACCAGCAATGTTCCTTTGTTCCATCTCTGCCCTCTTAAACAATAAGATTCCTCATTTTACTGACACACAGAGAAGTCTGACACCCTGTCCAAAATACAAGAAAGCACTGACAGCAAAAGAAAAACTGGAAATTATCTATTATTCCTTACTGGAGCACAATGTCTCTGAGTACCTAGGAAACCTGTAAATAGCCAGGGATGTAGAAGTGTTGTGACATTAGCCTGTCAAATATTTCTGTGTTAAAGCTCTTGTTAGAGACTCATCAATAAGGGACTCTCTCCTCTGTGAAGCTGCTTCTAATTTTCTGAATAACTTATTTATCTGTGAAGCATTTTCAGATCCTGAACCTCGTAATATAAAGATCTGGAATGAAGAGAAAAAGCCACATTTCTTCAGGGACAGCACCCAGTGGCTTGGAGAGCAGTGCTGGACAAAGGCTGTTTGCAAACAAACTCAGAGGGACCAACTGCAATCTTTGATCTTCTCTCTTAAATAAATCTGGTTTCCTACAAAACTGCTTTTTGCTGCACCATTTCTGGATAATGAGGAAGCTTTGAGGCATACAAATACTCAAAAAATTATCTTTGTAAGTATTTTAATTTTTAAAATGTCACCATCATCTAATACAGCTCAAGGTGCAATTGAATATACCTAAATACATTGAAAAAAGAACTCAATGGACATATAGCATTTTGTGGATATACTGTATAGTGTAGCTCATTTGCAAAACATATTTGATTGACATATGCAAAAGATAATTAAATGCCTTTACCATGACCAGAAATAAAACCAGGCTAAGAGCAGAATAGTTTTCACAGCAAATCCACAGGTTTTTGGAAGATACTTTCCATCTTTTCCAAAAATAGTTTATATTTTGTCCTTTAAGGAAAGGATCAAATCCTATAGAAAGTGATGATCTGGAAAGGAGTCAAAGATCATGCTTATGAAACTGCACTGCATTCCTTGGGAGATGGAAGGAATCAATACAAGGGCAAGAGTATATGAAGACTGTTCAGAAAGGAATATCTCAAAGGCTTTTCCTTTTGCTTTTAGCTGCCAATACAATTCATTGCTGACTTAAAAAAATCTATAACAATATGTCTTACAATATGCACCTCCAGTCCACAGAACAACAGTGAGTAGTGATTTTGTGCTAACCAGGAATGTGCTAATACCTTAAAAAAAGAAAAAAAAAAAAAAAAAAAAAAAAAAAAAAGACTCCTATGAAGCTAGGTGCTCACCACAGCAGATACTCTAAAAGTGAGAATGTTCTCAGTCTAGAGTCACCATGAAGGGAAGGGACTCCTATAAAGAGGCTGACCTTGTATGAAGAGAGGGATAAAAAAGGGGGGGATACATATAAAAGACTGCTACAAGTTGTAAATGTTTGTCTGAAGCCAGTTTCAGGTGGAGACATTTTAAATTGATAATATATGTGTTTGTTTTGTTGGTTGGTGCACTAGAAGAGATGAGAGTTTTGAAACTGATCTGGCAGATGTTGAAAGCAAACTTCTCATTTCAAATAGATGCAGCCTAAGTCCTTTATTTCTAGAAGCCCCAATTTTCTCTTTACATCTAGAACTGAGAGACATTTGACATAAAATTACAAAATGGTTGTCTTTATTTCTCCAGTTAATTGGCAGACTAACACTTTGAAAAATGTCATGCACTGTCTGTCACACCTCATTTGCATTGCTCTTCCTCCTTTACCTAAGCACCTGCCTGATTCCTTTCATTTAGGTTGCTGATATTTTGTCCTAAACCATGAAATATTTGTGTGAGAGCAATTCACAGAGGCGTGAGATAAAGTTGTTTCTAATGGCAGGAGTTCTGAGGAACTGCTCTCTCACAGCTCTGAATTACATGAGTGTGAGCAGTCCTCTGACCTTCAAAGCTTCTCAGGCAACCAGCAGTCATTAACTCCAGCAGGGGGCTAAGCCCTGAATATTTTGGAATGGAGGTTTGACAGACTTACCTGAGTTCAAAGAGATGTTCAACAGCACAGTGAAGACTTGATAGCAGATTTTGGAAGGATTGTTGAACAAGAAAATAATCTCTTTCCCTTTATGTAGATGGGTGGAAAAGGCAGAGGGTAAGTCTGGGTGGTTGGTATTTGAGGTTATTCACTGTCCAGGACTGTTCTGCTGCACTGCTGTGCAGAGGCAGTTTGGAGATTGGGTTTTAGGTTAAGTGAGATATTGTCCCCAATTGTGTTACTGCCAGGGGACTCTCAGGGATGGCTTAATGATGCTGCTGGGATGTTCAGAGAAAGTTAGTAAACCAAAAACCACCCAGGTTCCTTTGTCATCCTGGTCCATGAGCCCTGACAGTACCAATAGTCAGTTTATCTCATTTTAGACATCTATATGACAAACATCTGTATCAGAGTTAATTATTCAGAATATTTTTATTGGCAAGGGAAGCAAAAAAGCACCTCTAAAGAATGACACAGCTAATGGTTTTAGACATCTGCCTTGAGCAAGAGGTAATCTATTTCTCTCCACTAGCCGTGGACAATCTAGACAAGTAGCTTATATTTTGTTCCACTAGGTTTCCTCTGGTGAGTATTTGCCTAGATGACTCCTACAGATGGAATGCCCAAACCCTGGACTGTGAGGTGCCTGAACTTCACCCTCTGTGTGCCAGTTCCTGCTAGGAGTGAACTTGCATGATTGCAACTTCAGACTGATCCTGGGAGGGGCTTCAATACAGGATACACAGCCAGACCCCAGGTATTTGGTCTGCAGATAGTCCTGATGCTGTCCAGCTCTTATATTGAAGATCTCAGATATTAGAATGAATCTTGGGACATCATTACAATGGACTGTGCACAGCTCATTTGCACAGAAACCAGACAAGGGTGTTAAAGTTTTAATCTAATTTCAAGTTTTCTCCCGTTTTAGGATGATTTACATGCCCTGCACGAGCACTTGCTGGCTGGTGGACAAGAGGATGTCTACCAGGACATTATGAACAAATTCTCATGAGGAGAGAATGGAGAAGCCACCACATGCAACAGACACAGATCAGATCAATGAATTTTGGGAAACAGCAGAATATGTAGTGGGTCTTTGTGTAGGCCACAGAGAGAACAGGCAGCCTGTAGCACCAAGATCTGGCAAGCACTGAATATCTTCTACAATTTTCACATTTGTGTGGGTTGTGTTTTTTACTGTTATTTGTTTATTTATATAGGTTATCACAAGCATGCTACTGGCAAGTAAGTATATTGCTAGAAGATTATTTTAACTTAGAAGGGCTTTTTCTTTGCTTCAGCAGGAATGTTTCAATTTACTGAGGCAAATTCTCTGTCATAGGATTTCCCATGTGAGAAGGACAATGTTACAAATTTGGGTGGACAGATGAGACTAGGTCAGCAAGCAAGGCAAGAGATGACACAACAGAGAAAGCTCAAAACCCATTCCAAAGCCAGGAAGAATATTAGCTATCTTTTGTGATACCAAAGATTTCTGCTCTTAGAAAATGCTCATGACCTACAATTTTCTCTTCCCAGAAGTCCTGAAGCCTATTAGCTAGATTTCTTCCAGATAAAATTGTGTGTGTTAATCTGAGTGCTAACATTCTAGCACTTATATTGTTTTTTTCTTCAGATGGCTTTGTTAAAGTTTGCTCTACTGAACTCCAGCAGCTGTGTTTAAAGAGAAATGAGCTGCACAAAAAAAATTATCCCAATTCAGAATGACAGTTCCCTGTGAGCTACCTAATTTATTAGTCAAAAAGCAGAAAATAATTTTTCACCAAAGATGAAAAGTAACATAAAATATACATTTGAACAATCCAAGGGGAGGTAACATTCACTGTTTCTTAAAGAGGAGAAGGGTGCTGACATCAATTAAAACTTGAAAACTTTGGCTTCATTGCATCACTTCCATTTTAGCCATTAAAACTTCACTTAAAGAGGCAGACAACAAGTGAACATTTAAAAAATCTGTTGTTGTGGTTCTGTGTGGGATTTTGGGCCAAAGTTTCAAAAAAAGTCCAATATTGTGTTTGACAATGAAAAATAAAGAATAGTATAATAGCCATACATTATATCATGTAATAGTTCAAGTCCCAGAACTTGCACAGTCAATAGATACAAAAGAGAAAAAGTTCATTATTTACATACCATGCTTATGTATTCAACTCAGAGTTTCTGAGTTTTGACAGGTATTTGGTTCTGGTCAAGGGGGAGAAGGCATTCATAGCCACTGAAATTCAGATTGAGGATTAATTTCTGTACAGTTTAGATTGACAACATCAGGATCTTAGCCTTTCCTTAAGGTCAATGTAGGCCAAATGCTAATGAAAGAAACACCTAAACCTTTAACTTCTCTTGTGGCCTGACTACAAGAAGACACAGAGATTTCACAGTGGAAGCTGAGACAAAGACTAACCTTATTTTTTCCAAGGTTGGGATCAACATTCTTCAGTTCTCAAGAATTTTCTCTAAATGAAGCAACTTTTCTACCTGGCCATTTCAGCAGGTCATTGTTCCTATTTACAGTGCTGAGTGTGATCAATGAAGCATCAGAAATGTTTTTTGTCTCTACAAAACAAGACAGTTTTTCATATTTTTTGCTTCTGTTCTCTGCTTTTTCCACAACATGCTTTTATTTTGGGGCCTTATAGTGCCATCAGGAATGTGTAAAAAGAAAATACTTGTTCTGGCTGTGTATTAATGCTTGGCACAAAGAGGATCTCTCCTCAGAGGGATTGTATGTGTAATTTTTTAATTATTTTTTTCCCCAAGCTTCTCATCTGAAAACTGTCATTGTCTGGCAGTTCTGCCTTGCCTAGAGCCAAGGTGAGACTGAACTCTGTGCCAGCTACCTACTACCAAAGCAGAGTGCAACAAGGAAGTAAGCATTTCCCAGGTGCTGTTTTTCAAGGAATTATTCCCCTGGAGAGCCCTGGAATGCCTGTCCAGCCTGTGTTTGCTGACCTGTGCCTGGGGACACTGCCAGGACTGATTCATCTCCAAAATGGATTAACTTTCATGGCTTCTTCATATCACTAGTGCAGGACAGATGGAATGAGCAACCCTGTGGAAGATCAAACACATTAAAGCAGGTTAGAAATGGAGCATTTACCCTTGGTGTTACCCTTCCCATGAAATGGGGCTGGGCTGGCTTCAGGATTGAATCCTTTCCAGCTCTCTCCAAGGGCTCTGTTCTAAGTGTGCAGGGAGGGAACAGGGTCAGGTACACTGTGTGTAACCTCATCAAGGGAATCAAGATACAGCCAGACAGTGAAGTGCTGAAAAGTGCTAAAAGTCAAACCAGAAAAGCACCAGGAAAAGACAAATGCTAGTATGCCTTGTCCACTCTAGTATGGAAGGTATGTATTTAAAAAAAAAAAAAAATTAGTGTCAGACCAGATCTTCAGTAAATGTGTTTCAGGTTACTTGTGTTAGACTGACTTGTACCTGCTAAGAGCTGATTGAGTGTTTTGCTGTGCCACTAAACCCCCTGCTCTTCTCCCAGTCCAGAGACACGAGCCCTTTTCCCAGGTGATTTCCTCCAGTGCCTCAGCTCAGCTCAACAGAGCACTGTATCTCCTTATCATCACCACACAGACACAGATTCAGATTGCAGATGGGGCTCCTAACACACAAACTGCAGCCCTTCAGGAAATCATTACACCACAATAATATGTCAGCACTTAATTTGTCCTAATTGCTATCAGACATCCAACCCACAGCATCAGAGCTGGCCTGAGGCAGGTGTGCAGTGGAGGTGCCAAGTGCTAAGCATCACTTTGCCTTCACACTGGGCTCACAGCTTGATAATGTAGACCCAGCTAATTTTCTGAAACTAAAATTTTTTCAAAATCTTATTTCAGCAGCTTTCTCCTCTCCTCCATGGTGGTGTCTTGCCTTCTATGCATGGTACATTAGTTTTCACTTTATATCCTTGCCCTTCTCTAAATATCTATCCTCAAGAGTAGCCAAAATCATAACGAGATAAAAATAATAAAAAGATGCCTCTAAACTATGCAATAAAATAAGCAAACAGCAAGTGGGAAAGATCAGCAGCAGTGCATAGGGGGGTGTGACAAAGCCAAGAGACACAGGGACTGAGCTTCCTGGGACTTGGAAGCTGCTAAGAGAGCAGTTTTACACTCCAGCCCCAAAGCAAGCACTGTAAAATTCCATTTGAATTTTTTTTTTTATTTTTTTAAGCTGGAAGCTCAAACACTGCCACATGCTGATAGTGATAAATCCAAAGAGGCACAACCTTTGCAAAGCAATTTTTACCAACACTAAGAGTATGCTGCCTCAGCAGCCTGGGAAAGCAGAAAATGTTGAGCTTCCTCTAACACATATGGAAATTTTTGCTAAATTTTTGGATGACTGGTGAATTTAGCACTGTATTGGAGAGCTTTACAGATAGTTGTGTTCTCTTCTAATTAATGTGAAATTAAAAAGGTAACAAAAATGAAAAAATGTTGATAAAATTTTCAATGCCCTTGGGCAGGGTGTTGCACTTTTAAAAGGCCTTTCACATGAGTTTTGTGCAGTGAGGGCTCTGCCATGCAAAATCACTTTATCAGCTGAGGGAACAATACTGGAGAGGTCAGCTTGCTATAATGCAATGAAACCAATAATATTTTAAACTTCTTTGCAGTCCATTAAACACTGATCTCCATCATTAGGTGCCTAAAAAGGCATTTTTCTGACTCAGTGATCAACTCCTGATGAAGCCAGGGGAAACCATGGCTTCACTGGTCTCTCCAATGAGACTGCTTTGGATCTGCATCTGGTGATAGATTTGGATTCCAGTCCCAAAAGTCTGACCCTGCTGTTCTCTTAACTGCTGCAGCTATTTATGATTTGAAGAAAAGCACAGAAAATCAAGAAACTATTTGTATGATCAGACATACACACACACAAAATATTGAAATATTCCAAACCAGCTGAGATGTGTGGTCGAATTCAATCTCTGGGTTAGCTGGTGCTTTATACTTATGTCAACTGGAGAACAACTTATGTTTATCTCACAGGATTCAGGCTACATAAATAGGGGCTTAATCCAGTGTGTGGTTGAGATCCAGAGGTTCCTCTGCTCCTTTATGCTTTTCAATCTCACAAGAGCAATTATTTATATCTATAGAGCACTTCCTACAGAGGATGTGATGCTGCAGGTGTTGTTGGGACTGCCTCTCCTTTCACCCACCACCCTTCTACTCAAAACAGTTCCAGGTTGTTGAGTATTGACCCTGATTCTCCCTTGTCAATTGTCCTGCATCCTTCACAAGGATTCTTCCCCAGGATAAAGATGCAATTTCCTGGCCTCACTGCTCCAATATCAGCTCTTGCACATGTTTGGGACCCAAGTTTTCTCCTCCACTCTTTGGTGTCCTTTTACATCTCCCCATACTATGAAGTCCAGTAGATCCTGCCTACCTTCAAACTTCTCCCACTTCCCAGATCTTAAATCAGGACATGAACTCATCCTGTCCATTTTACACTTCTCCCTTATAATCCAACCTTGCACGGGCAGACTAAGACCTCAATCCTATAACCCCTCACATCTTTCTATTCCTGATGTCCATCCCAGTCTATGAGTTCCCTAAAATTGCTGTCTGCAACCCCAGTCACGAATTCAAGTCCCCAGATGGCAAAGCTGCTGCAGAGTGAGCACATATTAGTTGCAGCTTTGCTGTTCATTAAATGATATTGCTTTGGGTTTTTTTGGTTTTTTTTGCAGATGGGGACACTGAGGTCAAGGATAAATCATCTGTTAATTTCTAGAACACTTGGAATGTGGCTCACAGGTCACATTCAGTCCCTTCAAACAACTAATTGGGTTGCTGGGTCATATGAAGGACACTTGAGAAAGGTGACAGAGAATGAGTTGGGAGATAGAAGAATTAGTCCAGGAAACTCTACTGTTCTCTTTAGCAGAACTTTGTGCTCTACATCCCTTTGTTATCTGAATAAAAATGCACTGCAAAATGAACCAGAATGTTGACTACCCCCACAAGAGATTAGTGGCACCCACCCTGTGCCAGTCCTTGGGTCTGCTCCCTAACACATATTTACACATTTTCAGATACATGGGACAGAAAGTCACAGTGTCTGCACCTTGAGCACAAACATCTTGTTACTTTTGGTTGAGGACATCAGCAGGAAGGCTGAGAATATATTTAGGAATATCTTGACTCAATATTTCTCTCAGAAAATCTGTGTTTATTTTATTTTTCAGCCTCCCCCTTTAAGGTATTAGCAAGACTCTAATATGAAAATATTTGTAATATTTTTCTTGAGTTAACAAAGAGATGAGGAGAGCATAATTATGTTTGCTACCTCAAGAGAGAAAATTTGTTTTGAAGTAGAAAACTTACAGGCAAAATTAAGAAATTCTCATTTGAAGGTAATGCTGGTGATTTATAATGTTTCTTCCCCAGTGTCACCATGGACACACAATCATCTTGTGGGAATGCTGGAGATGTAAGCAGCTGACATTCCAGCAGAGTCTGCTCTACATGTCACTGCAGCTCACAGATAATAATGGCTAGCAAAAAAAGTGGAGTTCAACAAGAAGGAATTTTTTTTTCCAAGTGTGCTTCCACAAAGAAGGAAAACCTATGAGCATTATAAGTTTGGAAATTATCAAAATAGTGAATAAGAGGGACAAATGTGCAAAGATCCTGTTTCCCCATCTGCAAGCTGTTTTTTAAATTTTTTGCAGCATGGGCAATGGTGTCTGTGTTAGTCTGTGGTGCTCTTGACTCCCAACTAGAATTGTGCTCTAATGTTCATTAGGCTTAGTTACTGATATGACTTAACACTCTATTTCTGTACCTTGTGATAAAACTGGTGAATTTAACACCCCAATTTATCAAATCCTGAAATACAGGAGATGATTGCTGCTGTGAGAATAGAGCTTGGTGCAAACCACAGAGCAGCCACTACTAATGCATTCAAAACTGCCTTGGATACACTGCCTTTAGGTAAGTCCAGCTGAATCCCAGAATATTATCAGGAGGGACCTGAGCTTCTCTTGTGAGCCTACAGATTAAAGGCTAGGAAAGGTTTCACCAAGCCTAGTCTGTTTAAACCCCTCCACCCTCAATGCACATCACATGCACAAAGTGACCCAAAGATTGTGATGTTCTTAGTGATGGGAGGAAGACTGATTGGAACATCTTAGGAGAATTCCTACATTTAGGCAAAGGGAGCTTAGCTTTTGCAAAATATAAAAAAAGACAGCTATAAGAAAGCAAGTGAACAAATCAAAAGACCCAAGTTTTTAAAAAAACTACTGAAGAATTGAAATGCAAACAAGATCTGGGAATTTGAAGCTCTAACAACAGCAACAAAAGCTACTGAAGAAGCTTTAAGTCTGGACCAAACTCCTGGGAAAAAAAGTATTAATGTGCAACCCAGGTAGGGGGAAACTAAAGTTACATCTACCAGGACTGAGGATTCACCTTTTCTTTGTATCTAGACATAAACTTGGATGAATGTTTTAGTTCTGCAAAATCTCAAGATGATTAAAAACATGGTGGCAGGCATGACCTAAAGAAAGAAATAGTTCAGAAAGAGGTAGGGAACATCTAAGACATGTTTTATGCTCTTCCTGGTAGCCAAGATAATTTCTCTCCCTTTCCCTCAAGGAACATCACCCTCAACTTCAGATACCTGAAAGTGATTTCTATCAAGGGCAGGTTCTTACACCCTTTTCACAGACAATGAATAAGAACTGGTGCTGTCAACACACTTTTTTAAGCTTATGTTAAGCTGTGTTGGAGTTAAAGTCCTCTCCAATTGAAACCATTTTGTGAGTGTGGGATATGCTAAGTGACTGTGAAGGCACACTCAAATGACAGATGAGAGTACAGATACTCCTAGGATTGTTGAATCTCTTGAAAAATAACATTTATTTGAGGAATAGGTTATGGACTTCCCATTATCAGTATTTGTACTCATCAGGTACAGGTTGCTTTAGCTATCAGCAGATGTGTATACTTCCATATTCAAATCCCACATGGCTTTCTTTGCACTGTCTTTTTCAGGCATTTGCCATTTCAAAGGGTTGAAATACAGGACTGATGGGGGCTCTGAGTCAATTCAAGCCATCAAAGTTCCCTGATGAAATAGTTCTCTTTTACCCCCACTGAGCCTGGCTGTATTTGGTGACCTTTCTGCCTGGATGTTTTGTCTCAGCACTATGCAAGAAGAATGTTTATGAGGACAGGGAATAGTGTTGCCAGTGAGCAGGTCCAACCCTGTGACCAGGGAGAAGAGAAACACAGATCAGGCCACCCAAGGGATGCAGGGGAGAGGGAGGGAGGGTCCCTCCACCCCTGCCAGGGAGCAGGACAGTGGACTGAGGTGGGCAGAACTTCCAGTCCCAGCTTTGCCTGATCCCAGAGGTCCATCTGACAGGGCTGGCAGTCCATGATGGTTCATCCTTTTCTGCTGTGGCTTGTTTATGCTTCTTTTCCAGCTCTCAACTCTTGTAATACGTTGTCATGCCAGCTGCCCCTATATGAATTTATCCTCATTTTTTCCCCTTGTTTGAGAGCAAATTAAAGAAAGCAGAACCATGAACTTAATAAAAAAGTGTAAAATAACTCTTCTGTCTGGCAACACATCTGATAGGGGTTGTAATTTGTTTTTTTTAATGATTAAGAGACTGCTGTCATCTCCTGCAATTTGTGAGCCCCATTTGAGCAATGAACAGCTTGGACTTTCCTGAACTTACATTTGTTATTATTAAAAAGATCTTCATAATGGCTGAGAGTAAATGCTGACACTGGCTTGGGTTTGTGATTTTATTTACTTACTTGATTCTTATTTATGATGGCTTGGCCATATAGTGAAGCTTCTCTCAGAACTGAAATAAAGAATCATTAGAATTAGAAGGAAGCAAAGTGAAATAAAGGTGATATGAATGCTGTTCGCTTGCTTATTCATTTAAATTGATTTTTCTTTACTGGCTGAGAGCATCTATCAAAAGAACAAAGCCAAAATGAAAAGAGAAAAGTTGACTTTGGAAGCAGATTTTTTGCAAACTATAAGAGTTACATGATCTACAAGATCATTCTTTCCATCAATGGTGATGTCAATGTATTTGCCATGGATTTCAGCAGAGAATAGCAACCATGAGAAATCAGACCAATAGAACAAATGTCAGCAGTCATAATTAGTGCTTGCCAGCACTCATAATTTCATCAAAGTGCAGAAATCAGTCATATGCTTAAAGCTCCTGGAATTCCATCATTAACAATTTATTTTAAATAAATTCTACTCTGCGTGACTGAGGAAGAAGTCTTGTAACTATGAATCCCCAATGGTAAAGGAATAAGCACACACATCTGTAATATGCTAATTTTGCACTGATCTCATGAGTTGGTTGTGCATTGTGTACTGAAATAATTAACAATCTCTTTTGGCACACCAGGGGCCAGATCTTCAGGTGATAGGAGTTGATCAAATACCATTGATTGCAGAACAGCAGTTGCATTTGCCAAGCAGCTGAAATTACAAAGTTAATTTAGAAAAGTTAAAAATATCCCTCCTCAATATGAATTGTGACATTAATGTGTATTTTAACAGGATAGATATCCTTGTGATACACTTGTGCTTTTGCTCTTCATCGCATCTGTCTGTCTGATTTCTAATTTTCTACAATTTAAACAAATATTCTCTTTTTACATTTTTTGCTGCCTTTATCTTGTACAGACAGATTTGTTTCCTTTCTTAAAGTATATTGGTGCCTTTTTCCCCACTGAGAACTCAATGCTCTTGCAGTTCTCTTCCAACTTAGGGTATTCTAAGAACACATATTATTATTTTTGAAAAATGGTTCAAAAACCCACAAGCAATGAAGTTATCACCCCTCAGGAACCTTTAGGCTGAGGGATCAGGGAAGTTTTTCCTGACCCACTCTGGCAGTGTCAGATATTTTCTGCCTTGCCTGGCTGCTGTGACCTGTTCCTGCCACTTGCAATGGAAGCACAGAAATGTGTCACCATGCTCTGAGCAGGTCAGTTTGTGGTCCAGCTTATCAGCTTCAGCCATTAATAAACCCTAATTTATGCTGCTGTTCTGTGTTGTAAATGCTGCTGTTTGAGATGGGATCATGGCCTTGTGGATGTGGTACTGACTTAAGCAAGACAGAGGAACCTTCACTGTTTGTCAACAGTGTCTGTGCAGGTGGGATCAGACCTGGGAGCACACGAGTGTCTGCAGGTGGCACCTAACCTGACCAACCCACCAGTTTTGACTAATTAATGAGGATTTGAGGAGGGAGAATGAAAACCCCTTCATGACCTGAGTTGGTTCTTAATCCTTCATTTAAACCAAGCATTAAAATGGTGTCTCTTGGAGATGAGGGAATGTCTCAGTTGACAGCTACATCCATGCCTTGGTTTATAAGTGGTTTTTAGCTCACACTAACTTGAATTTTTAAATTGTGCAAAGACACTTGAATATCATTTCCTTTTGTTAAGGCTTCTTTCTCCCACTTGATTTTGCTTTTTTTTTTTTTTTTTTTTTTTTTTTTTTTTTTTTTTTTTTTAAGTGAACATGAGTTCACTTTATGTAGCTTTTCCCTAAGACTGCCATAGGTAATATGCTTTGTCTTAATTTTGGAAATGCCAGTTGGATGTTTTCTAAATAAATCTACCATTACTCCTAACTGAGATAGTCTCCTACACAGAAGGAGTAGAAGTATTATTAAATTAGTGGTGAATCACAGATTATATTTGATCTTTGTTTTCCCATTTCACTTACAGTCCTTCCCACAAGAAGCCCCTGCTGGGCTGGAATTTCGTATCCTCTTTGCACAAATGAAAACTACTAAATAATCCAGTCCCATTTGGTTTTATGTATTTCAGTTCTTGCCTACCATGGACCTTTTGTTGCATGCAAAGTGACTGGCTTTTCCTTTTCACAAGCCTTAGTGCTAAAATGGGTTTTAGACTCCTGAAGAGCACAACATGAGAGTGGCTTTCCCTACCTGTCAGATGCCTTCAGTTGCACTTGTCCCTTGTGTTGTGAAGCACAGATTGTGACACTGTGTTTGTCTTTATTCCCACTTGAAGAAAACTCTGCATGCAGAAGAAGTGATGGCAGAAAGGATATTTCTTGGCATTGTTAAAAATCTTCCTATGCAGATGCAATGCGCAAATATTGAACCTCCAGAGTGATGGTGAAATTTTGTTCAGTAGCTCTGGCTTCTGCCTGGTTTTCCTTATAACACTACAGAAAATATAGTTAAAAATAAAATTATTGTAATAGGCTTGTAAATTTAATGGGTTTGTGCATGCATGCCCCCACACATGTGGGTATCAGTCTCTTCTCCCAGGCAGCAAGTGACAGGATGAGGGAAATGGCCTTGAGTTGTGCCAGGGGAGATTTAGATTGGATGATGGAATTTTTTTTACTGAAAAGGATTGTAAAGCACTGTAACAGATGTCCAGGGAAGTGGTAGAGTCACCATCCCTGGAAATATTCAAAAAACATGTGGACTTAGCACTGGAGGACACGTTTGATAATGAACATGGTAGTGCTGGGTTGATGCTTGGACTTGATTACCTTAAATGTATTTTCCAACCTTAAGAGTTCCAGGATTCTATGATTTTGAGATTTTAAAAGCTTTTTATAATATCAGAACAATAAATTGTGCCAAGACACTGAAAAAAAAAAAATCCAGCTGGAGTAGTATGTAAAGCTATAGATTTTCAAATTGTATAGTGCAACAATACAGCACAAAAACCATATTATCATTTTAATACATTCTTCTGAGTTTTCTTTATGTCCAGAGCCCAGAAATGACATGAGATTTATTTTTTTCCTGCAATTTATTCCAGATTAACATCAGTTAGAAATCTATAAAAGTGAAAAGACTGCTGCTCCATAGACAGTCATAGAGCCTGGGAAGTTACAAACAAAGCAGCATTTGCTGAAGAGCAGACTGTCAAGCAGAAGTGACAGACAAGGCCAATTACCATATGCAAATAAGCCAGCATTCATTATATGATTTAAAAAAATTTGTCAAAAGTACTGCTATTCAGAACCAGTTCTCTGGCAGGATGAGCCCTGTGGAGTTTTAGGTTTTATGAGCTTCTGCATCATGTTTTTTCAGAATGGTAAAATGTATTTTTGCTCAAATCAGTTTTTCCTATGGTTTTGCATACATCTCCCTGTTTCTCCACAGGAAAATGTTGAGTGCATTTAAAACAGATAGCTCATGGCCATTTTGAATCTGGACTGGTCCATCTAATCTGTTATTCTTTCCCAGAAAAATGCAGCTGCTTCAGGGAAGACACGGGTAACTCTGCAATGAAATGGTTATTCTCACTTTTTTCCTACTGTTCTTGGGAGGAGCTTTTCTCTGGATGAACTCCAAAGCTGACTTAACCATGTCCATGGCTTTGCTCCCTACCTACAAAATATTGACCTAGGTATCATGTATGATCATGGAACATTTCTGGTGACAACACCAGAAAACTTACTGAAACACACTTGGAATTTGGGAGCATCTGCTCCAGTGATGTCCATTTACAGAGTGGTTGCTCTACACTACCCTTCCCTACAGTCACATGAATCCAAGAGAATTCATGGAAGAATAAGAATATGCAGTCTCCACAGGCTTGCCTGGCTGTGGAAGTTATTAGGAATTTGAAGTTTAGTAGTTATTTCCCACTGATATACAAACTAATATTCTGCACTTCTGAGGGATATTGAGTTATCTCCATGGAAGCACTGGGCACTATTTCAAAATTACTTTCCTCACACATCTGGATGGGGCTGGTGTTATATTCCTGCCATCTCCCTTGGGATGGCCTAGCAATAAGTCTGATTGGAGAACTGCCTTCCAGAAAGCTTCCCTGAGCAAACACCACTTTCCTTCCAGCTAAGGCTGTTATCCTAAGTTGTTCTTAGAGAGCAAGAACTCCAGAACCCATTGAAAGAGATAAAGCAGAGAGGGAAATGATTGGCCAAACACAGCAGTGAGATGGTACCCCTGGTTTTTATGGTACCACTGTTTTTTGTGGCACTGCCTTCAGCTGAGAATGGCTGTGGAAACCAGAAGCAATGTGGAAAGAGGGGAGTTTGGCGAAGTTTTGGGAACAAAGACATTTTCTGTGTCATCTATTCTGTACATGCAGCTTTAGGGGTGTGATCTGGACACCCACTGGCAGGGCAGCTCCTCCACAGGGGTCTGCAGGCCTTGGGCTTGTGATGTGAATGTCCTCTTGAGACCTTCCTGCTGTCCACTGACTACAGACAGCCTCAGCAGGTGAGACTGGATATATATAATTGAGATGTTCAGAGAAACTGGGGTTTTAGTGCTGCTTCCTTCAATACAGAGTACCAACAGCTCTTGTTTAAAAGTTTCTCTTTTTTTTGCCAGTTTGGCTAACATAATTAGCTAATTATCACAGTAATTTCCATTCACCATGGCAGTCAAGAGTAAGTCTCAGTTGTTCTAAACCCTGTGGAGCAGATTAAGATGATCACTGACCCAGAGAGTTCATGGACTTAAGAAAGTCAGTGAATGGTTTCCCCAGAGAGGATAAAGGCAGATTTCTGGGAATAAGATCCACTGCTTGGATTCCTGTGAGAAAAGTGCTAACATATTCACCTCCTGCTCACAATCTCCAGCACTTTTCCAAGCTTTTAGTCTCCAGAGCAGAATTATGAAAGTTATACATTCTTGTTTGCAAAGCTGCTGTCAGTGCTTTACTAGCAGTGCCCCAGTTGAGCATATTTCACTGTGTGCAATGGCTGCATTTAGTGAGAGCAATCATGCTGACAGTCTGCATGATGGAAACCCTAATCTGTGCAGTGTCATGCACTGTGCACCACCACCAGGGAATCTCTAGTGACTCCATATTAATGAGAGGGAAGCAGAGGCACTGCTATTATTATTTATGATTTATCCTGCTCCACAGATGTGTAAGGCACTTCAAAAAACAAATAAAGGAGGTAACTCTGCTGATAACCATGCAGAACAGCAAGGCACAGTTGGCATCCTCATGATTCCTGCTGCAGAGGGTCTAAAGAAAGAAGGTGGGAAACAGTGAGGACAGCACCACCTTCTAGTGCTGTCAGAGATCTGGGTAAATGGAGCAGTCAGCATTGCAGACCCCTGAACAGACGTGTTAAAAAACATATAGATGTTCAGTGGTGGACTTGGCAGTGCTGGGTCAACAGCTGGACTCAAAGACCTTAGAGGTCTTTTCCATCTTTAAGGATTCTATGAAAATTCTGCTTATTATTTTCATTATCTTGTTTTCTAGTGTCCCCTTCTCTCAGATTAGGGTTTCATGAACAAATGATATGAAGAAATAACTCTTGGGCTCAGTTTTCTCATTGGCACAAACCTAAATTATTCCCCTAAAACACAGAATATAGGAAAGCAAAAATGTGTTCACTTTCTGTCTCATACAGACAACATTTCTACGCAGATACTATTCTAGAAGCTAAGAGTAAAATCAAATATTATTGTTATTAGTAAAAATCACCTCTTGGCTTCTGGCTATTGCTCTATTTTCCTCTTTTGTGACTCTGGTTTTTCTGAAGACCCTGATCACAGGCAGTGACAAAGGATATGAAATATATGCAGGGGACATAAGCCATTCACCTCCTGCTAAATTTTGATCTTAAAAAAATAATAATAAAAAAATCCAGTCCTCATTCCAAAACTCTTGATTTCTCCAGTAACAGGTAATTTTTCTCACTTTCCTCTCTGTTTAACCACCTGTTTCTGGTGCCAGCTTCTGTGGTTTTCAGCCACCAATACCTACTGAGGTCGAACTATTATGTCCTAAAGTAAAAATTACTATGAAACAGCAACTCAGGAGTTGCCTACACGTGTTTCATTTTTCATTTCTTCATGATCAAGACTTGTTCTTTCCATCTGGCTAATGTACTAACCTTGGTCTGAAAAAATGTGCACCTTCAGTCATCACCAACAAAAGGTGCCCAAAATTACTTGGGCAGGGGTACACACAGCAAATTGAGAGAAAGATGAGATCAAGAGGACAATTTTCAGTACTGATAGTGGTTTGGCATGTCTCATGTGAGATGTCTAACCAAGAATCCATCTGTGGCATCTGAAAGGTCTTTGGATGGGAGAAAGACATAACCTCAAAATGGGGTTTTCAAGTCTTAAACTTATTTCCTCTTTTGGCTCAACAAGGAGGAAAGTTTGATGGTGTTCATGGTGCATTGCAAAATATATAACTTTATTCAATCATTTCTCAACTGAATGTTCTGCTTAATCTTTAAAAAAGTCACTCAAAATTATCTAGTCTCAAGTCAGTTTCCAAGAACACCTTGATTTCTTCACATTACTGTAAATTTTACAAAGCTAACACCCCTCTCTATCCCAATTTTAGCTCCTTATCATATATATTGTTATGGCTCTGTCTTTACTTCATTGCTTTTTATGTGATGCTACAGAACAGCTTGCAAAACATCTGGCAGTAAATGGCTTATATTTTGAGGCTATAATTTTGCATGAGGAACTTTTAGAGTAAGTTTTGGATAAAAGTCATTGTCAGAGTATAGTACTTTTCACTGTAATAAGAGGATCAGATAAATTTCCTCATGAAACCAAAATCTTGAAAAAGTTAGGGATTTTTTTTTTTACCTTGCTAGCACAAATGATGTTATAACATAAAGTATTGGTTCTAAATTTGCCATAGCTGTAACTTTGCAAAAATTTCTTCTGGTTTTAGAGGAAAGAAGAATGCTGTTTTCAACAGCACACATCCACTAAAAGCAGCACATCAAATAGTTTGAGGAA
This sequence comes from Erithacus rubecula, assembly GCF_903797595.1. Classification (NCBI taxonomy): domain Eukaryota; kingdom Metazoa; phylum Chordata; class Aves; order Passeriformes; family Muscicapidae; genus Erithacus; species Erithacus rubecula. Next base: position 61,610,198 of record NC_136686.1, on the reverse strand, counting down.
GTAAAGTTGTACTGAGCTTGGTGAAGCTATGCTGATCTATTGCTATAGCCTAACAACCCATTCTAGGCACTGTAATAAACCTGAATATAGTTAAATCATACTGTAGGTAGTGAAAACACTGTCACACATTCATAAAACCCATGAAAAAATGTGATGGATAAGTATGCCCTGATGCTGCTGCAGAAACACAGAAACACAGGAAAAAGCATGAGCATTACTTTTATGATAATAATAAGGATTCATGTCTGGAAAAGCTATTGGAATTAAAATGAGAGAATAAAAAGTTTGCACTTATATCATATATTTAATAAAAACAGAACCCTGTGTATAAATTCAGAATTTACAGACTAGCTTGTGCTAAAACAAAAATAATTCAGACACAACCAGCTTTCCAGTCTTTTTTTATACTCAGAAATGTTCTGTCTTCCAGTATATGAGACATGAAAATTTTTATGAAACTATTTTGAATCTCAGAGGCATGAAAAGTACTTTCAGTAGTTCTAGACCTTGTACCTCAGATATGGATACTATGGCAAGTTATACATTAAATTATGTGTCTTTCCTCACAATTAACACGTAACAACCTGGGCTGTTATATTTAGTTTTTAAAACCAAAGTAATCAAACACAGAGGATCAAAGTCACTGGGCTCATGGCTTTGTGAGGACTTTTGTCAGCAATCATGGAAAAGGTTAATGAGCAGCACAGACATGGCACATCAAACACAATAAATCACCATCTAATCCCAAGTATAATGAAACAGTTCAAGTTTAGAATTAAGTATAGTTACAATATAAGAAAGGAAAATCTTTTGTTGAGTCTCTCCCTTCTACTTCGCTTTCAGAGTAACTATAGGATATGCTAAATGCAGGATGAGACAGAAAATCTTTGTATAGAAAGGGCAGAAAATAAGAAAAGAAAGACTCTTTTAAGCTCAATGATATATATTTTTACATTTTTCTCTTTCCTTTTCTTTTGACCAGCCTTAGGCTGGTGCTTTGATCTATATTTCAGTCACCAAGGTCCCTTATCAGAGAAAACACAAAAAAAAGGACAGTGAAAGATACAGATGGAATGACAAATAGATGCACCTTGAGTCACTACAGAGTGACTTTTCTGCTCTTCACTTCAGAGTAAATTCTATCTGGAAACCATATCTGCAATGGGAATGGACCAGAGCTTTGCCCTGAGGGCTTAACCAACTCCTGCTGATTGCAAAAAAAGCACTTTTTGATATGTACGCTGATCAGCTTAAGATTTCAGTGGATAAAACAACAACACACAATGTTCTGACATTTCTTGAATGCTCCTTTTTGTGCTCCCTCCTTTCCTGCAGTGAGGGCAGCTTCCATGTCCCTCCAGATGCCTGTTTTCATGTGTGTGCACCTCTCTGCCTTCTAGGAGTAACTTTTATGTGCACAGTGTGAGCTGTATAGATAAAAACTACCCCTAGCCCAGCAGTCTGTCCCTGACAGACCAGGGACAGATGCCCAGGGTAAAAGAGGAGCCAGAAAACCCTCCACTGCTCATGTTTCACAAGCCAGAAGCAGAGGTGGTAACTTTATTATGTCACCCTCAGTATATTCTCCTTTCAGACACATGAGGCACATTCACCACAGCGGTAATTTTTAGCATCAGTGGTTTTCTCATATGTGTAAGGAATTACTCCAGTTTTCCTGCTGTGCACTGTGTCATACCCTGTCATGCTCTCATGACTTTAGGCTCCTCTATCAGAAGCTGGTCCCTCTTCATCTCCTCCCTGTTGCCCCTGCTCTGCACCACCTCTTCCCCAGGGGTCCTGGTCCAGCTCACTGTTCTTTGCACAGATGGAACCCACACCTTTGATCAGCCACCCTGCCCTGTTCTGTGCCTTCCCACTCCTGCCTGAAACAGAATAACCAGAAATGCACAAAGCATTGAAGGAGCAAGTATATCACAGATTTATGCACTGGCATAATAACATTACCTATTTGTTCCCTATTCATTTCCTGATATTTCCTAAGGTTTGATTTGCTTTTTGACTTCTACTGAATATTAAGTTGATGTTTTTACAGAACTAGCTATGATATTCCCAATATCTCTCTTTTGAATGATAATAGTCAGCCCAGAGCCCATAATTTTGTAACTAAAGCTTTATTGCTTTTACCTGTGTATATTACTTTACATTTATCCATATTGAATTTCATTTTCCATTTTATCATTCACCCTCTCAGCCTTGTACAGTCTTTTTGCAAATCTTTGCAGTCAGCTCTCATTTTTACTAAGCCAAGCAGGTTCATGCCATCAACAAAGTTTGTGTCCTCATTCTTTTCACCTTAGAGATTTGTGCACTTTCCTTGTCTTTTCAAGCAGCTGATTCAGGGTCATAGTACCAAGCAAAGTGAGACAAACTAGTCTTCTCAGCCTTGCTACTAGAATTATTTGTACTTTATGCTTCCAAAATTTTGCACAGCTGGCTATGGGCCATCATCTTCCCATCTCTTCTTATCTACTTTTTCACTTATTTTTGTCATATTAATCCTCCTTATAGAGCAACTATTATTCATCTCTTTGAGCATGCATAGGATTTTTAGATGGAGTTTGGAATAGATCTGCTTCATAGAGAAAACAAAGCTTGCTCCAAAATGATGTTCAGCTTGATGGCAGCTACTGAGCTAGTGTAATGTCAAGCTAAGAAAGCAGAGAAATGTCTTAGTTGGCACACTGGATAATGGGGATCAAGACACATTAATTTTTGTAGCCAGTAATACACACTGAGTGATATGACCAGCAGCACATAAACCATGCTAAGACCTAATGGTCTGGCTCACTTCCACCTGAGTCAAGAGTAGGTGACTTCAGAGAATCTCTGAATGCAGCTCTTTCTCTTGCTTCAGGACCCATAATAAAAATACCTTATTTTCTTTCACACAGGATTTTATTTGGTCACAGTCATTCTCAAGTATAATTTCTTTGGAAATTTGGTCTTGTTTATTTTTCTTGATTTTTGGTTTTTTTGGGGGTTTTTTTGTTTTTTTTTTTTTCTCTGTAGGTATTCCTCTAACCTAGAGACTCAAAGAAATTAATAAAATGCTATCTAGTGAACACACAGACCACCCTCCCAAAGTAAATTAGCAGGTAGGAAACCTGAACAGATACTTCAGTGATACCATTGATAGGGTGATTTGCTGACTAGAACACCACTGCCCTTACAAGTTCAGGGAGATGATTTCACAGTCCCTCATGGTTATCTCAGCTCTTAACTAAATCCACCTGATTTGCATGTCCAGCTCATGTGGTTCATTTACTGAGCTTTCCCTTTTTCAGACTGTCTATAAATATGCCATCATGTCCTCTTAACCTTATTTAAACTTCCTGAAGCACAGTAACAACAAACTTCCCACCACAGTCAGCAGCAGATTTCAATGGAGCTGCTCATGAGTATGGACTCTGTGATTTGGCACAGACAAAAAACTCTGGTGTGGAGGCTACTGCACCTCTAACCTCTTCTACAGTAAGAATAGAATCTTATTCCTTCTCCTTTTTCCCTATCTCCTAGTGAGGTCCTAATCCATGTGAAGTTTTAACTCTCACTCCATGGTTACCAAGTTTCCCTGACAGTCCCTTCTAAGGGTCTTTTGAAAGCCTGAATAAATTTTATCCACCATTTCTCCCTTATTCACTATTTTGTTAATTCTGAGTGAGTGTTGGCAGCTTAGAGAGCTATTATTCGGCCTTGAGAAGCCTGAGGCTTTAGTCCTAGCAGGTTGTATACATTAAATTAATATATAACTCTATCTTTCATAATTTTCTTGGCTGTTTTTCGTGCTGCTGAGGTATGTCCTGCGTATCTATAAAAGACAATTGCCTCTGGCACTTTATGAAAGATTAAGGCAGTCTTGGCTACAACCCAATTGGCTGTGGAAGCAGGGTTTTATTTCAGATTTTTAACAATAAACTGTGTATCTTTAAGCAGCAATTCAGCTGCTTCATTATTTAGTCCCTCATAGCTCCTAGACAGCTAAGGCACAGCAGCAATGATTAATTACTATGCAATGTGTTGTGTTATTCCAGTACCTTTTTTCCATTTTTGTTTTGTGTTCTCAGAGAACATCTCACCCTTGCTTCATGTTGATAATAGCACCTATTTAAGTTATTTTTGTAAATGTGAGTTTAAGCTCAATAGCATAAGTCAATGTGTTTTTTGCTTATCACTTCTTGACATTGTGGAGATGAATGTGTGTGACAGACACCACATGAAAGGCAGAGGTAAGCAGAGGGGGGAAATATAACAAAATAAATACTTCATGCTACTGGTGAGGGCAAATCTCTGAGACTGTTCCAAAGAGTGCCCTGGTAAATGAGCATAAAAGGGACCTACTTCAATAAAAGTAGAAGAAAATTGGTGTCCTTGAGACAAAGGAGAAAGCAGTTTACACCACTTACAGCTCTGGCTTATTTATTTCAATGAAATTATTCTGCATTTGTGTGGGTGTAACCCAGAACAGCATTTAGTTCACTGTTAAGGGAGCAACTTCTCTGCTCCTAATCCTGGGATGGCAAAAATAGTCTGCAGGATATTGGCATGAATGAAACAAGAAAAAGAGGAGAGGAGAGGAGAGGAGAGGAGAGGAGAGGAGAGGAGAGGAGAGGAGAGGAGAGGAGAGGAGAGGAGAGGAGAGGAGAGGAGAGGAGAGGAGAGGAGAGGAGAGGAGAGGAGAGGAGAGGAGAGGAGAGGAGAGGAGAGGAGGAGGAGAGGAGAGGAGAGGAGAGGAGAGGAGAGGAGAGGAGAGGAGGAGAGGAGAGGAGAGGAGAGGAGAGGAGAGGAGAGGAGAGGAGAGGAGAGGAGAGGAGAGGAGAGGAGAGGAGAGGAGAGGAGAGATAAAGCTCTTCAAATGCAGAGTCTTTGTTATTTATTTTATTGTTATGTTTATTTAGTCTTTATTATTTATTTATTTTACCAATAGGTGGAAATTTACTTGAACCTCTGATTCCCATTGTGCCAGGCACCATAGCAATTTAACTGTGTAGAGGCTGTTGAGGCAATAACTTGTTTGCTCTTCTGCACTCCCCTCTCTCCTGGCCCCCCAGCTAAACTGTGTTTTGAAGAGCCAGACAGCCAGCTGGGGCTCCTGGGCTGGTCTGGCTGGGAAGCAGCACACTCCAGCCTAATTCCTTGTACCCACTTCAGTGTTTCTATCCTTTCTTTGTGCCAAACACAGCAGAATGCAGCACAAAGATAAAGAGAGACAATACCCTGCTCTAAGAGCTTCCAGCAGAAGCAGGCACCCTCCAAAGAGGGAAATGGAGAGGCAGTCTGCCTAAGCTCTCCCTAGAATGGAAAACTAGAAATAGAAAGTGAACCAGCAGTTCTTAAGACCCATAAGCCTTTACAATGCACTGTTTTTAGACAAAACACGTCAGGAAACAATTCATTTTTTACTTGGGTGCTGGAATTTTTGAGTACTGCTGCCCTAGGATTAATTGCAGTCTTTGGAAATGCTTTGTGTTATCTCTCTGTTAAAACTGATGATGATTTGTTTCTGCTTTGCAAGTTTGAGTTGGTTTATTGGAAATTTTATGAGGGTAAAAGGGGTTTATGGGGGTAAAGAGGAAAAATTATCACTGTGTGTTAAAGGAAGAGTTATTACCACTACTCGTAATAGCAGTGGGAAGGATTATCACTAGCAGAAGCTCAAGAGGATTATTTGAGATTCAGCAATGTACAGTAAACAATCTTTATCTCTTGCAGAATGTCAGTGCATATTTTACAATATAGTTGGCATTGGTGATCCATGAAAAAAAATCTGCTGCAATTTTAAGTTTAATCATTTTGAATCTTAGAATTAAATTAATATTCAGTTGTCACAAAACCAGTGGAAAAAAAAATCTGCTTAAGAAAGGAACAGGGAAAAGCACAGTAATTTCATTTCAGTCTAATTCAAATTTAAAATCTTTGTATCAGCATCCCCTTGGCAAGTTTTCAGTAGACTCATAAGACACAGCACAGCATATGAGCATGCAGATAACAGGAGATCATCAAGCAAACTAGTTTCTAAGGTTCTGGTTTATGTTGAATACTTTTTTAAAAGTACACAATATATTCCTGATTTTCTTATGTGACAGTCATAAATATCAACTGATTAAATGTTGTTCTTATTTAACAAAAGTACAGATTCTTTAAATACACTCACAGGCATACACACAAGCTCATCCTGTCTGCAGAGTTTAAACAGAGCACAGCCAGGATTTAAAAAAAGGGTAATGAAGGCAGTACAAATGAAATTTATGTGAGGATTTCTTCTAGTAAGAAAAAATAAAGTAACCAGAATGAGGGTACATGTGACAAAAGCATTTCATATTCTGCTGGAAATTACTTGGATAATGTGAAGATAGGCAGCATATAATATAGTGAAAAGATGTAAAAGACTGTAAAGAAAACGAGCCTGTCTAGGATGTGATGGAATTACATGAACTAATATTAGTTTTGCCCTTGGAAATTTATATTCACATTTATAGTTATAAATAAAAAATCAGATTTATAAATCAAAAATACCCTGAGATGAATTCTGCACTAACTCTTGTCTTGCTATTCACTCCTCAATAGGAGGTTTCAAGTCAGCCTCTGCTAGAACTTAGGATTTGAGTGATGTCCTGTTTTCTTTTACACATTTTATGTAGCTGTGTTCAGTAACTGTATGGAGTAATACCATATGTATATATACTACAGCATGTTTATATCTATAAATAAAACTATGTATACAACAACACACAAGATTCTCAGTTCTCTGATCAAGGTGCCTCCTTTTGGAAAGAATTCTTGGTTAGAGAAAAAAGTCTCCCCAAGAGAAAATGACATGCTAGTTATACATTCCTCCTCGTTTTCAAGACAACATTTGTACTATGAGTTTGTTTTGAAGTCTGTTTTTTGCAATACAATTATGTTAATGGAAATTAGAGCTGGAATTACAAAGATGGAAAACCGTGAAAAGTAAAGTTTGAGATGCCCTGGATCAGTAAAAAGGATAATTAACATTGTTTTGCAAAAATTATGCAAAGCTCATGCAAATTACATCTTATTTTAAATAAACTTACTATGCATATATACATACTAATTTTGAAAGATGGGTTTCTAATTTTTAGGAAATAAGTAAGTTGGAAAATTAATGCTCTTGTATTGATGTGTGTATTATGTTTAGGAATTTACTATGTTTATGAAACAGATTCTCCTGTTCCAGGTACAGATCAATCATGGACACAGCCACCTTTCCCAAATGCACACAGCAACGTATCTCAGGTCTCACCTGAGGATTATCTCAGGGATATGCAGTGCAGGCAAATGAATCATTGTGCTTGTTCAACCTCCAAAGCTGGCCAAGTTAACAAAACCAGTTAACAAGTGATTACAAAAAAAAAAAAAAAAAAAAATTTGTATGAGGGCAATCCTAGTAAAAAGGACTAGTCACTGGCCTACTCTTGGAAGCAGAAAGATCTAATTTTTGTCTCACACACTGCATCTGCAAAAAAACCCTGGTTATTTAAGGTGAGAAGGGAATACACAAAACCAGTGGAAGGTAGTTCACACTGACAGCATTGCATCCACACAGATGTTTCAGTGGATCCATAAGAAAACATTTTTCTGAAAAGATTTCTATATCAATACATCCTGACAGTCCTTAACACAAGTTCCTGTGAAAAGTTTTCAGTGGCAGGACACTGGCATTTTCTGCTTGCATTTACAGGTGGTCTAACATTGCTTTCCTGAACTGTAGGAAACTTGCTTTGCATAGAATTAATACTTTCAGTGACAAAACATCTCTTTATTTTCTCCTTCTGATTTAGGATGAACAAAGCTCTTCCATCTTTCCCATGGTGTCTTTCCAGCTTTCAAAGCAACTCTTTGGACAAAGTCAATTTTCTGGTGGGGTTTGGTTTGTGGTCTCAGCAGGCAGCAGGGGAAGGTGACCCCTCAGTGAGGAACAGAGGGAATGAGATCACTCACAGCCTAAGGTAGTGCCTGACACAGACCATGTTAGCAAGCATATTTCTCATTTCTGCTGGGAACTTTATTGAAGCATGTTGGTTTTAACAGCACATAACTAACAACACAGTTCCATCTCTCTGAAATTGCACTGTTGCTCCCCTGTGGCATCTTGACTGCAAGGAGTCTATCCTCCAGCAGCTTCCAAGTCTCCACTGAGGTCACAGCTACAGCCAGCTTCCATCACAGTGTTCTCTAAAGCTTGTTTTACCATGTACCCTCTTTACTTTGACCTTCAAGCCAACCAGGATCATGTGTCCTGACCAAACCATGTGACAAACTTGAATTTACTTAGTCTGGGATTTTCAAGGTAATGGGATGAACTCCTGTGTCAAGCAGGGTCTCCAGCAGCCTCAGCCTGCAGGCACTGCTAAGTGGTGTGAAGATATGATTGTGATAATAATAGCACTGCTGAATCTCTATTGAACTAAGGTGTTCTGCAATGCTTTCAACCCCTGCACATTTATACAGCTCGTCCTGGCTCCTGAAACGTTTTCAGAAGGGTTGTTTGCTGCTGCAGTGTCCTTGATGTGCACTTCTGGAGGCTGAGCCAGCGGGTGCTGCAGTGCTTGACAATCTTTAAATGCTTCAATGCTCTTGAACACCTGATATATTTTGTAGCCTTCCTGATTTTTGAAGCAGCTTTGAAAATGGTCAGGCACAACCAACAGCAGTTCTCAGGCATTTAATGGCCAGTGCTTCACATCAAGCTGGCAGCCTCTGTTGCCAAAGACAAACACAGCCTGGGACAGGTAAGCTCTGGGTCTGCACATAACAAATCTGGAGATGAGCAGAGCTGTTTTTTTCTCTCTCTCATACAGCTGCTGTTGTCATTGCTATGGAAAGCAGTGATGTTATTCCAAGGTACAGCTTTGTCTTGTCAAGAATGGCAAAGGTGTTTTCACCTATTGTATGTCAAGATGCCTGAGATCCACTTACTGCTTGGCCTACATCTTTTCAAAGAGTCTTCCTAGAATAAAAAATTCTCTCTCATCTCTTTGATCACTACTTTGATCACTTCTTTCATCTCTTAAAAAAAGTGACCCATGCTTTCTGATGTTCAGCTGGACTAATGAAGCATTTTTAATGATTGTCATTGTCTTTCCACATCTCAGAATCTCTGACTGTGCTGTCACTGATTATTTCTTCTTCACCTTGACTTCTATAGATGTCTATGCTCTCTATAGATACCTTTAACTTTTGCTGTAGTATCTAAGATTAGGAGGTTCAGGTATAGGTAGTGATCAGTAGATAGAGATGAAACACCATTTTAGAGCGATGTGAGGTGCTCTCATTTTATTCACACATGTTTGTTGCCCATAAATTCTGTATTATGTCTTTATCAAGAAATAGATTCAATGTTGATTGGTCAGGGCAAAGAGGGAATTCTAGCAATATGAATAACAGACAAATGTAAACTAAATTGTGCTTTCTGCTGTATACCAAGTAATCATAACTGTTTTCTCTCTCCTTTTTATTGCTTTTAAAGTGGAAACTTTGACTTGGTACTATTATTTAGAATGTTCCTACTTGTGAAAGCACTGGGACCACAGACTCATTCTGCTGGATTCTGTGTGTACACAGAGTTGTTTTTTTTCTGTTGTAAAAGTTTAATTAATATTTGGTGATGGAAAGCAATGCACCAGTGACAGCTACAATATATAACACAAATACAGGTTAAAATGCAGAAATTATATTATGCATATCATATAGAATCAAGGCACATCATATGAAATGCAGTCATTTTTCAAGACTGAGGGTGTTCATAAGCTCTGCCTTGATGATCCTATGCTGATGCATATAGAGTAAGCACTTATCTGTCTCCAGTGACAATACAGAAGCATTCTAAAAATCACAGTCTCAGCCTTCTGTCTTTGAAACATTTAATTCAACAGTTGCCAGTGTTAACCTCATTAATTCTAAAACACTACTTACAGCATGCATGTTAAACAAATTCAGTTAACTTCACTGGAATAATCTAAAAATATGGACATAGTCAATTATTTCAGCACAGTTAATCAGAAATACCTTTTAAAGTCAACAGCTTATATTTTATAAAAATTTTCTTCCTATATATATTTTCATAACTATACTTTTCATATTCACACTTAGGTTTTTACTAGATCATTCTTTAGCTTTTCTGTTTATAATATGAATTCTGTGTTTAGTAAGCAATTTTATATATTCAAAATTCAATAAAGAACATGTCACAGGACAGTGCTATGAAGTAAAAACTGGCTGAATTTGCAGGAAGAGATGTTTGCCATTTTAAAATATAATGTCATCGAAACCAAGGAATTATTATTAAGGTTATATTAACTATGAAATTACAGTTCTGAAAGTGTAAAATAATGCTCCTTTAATATATTAGCTATGTTAGACATATCACCTTTTTATGTAATATTCAATGTCATTGAAATCAGAACAGAATCACACTTTTGAAATGACACCTTGAAATTACAGTTTTCTTTTTTTTTAACTTCAAAATTTTAAAGATTAAAGAAGGTTATATGACTTCTAATATAGAGCTTTTGGAATTTTTGTTTTGATTACAGATTCAGATTTAGACTAAAAAAGAATTTCAAAGTTTTATCATACCCCAATTAATAAAACAGCAATATCAGTGAGTGCTCATGTACAAAATTTCTCTACAAAGCAGTTGTGCAATTGTAGTTCCCAACTGGAGCCTCTTTACTGAGTTGAGCTAACATTAAAAGGAAGGCAGAGCCAATGGTGGAGTTAATAAACCTTGGTGGAAGATTGCAGTGACCCAAAGGCAACTCTGCAGACTCAGGGGTGGTGCATGAGCCTGGGGAGGTGCAGCTCTGCCAGTCTGGGATGGTTTCTGGGAGACACAGGAACGAGATCCCAAAGGATCAGGAGGGATGTGGGGCAGGAATAGCAGCTGTGGGTAGAGTGAAAGGGGTAGAAAAATCCCAAGAGTACAGAAACACCCCTTAATCTGTTTTAGGGAGGTCTGAGGGTCAGGGCTCACTGAAGAGCAAACCAATTTACAGTAAAGGCAAGTAAAGGATCTCCTGAATTGAGATATACATTTTTAATGAAAATAGCAGGGATTGGTGGATGCTTATGAATGAATAACTGTGCATGAAGTATACAGTATTGCTGTAACAAACAGATAATGCCCATAGTTCACCTTTCAAAGCTATTAATCTTCTAATTGGTATCAATATCTTATACTGTTCCTAACTATGCAATCAACCATGTATTGTCTTAAACTCCACATGGTCAAAAGAGGTTTTTGTGCTAGTGCACCTTTAATTTGGGAAGAATGTTTTTCTCTGTCAGTAATCCTTTTAGTCACAGATGTTTAGCTTGGTGAAATGAAATAGTTCCCAGTATGCTGAAAGTCTGTCTATGATTAAATGTAATCACTTTTTAATTAACTGGAATTTTCAATATCATGCAAGTACTTTTTATGAAGTTTTATTCAAATGAGAGGATGGTTTACTTTAGTTTTTAAAGTTGGGAGCTCAGAGAAAAGGCAATGGAAGAGACAATACAGATAAAATGAAGCTTAGCACAAAAAGAATAATGCATAAAATCTGCTTAAAGTCTGTGCAGAATGTGTGCCCAGAAATGGACCTTGAGCAAGACCTTAACTGTGTATTAGTCTGACATAAGCAGCAGTACAGCTGCTCATGTGTAGCATTATCTTTACTGTTGTGTTGTAATTAATTATTATGGTTAAAACTGTAATTGAGTGGGTGTGCAGAGCAGTTTCAGCCTGCTTGGCAGTGGCACTGAGAACTCCACGTGTCACATCCACCCAGGTGCACTGGCTGCCCTCCCCCAAAATATCACAGGTGCTGTGTTTCATCAAGGCCCTGCAGAACTCCCCAGGGCGTCATGAGCCAGACAAAAACTTTCAAAGCCTCATGAAGCACAGAACTGCATTATTCCAAATTTACCTTCCTCGATGAACAGGCAGACAAACAGAAGATCATTATAAACCACAGCAGAAAACCTACTATTATTCCTTCTGAAAAGATCAAAGCTGAATGTTTTCCACCCAAAAATGCATGAAAATGTCTTTAAATAATAATCAAGGACCAAATGAAAAATCTCAATTATATAAAGGACAAAACTGTCATTTCAGTAAATATGTACTAAGAAGTAGTGCTTTAATATAATATAAATGTTATAAATACTATATAAAAATAATATTATAAAATCATACTGAACATAATATTAAATGAAAACTAAAATTATAAATGCATTTTATCTCAATAAAAAAGTGATATCTAAGGTATATTTTAGGAAATGAAAAAAAAAAGTTAACACATTTGATTTTGGAATTTTTTTTACACAAAACAAAAACAACAGTGATCTATTAAATATTTTGTTTTCAATTGCATTTATCTTCTGAATAAGCTACTCTATGTAGCTCTCCTCTTTCAAACAAATATTGTGTTCAACATGCATGAAATAAATTTAAATATATTCCTATTTTTTTGCTCCAGTGGTTATTAATGCTATTCTGCTGGTGTCTGAGTGACCATTTTAAATGCCACCCAACCACCATTCCCTCTGAGGAGAATTCTCAATCTATTGTACAATCAAATGGATCAGGAAAGTCTCAGTCTAATTCTTGATGCAGATAAGATCAGACAGATGTATTTCAAGGGCTGGAAATGTATCTGAGAGAGGCATCTAAACAATAAAAGCCAATTTACTTGATTCAGGCTCAGGCCAAACTTCTCTGATTGCACAGGTCTAGAGGGAAGAGGCAATCCCTGCAGTCAGCTTTTTGGCTTAGACTAAAAGAAAAGCTCATCTTGGGAATTAAAGATTGCATGGTCATTTCAACACCCCTGAGTTGTTTGAGCTGGTGTCACCCTCTGGTCACAGGGTGGGTGTTTTGACAGGCAAGAGCAATTCTCCTTGCCCTCAAGGGTATGGGTGGAAGGAGCTAAATCAGATATTTAGCTGCATTTCTCAAGATTTATGAGGTGCTTCTGCAGAACAGCAATGGCACTGCCTGCACCTACCCTGGGGTGCCACAGCTCAAGGGGCTTTGGGATAGCAGAGGTGTGATCACTGTGAAAATACCTCTGTCTCTGGGAATGCATCTCAGCAAGCTAAAGGATGCCCAGATTGTCTCTCTGCCCCCCATCTACACGGTGGCATTTCCTGAGGGAAGGTGGAAACCATGGTGAGGAGGAAGCTCTTTCTGTCCTGCCCACAGACTGGCAGCAAGGAGGGTTTTTGTGCTGGCAGCGTGAGACTGAGCCATGGTCACAAAGGGGACTGCGAGCAGCGAGCGTCCGGGGGCAGGAGCTGGGGAGGGGCGGCCCTGGAACGAGCAAAAAGCAAAGGAGTTTCCTTCCTTAGGAAGAGAAGAGAGCAGTTGGCTTGGTTTAAAAAGGCCTGGCTACTAAGCTCTAATTAAAACTTCAAATGGAGGGGAAGGGGAGGATGAAGGGAATGTGATGGCAGCGCTTTCTTCTGCAAAAAGCTGCGGAGTCCAGGGGTGCCATTGATGTCCAGGAGGACATTCCTCCCTCACAGAGCAGCCCAGCCTGGCAGCAGCCTGCACAGCCCCAGCTGCTCCTCAGAGCAGGCACAGGCTCCGGGCAGGGCGATGGATGCAGGCGCTGCAGGGCACTGAGCTCTTTCCTCAACACAGCTGCCTCAGCTCTCGGGTGCTCTCCAAGCCCTCATTCCCAACATCACCACTCACACTGCTCACTCAGCTGGGGAGTGGGTTTTCTTCCAAAAGAGGGTCAAGGTGGGGGAGCTGCAGGACTGAAATCTATTTTCAAAATGTGTGAGAGATCTGCTTCATGGTACAGACACTGTCACTAAGCCTGGCAGCCTGTGGCTGGGGGTGTGGACCAGGTTTGAACACACATGTTCACAGCCTGGGTAAGCAAAGACAGTTCTTGCTGCTGGTGAATCTATGGAAAAAACAGTGCTCAGAAAGCAGCAAGGCCAAGTGAGGCACAGGGTGGGCTGGCAGCCATGCACTTAGAGAAAACTAATGGAGAAAATGTGTGGTAAATGACAGCCACGGCTGTGGCATGTCAAGAAAGGGTGTTAAATTTGCAGGGGGTATAGGTTAATGCAGAAGAATCCCAAATGCAGGCTGGATATACATTTCCATTTCACCCATAATGATCTTTTCATTTCCCATTTAGGCCCGAAGGCAGAAGCTGTGGGTCACCTCCAGTCAGACTGTGTCCAAAACCCATCTCTACATGTAAGGATATTTTCCACCCTGTAATAGCAATCTGACCTGTGCCACCTGTGCAGCAGGTGTGAGCCTATCTCCACTTTGGGCAAAGCTGCTGCTTGCCAGTGATATAGGCAATTAAGGGTTTGGATGGGAGTACAAGCTCAAGCCTGCAGCTCCCTGGCAGCACAGACATAATCTGAATTTCCTTCCCTCAGAGAGGTTATGTCCTCCCCTGAATAAATATATAGCTATTCTTGCTGTGTACATCTCCCCATTGCCACTGAGAGTATCTATACATCAATAGAGTTCCATATTTTTAAATGAATGCAGCATTATGTACTGTCACAGCTCTGGTAACACAGACTTTACTCCATCAACATATTTTTCAAAAAGTTTTTATGCTGCTAAAAGAAAAACTGCCTTGAAAAATATTTCTATCTCCCTCAAAATACTTCAGTTTAAAATATTGCCATTAATATTAATAATAATATTCTAAGAAGTATTCTTGCCTTTTCTAAAGTGGCAATTGAAAGCAGTGCTGAAAGATTTTTATTTTCTTTCAGTGTTGTCTTGTTCAGATCGTGTATCTGGCAGAAGAGAGTGCCTGTGGGAAAAGGAGGAGAAAAAAGACCACAGTCACTAATATAGAGTATTTTAATACAGAATCCAAATGAGTGCTGCAGCCTTTGTTTGGGTAATAAAGGAACAACTGATGTAGTGATAACATGCTGCAAAAAATAGCCAATGTTTTGATATAATAATGCTTCCATTGCTATAGGGATTTTTCTGCAGTTATTTAGTTGTGTAAATCATGTGTGTATATATATAAATACAACCAAGCTTCATGCCAAATCTTCAGGCAATTTTTACAGCCATTAGCAAGGCAAACATAAAGAACAAGAAGTTTCTTAACAGTAAAATACAAAAAAAAAGTCAGGAAAAAAAATCTTTTTACAAGCCTAAACTACCTAGACAATGGGTCTTCTATCTGCAGGCACACAAACATACTGGAAGACAAAGCCTGTCCTGAATAGCTAACAATAAATCTAGAATCATAGAAAAACTGAGCTTTAAGGGATCCTCTTACAACCTGCACTGAAGCAGCACCAAAAAATACATAGCACTCTGCATCTTAAATGTCCTTGAAAACCTTCAGTGAAGCAGCTCCTCAAGCCTGTTACAGTATTTCATACATATTGGGAGTCTTATCATAAAACATTCGTCTTAAAATGGCACATTTTTCATAAAACTTCTTATTCTATCCCAAGGACTGTGGAAAAATAATGAACCACTGAGTTTTTTAGTGCAGATTGTGTGTACAGCAAGACTGATAACTGTGTGTGTCAGCCTTGTCTTTTCAGATTGAGACCAGCTCATCCAGCTTAATCTTGATATTCTTGTAAGGTTCCCTGTTTGTCTTAAACCAACACTAAAGCTGATATACAGTCTAGATAAAGCCTTGTGATGGCCAAACAGCATTAAATCAAGAAGGAAAAAAATAAAAGAAAGGTTTGTCCTGTCAATCTCATCATACATAGAACAAGCTAAGAGCTGGTTTGTCTTTCTATTGATCAGACTTTTATGGAGAACAGGGCAGTTCCTGCCCTCCATGGTGAGTTACCACCCCTGAGGACATAGACACTGCTACTTTCATTTGCACAATGTGAGAAGCAACCCTGAAATCTCTTCTGAGTTTATTTTAGATTTCTATTCTCTGGAAGAAAGAGTACTACAGATCTTGCAGTAATTAAGCTCTGCATACTGCAACTTCCAGCCAAATGCTTTCATTTTTAATAACCCTTTAGTTTCTTCTTTTTGTATTTTTTTTGCTGCTGCAAAGTGCAGCAGCTCAAGATTCAATGGTGCTAGAACAAGGGAGGCTTTGTAAACTGAATCAATAATGCTTAAAATTTAATTAAGCTGTTGCATCTGAAGAACAGACTCCAAAGAGTATATGTGATCCATCATGATACAGCCAGTGCTGTTTCAACTACAGCAATATAAAAGTGTCCATCTTTTCATTGTAAGCCTTTGGCAACATGATATTTTTCTGCAGAGAGACAGAAGAAAAGAACCAAATCCAGCCAGGAACTCCCTGCAGTTTACTTTGAAGTGCTCACCACACTTTGACCTTCATTGCTAAGCATCCCCTCAAGCCCTACAAACCACACATGGATTTCTGATCCCTGACTGTTTGACTTTCCCAAGGTGTTTGGCTGTCCTTGCAGAGAATTATCACTGGAAAAGGGAGCAGGAAGAACATGAGTCAGGGCAATCCCAAGCACAAATACAGGCTTGGAGAATGGATTGAGAGTGAGATTTGGGGATGTTTGTTGATGAGCTCAGCACAGCCCAGCAATGTCTGTGACCCAGAAAAAACAACTCTGTCCTGGGCTGACACAGGGAGGGTGGCCAGCAGGTGGAGGGAGGGGATTCTCCCCTGCACTCTGTCCTTGTGACCCTGCCTGGAGGGCTGTGTCCAGCCTGGGAACCCCCACCATAAGGATGTGGATCTTCTGGACTGAGTCCAGAGGAGGGATGCTCAGAAGGGCTTTAGACTGAAAGAGGGTAGGTTTAGAATAGGTATTAGGGAGAAGTTCTTTCCTATGAGGGTGGTGAAGCACTGGAACAGGTTGCCCATACGGGGATGTTCATCTCTGGAAGTGTTCAGGGCCAATTTGGATGAGGCTTTGAGCAAGGTGATGAAGTGTGTGGCACCTCTGCCCATGGTGGGGAATTGAACTTAAAGATCTTACAGGTCTCTTCTGACCCACACAATTCTGTGAGTCTCTGAATTGTTTGGGATATAATTTTTGTACCACACTTGTAAAAGGAAAATAAATACTCCACTCATAAACCTTTGGCAAAGGTGGTTTCTTGAGAAATTGCAAATGCCTTTAACACTTTGGGAGTGTGCTTGGAGCTGGGAAGGCACCAGGACTCCCCTGACACTTCACAAAACACTCACACACTATTGGGCTTTGCAAGCAGATCCCTCAGAGCCTGACACATCCATTAAACTAGAAATTGTAAAGAGGCAGCCAAAGCTTTTAAATAAATTTTATTTTATTTTTAAATATATGTCCTAAATCACCACACAGCTGAAAATTTTACCTATCTAGCTTTTCATTCTTATATTCTTTCATGGATTTTATTCCAATGAAATAAAAGAAAGAAAAAGAAAAAAAGGAGAAGGAAGAAAATTATGCCTTAGTGCATAATACATGAACAGAACTTTTATACAATTCTGAAATATTAAAATTGAAGTTTATTATGTTCTATAATAATTACAATATTATATGACTGTATGAGAAATTTCCTAGAGAGATATTTGAAAAGAAGTCAGAACATGACTTTGTCACAGCTCTTACAATGCTCTATTTTTATGTGGTCCAAAATTATTTTTTTTTTTAACATGTTCTGCATTTCTCCACATTGTGCTCAGTCAGCCTCACCCTGTGCATTTTATAAAGCTCGAGGAGAAGAGACAGCTGGTTATGGCAGAGTCAGCTGGTGATGTTGACAAGCTCCCTGATACACTGAAAAAACAGGGAAAAACGGGTCATGCTGTAAACATCAAAGTTAATTCTCAGCAGAGGCTTGTGGGAATATGCAGGTCAATCACAGAGTGTTTATACAAAATGTCCTAGAGCACTAATATCTCCTCCACCTGGTCACAATTCCTTCTCCTCACATGGAATAGTGACAAAGATCCCTCCTGCCACCTCCCAGTCATTCCCTGATGCAGGAATGCTGCCCTGAAATGTTTACAAAGGGACCATAATATACACTCCTTCCTTATGCTTCTAAAAATAATAATAAAAAAAAGAAAATATCAGAAGTTTTTACTGAAGTCCACAGAAATATAGCCACAGTTGCAGAAGTTGACATGGCACCTTAAAGGCTGGATAGGAGCCTTACCAAGCTGCACTGCTAAGAAATTACTGACTAGATTCAAGCAAAGCCAATATTTTTCAATTTATAGACACATAAATTTCATAAAACAGAGTTGTGTTCCAAAAGTATTTCTACTTTGTGTCTGTTTTTCCAATATTATTCATTTTTAAAGGAGTTATTCAAGACTTTTTTGTCATACTCTCAAGATTCAAATGTTTTTCCAGTCCACAGAGCATAAAAACTACCACTGCTTCAAAAGTTGCTCATAAACTCATATTTTTAAAAAATACACATTAAAATGTTGCAACAAGAGATATTTTTTCATACCTTTTTGAAGTGCTTTTCCATTGACTTTTAGCAAGAAAAAATTTCTACATAAGCAATTAGAAATGAAAAGTAGTTATCTTGTCAGTTTTTGTAAGGTGCTCTGGGAAGAACTATCTTTTAGAGGATATGGGATTTTTACTGCAGAGGGAAAAAAATCTCAGAAAATTCCCCTACTAATACTTCTGAGATAATTTCTTTTCTGAAGCATATTTGTAAAAGATACTGCAGAATGGGTTGGAACAGAGAACTAATTGAACTGGGGTTTGGTCCATGCTTTATCTATTTCACTTTCCAGTAATTTCTCTGCAGAAAATACCCTAACAGACATTGCCTTTAGTCCTAATGCCCTGCAAAAATAGAGGAATGTGCTTACCTAGGAGTAAAACATATGGACTATAGGATAGGAAGAAATAGGGACATAACTCTGGCTCTTAACATGTGTTGGCTCCCCAGTAGCCATCAATATACTGATGTGGGTTTCTTTTGTGAAAGCAACAGCATCAGAAAATTAGTAGTTGTTTGGGGCATAACATGGACTACTGTTTCCAAATTTTGTAGCTTTTGGAAAATCTTATTCAGGGTCTAAATTTACAGTGCTTTTTCCTAACACAACTCCACACATTTGAACAACTCTGGCATTTTCTGATCTGGCTTTTACAGGTTGTTTCACAGATCTGCATACTCAGCTCCTACTTACTTAGCTGTATGCACAAGCAATTTGAACAGGCATTTTCTTTTGTCTCCTTCATAAAATATCCATCAAGCTTAGACATGCACTCCTGATCATTTTCCCCCTGAGGTTTTTTTCAGAGTTACTCCCTGATCTCCTTCCTGTCCCTGGTCTCTCATTTCCACTCTCCCTGTTGTTTCCAGCTGACACATTATCTGTTTCAGAAGCCATGAGCTGTAGGTTATTTCCACAGAGCAACAGCAGTTAGCCCTGGATTTCCCAAGCTGCCACAGCCAGTGACTGCAACACATTGCTTTGGCTCTCTCCTGCTTGCTTTTCCCACCTCCCTTTCCATAGATTTTCCCTCCAGCATCTGCCTTATTAGGCTGAGGGACAAAACCCACTAATATACTTGGGCCTCTGAGGAAGGCAAAACCCTCTGCATGCCCACCAGAGCTGGTCCAAGGCAAGTGAGGGCTGCTGGATACTAATTCTGTGTATCAGCAGAAACAGACAAAACTCTCAGAAATACTCTCAGTTCTTCAGAAGACATTATATGATAGATGACAAATCAAAACAGACCTAGTATGTTATTAGGATATAGACACGGGGCACATGCTCTGGGAAGACAAAGCTGTGCAACCTTGCACTTCTGCAGTCATCTGCTTTTGAACTACATCATATTTGATGAATTCAGTAAGAATTCATAAGGAATTTGAGGCATCAATCAGATAATCTAGAAGAAATAAAAGAAACAATCACAAAAAAACTTAGAATTGAGAACTTTTGTCTTCTAAAAAATAATTTGTCTGATACTTGGCTTGCTTCTTATTAAAAATGGCCTTGAGAAACTGATCTGAATTCTGCTTCAGGTAAAGAACAGTGCAAGTTTCAAAATCACAAAATGGCCATTTTAGGGACATATCTTGTATAGAAGGACATATGAGGAACAAAATAACTACATATAAATTTAATCTAGGTAGTTTATGTTCATGACACAACAGATGAAGCAGTATGAAACTATATTGGTGGGGTAGAAAGCTTATTTAAATACATTTGAATAACTTATTTCCTGATGTCTGGATAAAAATAGGACAGAGTGTGTGTGGGCTATATTACTGAGATACGTTCCCATTCAAAACAGACATATTTCATCAGTTTTTCCTTTCAATAATCCAATTGTCAGTTTTATAGTCCATAAAAAAATATGCAGAAGGGATAGGAAATGACTTTCATACATACCCTGACTGCTGAGTTGCTCTGTTTCATTACATTGCCCTGAAGATGACTGACAGCTCTGTAATCAACTTCAGACTGGATTTAGTGGTTCCACATCCCATTCTCTCATTAATTATTGAAGGCATTTTCCTCTGTTGCACGTCAGGTCACTGTATCCACCGTGCTGATATTTGCATCTCCTGAGCAGCAGAGGAGTTGTTGTTGAACTGGGAATCAGTCATCACATGCACACACAAGAAAAGATGAAGAAAAGTAACATAAAAGAACCACAGAAGTGTTTGCAAGAGCCTGGAGCAGCTCCACTGCCACCTGTGAGGTCTCGTGTTCAGAAACAAACCAGTCGCTTACAAGAGAGGCTCTTGTTTTGCAAATGCTTTTGGTTTTTATTCTAAATACAGAATAGTTTTTGGGTTTTGGTTTTGGTTTTGTTTTATACTGTTAATGGTGCTATTCACCCATTTCTTGTTGTCTGCTTAATTGGAGAGTGCAGAAAAAAAAGAAATATTCCTGAGAACCCTGCACATACAAATAGCATAAGAGTAAAATTAGTGCCCTCTAAATGCCATATATACTTTAGATTATATTTTTTCTGAAACATTCAATGGCTGCTAAAAAAATGCTCTGGTCAGAAATCTTTCTTGGAAGACTGGGTGACTGATCAATTAAATATACCTACAGAAATAGGTCAAGTACACATCATCTCATCCACTCTCTTCTGGGGCAGCTCTGGTTTGGTGTTAACTAAAACCTGGTGTCAAGTAAAACCTGATGTTAACTAAAACCTGGTACAGCCTTCTTTGCTTGGCTATAGGTGCCCAGGCAATATACAGCTCACAGAAACAGGTCACAAAATCACAGAATTGTTTGGGGTGCAAGGAACACTGCAGAACTCTCACTGCAAACCCCCTGGCACAGGGATGCCTTTCACTAGACCAGGCTGCTCCAAGCCCCATTCAGCCTCTCCCTCTTTAACTCTTCCAGGAATGGGGCAATCACAACTCCTCAGGGTAACCTGTACCAGTGCCTCGCCACCTCAGAGTAAAGAATTTCTTCTTTATAACTAATGTAAACCTAATCCATTTCAGTTTAAGCCATTCACCTTGTCCTATCAGCACAGCCCCTTGTCCAATGTCCCTCTCCAGCTCTCTTGGAGCCCCTTTAGGTGCTGGCAGGAGCCCTAAGGTCTCCCTGAATCCTTCTGCTCTCCAAGCTGAACATCCCCAGTTCCCTCAGCCTGTCTCCAGGAGAGATGCTCCAGCCCTCTGACCATCTTCATGTCCCCTGTCTGCACTTGCTCCACCAGGTCCAGCTCCTTCCTAGGCTGGGGTCCCAGAGCTGGAAGCAGCAGCTGCCTTTTTCTTAATTCACAGTATCATAGAATAGCATGTTTGGGCTGGATGATGCATGACAGGTAAATCATACACTGAAAATGTAGCATATACTTGCAGTTAGTTTTAAAAATAGTAGTCTAACTGACCTAGTCACCCATCTCCCAATTCCTAATCCACCTGCCTGCATTGACATGAGGATAATTTAAGGTTGCACCAACATCCTGCCTATGAAATAGAAAAACACCAATTTCTGGTCTCATGAGTGTGTTCCATGACCCACTGTCCATGCCTGGGAGAAGACAGAAATTTCATTTAAAAGATAATGCTGAAGTTTCAAAATCAACCTGCTTCTAAAAGAGAATAAAATTTAAAAACACTGATGAAACAAAAGTCAGGAGAAAATGTCTGCCTAAATGTTAGAAAGTTTGATTTTTAATTTTTTGTTTTAAATAAAATAATTACTTTAGAAAATAAAATAGAAGAAAGAATTGAAACATAAATTTCCAACCTGAAAAATTCTCAGCTATTAAGGATGCATCTCAAAAGTGGAGATTGTTGATACACACCTTCAGGGGCAGGACTGATGTCTAAACAACTAAACTGAACACACTGTAATGAACTATACTTGACAATACTTGGAAATATAAATTATTCATCTCTGGAAGATGAACAAACTGATTTTATTTTAAACTGGATTTTTTTTTTCATGTGTATGAGAATGGCTGAATTTGTGTATAAGCAAATACTGAGGGCATTGAAGAAACTGCAGAATTTGATTTATGTTTAATAAGTTGAATCAGTTGAAAAACACTTGCAGCAGGCTTTTGAACATAATAAAATAGTGTTATTAGAAAGGTACTATGTAGTGGGACTAAACGTGTGAACATAAAATTTATTCATGAGTTTAGCTGAAGTCAGAAATACCACAATTTCACTAACACTGAGAAGAAGAACAGGCTTTCTTAATGTTACAAACTGTGGAAAGCCAGCTATTATATGTGAAATAATTTCAATGCATCTTGCAGCACTAGCCAATACTGCTACTAAAGAAGGGATTGTTTTACATGTAAATAAGTTTTTAAGCACTTACAGTAGCAGACTCACAAACACAGGTCTCTATAATACTTATTCCAGGTGACATTTCTAGCCATTAAAATTGTTTCTCTTGAAATATGTATTAAATATTTTCTCATCCCAGAAACACAAATATTGAAGTTAATATCAAGAACAATTTTTAAAGTTTCTTCATATTCAGTATAATGTCAATAACTGCTTAAAAATGAGGTTAAGAGGGAATAAAATATCCATTTTCTTTCCCTCTCAAAAGAAACATTCTTACCAGGATAATATGCTACTGCTTTTGTGTTTCTTCACCACTTGACTTATAATTAAACAGAAGATTAACTTAGATATAATTACGTGATGGTGCAGAACAAACACAATAAATGAGAAAGCTTTGCTAATCTTACTCTCTCTTACTGCTGTTCCAATGATGACATTAAAGAAAAAAGCACCTAAAATGTTTTCAATTAGTTTTGTTGGATCTTAGACTAATTAGCACATGGGATATCTTCATGTCAAAATCATATTCTCTCCCTGAAAATCTTTACTAATTACTTTCTTAATAGATTTCATATACATTTAAAAACAGTGGCTTGTAGACAAAGGAATGTGGATTCTAATTGAACAGCTCCATGAAGGAAGTCATGAGGACAAGGCTGATGTTTGAAGACTAGGTAAGATTTGGCTTTTCGAAACAGAGGAAAGAAAAAGGGTTTTCGGAAGAATGCCTATTAGAAGACATCATTTTGTGTGGATTCTTTCCTCAGTAATAGTCAGAAATTTTCATTGAAGATTTCTGTGACAGCAAGTGGAATCCAGAAGTATCTGTGACATCACCTGTACTATGTCACCTTCAATATGAGAAAATCCTTCTGCTCAGGAGAAAAAAAAATTCTCTTCCATATCATCAGAACACATCACTGACAAACCATAATCTTCCCTATCATAAAGACAATGACTCTGCCAGCCCTTTCACTAATATTGAGAAACTCATCAAAAGTAGTAATAATATTCTCCTAATTTCCTATTTAAATGTAATTAAGGTCAGATTATACATAATAGCTCCTGTGCTAATATAATACTTTCAGTTTAAATAATCTTTTATTTATTTCTTCAGAATTGAGCATGTTTTCATTGAATGTTCTCTAGGAAGGCTGGAATTATCCCTTCCCAACTGTCTCAGGATCACATCTGTCATATTTAAAGATGCACCATGCTGATGGCCCATAGTCAACCTGTTTCCAGCTGATCCACTGATTGCTTTCCCCCTGTCTGTTATTTCCAGATTATAAGCACATAGCTGGAATCAGCTTTTTCTGTAAGCCTAAATGCATAACCTTGCATTTCACTTTGTTGCAGCTCATCCCTGTCCCACTGTTCAGCTTTCAATGTCATTTCAGCCTCCTTATAAAATATTCTAACAGCTGACTGGTGCCAAGGCTGAGTATTAAAATGTCACTAATAATGTTGTTATAAAGATTATTTTTTAATAGACAATTGCTGAAAATCACATTGTCAAACCTGATAGACTGATTTTCAACTCTCTGAATGTGCAGAATAGTAGAGGGTCTATAAGCATAAGCTTCACACAACTCCTGCCAAAAACCCAGCCTCTTTTTCTCTTTGAAATAGGACATTTATGGAGACTAGATTGAATTTTTGAGAATGCTGCTTTCCACACAGATTTCCAATACCCAGTTATGTGTGAAGCATATATGCACACACCTGTGTCTGTTCTTTCTGGTAAGCTCACAGCAGCCTGCATGTACCTATTTAGGGTGCCCATGTTTTGACACCCTAGGGGTCTTTCAGCCCCATGTCTCATTTCTACATTTCTGAATATAAACCAGAGAAAATTTTAAGTGGCTGAAAATAATTCAGTGTTTCTGTACTGGAATTAAAACTTGTTGGTGTTTTTTTGTTTTCTTATCTGTTATAATCCAAACCTCTTTTCCATAAGGCTGGCACACCTACAACTGTAGTTAAAGGAGAAAGAGGGAGAAGAGGGAGAACCATCATCCCTTTTCCCCATGAATAGAGGTAAATTTCTACATGCTGCCACAAGTAGAATCATTGGTTCAATAACATTCTACTTTTTCCTACCTCTACGTTCAGAACATTTAATAAAGTTGCCTGCAGAGAGAGGTTGTGGATCTGCTTCATCATCTGGAAATGAAAACTTTTAAGGTTTTAACCTCATTTCAATTCTGCATCTTCTTCAGATAACATTAAGAATGCACAAAGGAAAAGCAAAGTTGTCTTTGTGTAACAACATACAGATGAATAATCTGGTCCTCCAGGTGAATAGGATGCGAGACTCGGAATTTATCAACAGCAGTACTAGGAAAATGGCAGTTATTTATTTAAGGCAAATCTCTGCTTATAAGGATGAATTGTAGAAAATAAATGGCAATGAAACTGTTGCTGTCTGGAAACTGAAATGGGTGAAACAAAATTGCACAGATGAAACAAGTGGAACAAAACTAGCTTACATGACAGGCATAAATATCAATTCATCTGCCTGTGCAGGAAGCAGCATTTTCTTGGTCTCCCAGTGAGAAAAGTGTATTTTATCAGAAAGCATCAAACTGTTACCCAGATAATAATCAGTTAAGGTGTTTGACAAATCTGGGAAGCATCACTATTGTTATTTTCTGTATATGGTAGAGAGACCTGTAATGAACAAGGAAGTTATGGGTTCTTTAAACTGCAGTCATTAGTTCAGTCTTTGGGTCACCTTTTCTCATACTGAAGGCTAAAATAAAGCATAGAGAACTTCTCATTCTGAATAAGTCTGGAATTGTGACAGATCAGCTTTCTGTGTGTTTCTGAAGGAGGATGGAAGGTGAGATGGTGGGTACCAACTAGAGGTGGCATGTAGAATTAAGCTTAGACTTTTCTTTCCAACCTCTGGAGGAAAACAGACATTTACACACACAGTGTGCACAGCATACTTAATCTCATTCTAAAGGAATTTTCCAAATTTCTCAGATGAATCATGCATTATTTTGCATACTTCCTTTTATGGACTATTAAAGGTAGCTGTGGTAATAAACTCAGATATAAATTTTGAAGCTGCTGCAGGCTAAAATTAGTGAGCTGAAACACACCCAGGAAGACATATGTGCTCTCAAAGACCTAGAAATGCCCTATTTAAAACAAAACCAAAATAAAATCAGTGTTTATTTCCACTCAGACTTTTTAGTTATAGTATAAAACAAGGGTACCCATATCTTTTCAGTATCCTTGAAGCATTTTAAAAATACATGCTGTGAATATTTTAGTATGTTCATCTTCAGTGGAATAGTGAGTTCAGATTTCTTTTTCAAGTTTGACTGCTTTCCTCACCCTTACCACCCCTACAACTTTTCTAGTTATTTTCAAATAGCATTGCTTCTATCTTTAAATATATAAAAACCATGGAAACATAAATCTTGACAGGATCTTGAGGGTGCATGTATTAATCTGTCCCCTAGATATGAGATAAGATGGGCATATCTTAACCATTTCTGTCAGATGTTTTTCTGAAAACATTTTCTTAAAAATGTCCAGTGGGGTAGATTTTACAGCTTTTTTTGGGCAATCTGTTCCAGTACTTTACTCTCTGGTAATCTGAATGTTTTTCTTATTACACTTTTGCCAGTTAAACTAATTTGTTTTTCCCTTATCCCCTGTGGATGTAGAAAACAATTAATCATCACCTTTTTTATAATACAATTTAATGTATTAAAGATAGCCAACCTGTCTCTGTCTTTCCTTCTGTAGACAAAAAGAGACAAACTTTTTTCTCCTATTGTTCCTCCTTCAAACTTTCTGGGCTATGTCTATCTTTGACTACAGTGAAACTTAAAATTTTACAATGGAACGGTGGTAGGTGAACTTCAATCATTATTTCCCATATCTTACCTCTCACATGGTGCTAATGAATCCCAGAATGAGATTCACCAGTTTTGAATTATCATCATTCTGTTGACTTTCTTTCTCTTCAGAATGTACTATCATTCCCAGGTCTCATGTGGCACATTGCTGCCTTGTGAGTTTCCCCTCATTTTGTAGCTACACATATGATTTCTTCTTCAGGGTGCAGTGCCTTTTACTTCTCATTATTGAATTTCATCTTGTGAGATTTCATCTTATTTCCCGAGTTTCTCAAGATCATTTTGAATTTTAATGTTGCCTTGTAGGTTGCTTGTGATCTCCCTCCTGGCCCTGCTTGAATTCATCGGTGCCTCACAGATTAGAAAGGAAATTGATAATATTACTGAGCTAATCAGTGTGTGAAATGGAAAGTTTAAAGCAATGGTAGAGTGAAAAACATGGCTGGAATTAGCTGTGAATAAATGCCTTGTGTGTTGCTGCCAACTAGGAGATATCAACTCTTACATGATGCTTCTCCTGATACTGAATATTTTGAGAATATTTAGTAACTACTTAAGAAAATGATGATTTGCAAACAAAGTATAAATTTAAAGTCTTTAATTCCTTAATCTTATGCGTGTGTGCTGAGAACTTGTGTCAGTCTTCTACATGCCAAAACGATGGATCTGTCCCCACTGGTGATTATCCTATGACAGGAGACCCCTTGGGATGTGTGAAAATGTGTGCTGGTGTCACATCAAAGATAAAAAAAAAGCCAGTAACACATTGTCTAGGACAAAGCCATGCAGGTCAGAAAGTGACGAAGGTTGACTATTTCAGCAGGACAACATCTGAGACATGGACAGCATTGGTGGGAGGCAGACACACAACACAGCAATGTCTGCAGCCCAAGATCTGCACAGCACACCTCCCATATTTCATCAAGGACTGCACACAGACCCCAAGCTTTCCCATTTTAAGATGTGGAACCTGAACTGCAGTGCAGCTAGGAACACAGTTTCCATACAAGTTTAACATAAAGTAATCAGCTAAAGAGTGCATGTGGCCTGACAGGAGGAGATAACCAAAAAGAAAAAGGATATTAAAAAGGATAAAGAATGTATTAATTATATGTAAATCTGTAGATTACATCTTTTAATTTGGGAATTTTCTTCTGTATTGGGAACAGTGGGTCAGGGATTCTGGAGCTTCTGAGAGCCTGTAGTCAGACAACGGCTGTGAGATAGAAAACCTCAACAGATGCAGGCAATGGAAGGTGCAGCCAAAAATTATTAAAGAACCCTAAAAATCAATACATCTATTTTTGTATTCCTTTACTTATGTCATTAAAGGAAATACTGAACTTATCAGGAACCATCTTATAAGTGTATAGGAAATATACAGATACACCTGAAATATCTTCACAGCTTAGCAATGAATCACTAAGCCTGGTGTGAGGATGATGTTTTTTACTCTATCTCATACTTTCATACCAAATACTTAAGCAGCTCTTCTCTGCCTGTCAGAATTAAATCAAGAATAATTGTTCAATAACTTCTTTCATCTTCTAAAGGAAAGGATGGTCTTAATAAAATTTTAATTATATATTTCTGTTCTATCATATTATTTTTCAAAAAAATATGTGTAATTCAGGTTCTTCATTGCCACCCTGTGTAGCTTTTCTTGGTAATTGTTTCAAACTTTTCAATATTTCCCTCTTACTAGGCAGTCTGCAGCACATTTCATACATCTGTTTTTCTCCTTTTACACTTATTCAGAAAGACTATATGTCTTTCACCTTTTGCTATCATTTCTTCATGAATGAGAGCAAAAATAAACTCTTTCATACGTAGAAAAAAATCCATCTTAAATTTCCCTCAAATATTATTTTTGTGTAAATATTGCAGCTCAATGACTCACTCTAATGTGTATCTTCAATTATAACATGCAATTTTTCTGGTGTTTCAAAATTTCAATTTATTCCAATTTCCTCTTGTCATCTGGATATTCCTGTATAGATATCTCAACTGCTCACCAGGCAACTTTCATTTTCCTCTAGCTGTTTTCAGCTAGCTTCCAGGTTTTTAGCATCCTCATCAAATGGTTTGAAACAAACATTAGCAGGATGATTAATGGTGATTCTCTTAGGTACTCTTCCCTTTTTTTGTCAGCTGGACTTCCCCTTCTCATAGACCTTCCTCAATGAGCACTGGCAAGGAAGATCTGGGTCAGAAACTTTCTGTGACTTCCATATGAAAATCTTCCATGAGTAACTCTAAAATGTTCTTACCTGACAGTAAAAGCCTACACAATTGTACGGATTTGGGAGAGCAGACAGAAGCACCTCTTGTTATTCTGATATCTTCACCTTTGTTCTCAGAATTTTGTAGCTATTTCTAATGGTCTTAGGGTCACTAATACCAATGTGGATAAGCAGCTTTGAGTTGCACTGATGTTTTCAAGGTCTGTCCAAGATCCTGAAGGTCATCAAATTCAGGTGCTTGGGCATGTCACAGCAGGTTCTATTTGCAGTTAAAATAGTGAGAATAACAAGAAGATTAATTGCTTTCTGTGGAGGTATTACAGATTCATATCAATGTAATTGAGCTCATAATCTGGCCTGTTAACAGGTGAGTTCATTTATAAGGAGTGCTTTCATTGTTATTGCTCTTGCCACAGTGCTTTCAAAAAAAAAAAAAAAGTAGTGTTTGATCTACTTTCACATTTCAAATACATTAAAATATGCATAAAATAATATATTTCCTCCTAAAAGATATGCTTAGGTAATTTTTCTTCATCTCAAATAAAAAGATTGCTTCTCTCCATCTTCCTGTCAATATGCAATTAATAGGTGGAAATAAATGAATTCTCACAGATGCAAGTGCTGATATTGTTTAAGTATGGATGAGTCTCCTAGCACAGTGGTGAACACGGGTAAACTGCTTGATTTCTGCAACCAGGCTACACCTGGTACTGGATGCAGTTGGATGTCAAAACCTTGTGCCATGAAGCTATGCTGTGAAGGAAAAGCTTAAGTCATACAGTGCAAAGATTTTCAGCCTCTGTGACTTTTCTGCATCCACAGTCACATATGGATGCAATGCTGCACTGGAAATCCCTGGACTTTGCAGTTATTGGTTCAAAAAGAGAGGCAAACAAAAGTTAAAGCCTGTGTTAAACTTTAACTGTATCAGTAATATCATAACTTCAGAGAAAACTGTAATTTTACAAAATTGCAGCATTCAAAATCAAAACTGCTGACCCAGAGTGGAGTTATATGAGGGGTTCTTACCTGTGCCCATTCCCAGTCATTAGGGTCTTGACTACTGTGAACTGTACATGGAGTAAGCCCAAGAGTCCTGGGATGGATTTAGGTAAAATTATATCACCTTGAATTGAACCATCACTGAATTATCTCACTTTCACATCAAGGCTGCAGCAAACCACACAAATGTTGCTGTTCGTACAGAACAATAACACATAATATCAAACACAAAAGAAGGTTGTTCCCAGGTGCTGGAAAATATTTGCCTTAATTACTGTATTTTATGAAACCCCTTAAAAACTGATTGGTTTAATTGAAATTTGTGGAAATAACATACATTTGGCAGGGAAAAAGGATTGTTTTGTTTACTACCCCTGTTTTATCTACAATACCCACAATTACATAATCTATTGGTGAATGAATAATTCTTTTGTTGAGTACTAGAGAACAGAGAGTGTGCAGTTAAAACAAAACCAAATGCAAAAGTACTCTTTATTATGCATAAAGGTTTTTTAAAACTAAAATGTGTTTCTCCTATCCCCCCCCCCCACCAAAAGCACACTGCTAGCAATTTCACTTTATAGCACAGTGCATCAGAGATAAAGTCATTACGCAAAGAAGCAAATCTCCAGCTATAAAGACTTTAGATGATAGTGGTATCAAGACTAAACTATTTGCATAAGCTTGAATCTTGGCCAGCAGATGAAAAGTCTAACTCCAAGGTCACAAACCTTTTCAATGTGCCCAAGGGGAAACAGATAGCTTCAAGTCTTTCATAAATTAAGCAGTAAATCTCTTTAGAGCAGCAATTCTGAGGACAATTTTTCTTCTGGATTTTTGTACTTGGAAAGTTCATCCTTTGATTTCCTGTTTTCTCAATTTAGCAAAAAATTCCTTTACTTGTTGTATTAGGAAAAAAAATATAGTTAAAAATAAATGATGCACCTTTTATTTTATCCCAGCAAAGTGATTACATCCGGCATGTTCCAAATTTCTGTTTAAATATTTTAAAATATCCAGGTCAGAATAATTTTATCAAGATTTAAATTTTAATACAGGATATGAGAAGATGGAACCCTTAGTCCAAATAACTGCAGGAAACTGTAGATATGAGCAGTCTACTGCATTAATACAATGTAAGGTGGTAAATTCCACATGATAAAATTTCTCATTTATGTCTGTCGTTGCTCTACATGACCTACATGCTATTGAAGGCTCCTAGGCTTTATTGCAGTTACAGTATTTATATCATATTCTTTGGAAAATATTTGAAAAATACACTTTCTTCTTTCAAAAACCCTGTTTTGTACATCTGCATATTCTCTCACTCCCAGCTAGCACCTAACTGAATCCTTGCATAAAAATTTAGGAGTCCAGAAAAAGATTAGGAGCACAGATATTAATTGCATCTGATCTTGTATGCTATTGATATACTGTCTCAAATAGCAAAAAGAGATTTTGTGACATTTGAGGTGTCCTAGGATATTTCCTACAGCTGCTGCTCTAAAAGATGCTTCCGTAAGTCCCCATAACATTTTCAAAGACTGTGAAAATATTTCAGATACCATAATACTATGAGGGAGTTTTGCAGAAGATACCTTAGGTGGATTACTGATTTTGAAGTCTTACTTTAAAAGTCAAGGTTAAAAGGACTGCATTTTCTCTAAACCAGATACATTTGGCCAGTTCCATTTCCTAATAGGGTCCCCTCATTGTACTAAAGAGATCTTCTTTATCTATAACGAGATCCTAAGCACTTGAATCATACTTGGACAACTACAAAGAGACACTTAAATGTGTGTGACTTAATCTGAGTCTCACTCTAACTGCCAGATGCTGAGTTCAGTAAGGCTCTTGATTCTTTCTCCCACTAGTTTCAAAAGCCAGCTATTAAAATTTGATCAGTTTAAAAATACTGTATTTCAGTTTGGGACCAAAACCAACTGCATGGCTCAGTTTTAAGTGTGAAGATCCCCTATTATTAAATATTGAGTTAATATGTTCATTCATAAAGTGTTTTTAGAAACAGAATTTCTAGAAATGTAATAAAAATATTGGTGTTGTAGCTGTGACATTGTAGAACCAGATTTTCTAGGGAGGGTAACATTCTGCTTTAGACATGTCTTTCATGGCTAGAAAAATAGAAGCCCTGAGAACACCTGCCTTAATGTGTTTCTAGATGAAAAGCATTGTGACAACAATGTATAAGATGGTGTGGTTTGGGTGGTTTTGTTAACTTTGGTTTTTGTTTTTTTTTACGAAGTTCTGAGTAGAGAAATACTTGTGGTGCCTCCAAGGGCCATTTTTGCAACATAAGTCTAGAAATCTTGGTGGCTAAGAAAAATGTTTTGTTTGTTTTATCATCAAACTGTTTTTATAAACTGCTTGAGGTAATTTAACAACACATACTTTAGGAACATAATTTCTGGGTAGGCTTCACTGAGAGCATGTAAATACCATTTTTGAACTTGCCTTTAGCTCATTATGCATTTTAATGCAAATTTGCAATGGAAAAGGTTTTTTTTTTTTTCTTAATTAGGTTTATAGAACTTCAGTCTGATTTATACCTATCCTAAAATACATGACATAGCACCCAAGTGATTTAAACCAATCATTTGGTTCACTGTATAAACGCTGTACTTAGATGAGCTACCCACAGGAATTCCTCCATAAGAAGGAGCAGCTCATGGAGTTGAAGAAAAGCTGAGCTTGAGAGGCTTTAATGCATTCCTATTTATAAGTGCTATTTACATTATTATGGAGTCAGCTTTTGCAGTTTCTATGGTGTGATCCACTGCACTCTGGGAAACTGCAAAGGCAGGATTTCACCTCAAGCCCATATGCCCAAAGCTTTAGCCTTTCTCTGCAGCATGGCTAAAGAAACTTCAGCCCTCTCCTCCCCACCCTTCACCCTCTCAGTAGAGCAGAAGTTTTTCACTTCCTTTGTCCTTCTCTCTTTAGACAGGACTGCACTTATCCTCACTTACAGACATTTGCCCAGCAGCTAAATGAGGTGCCAGGTATGGAAATTTCCCAGTACCTTTCCCACAGCAGCAGCCTGTCTTCCTCTTCTGCCTTCCTTGCAACCATCCTGTTCATGACTCCTCCCATTATTCTCTTGTATCTGGAGCAATAATTTCCTTTGTGCCCTTAAATGCAAGGAAGGATGTGCAACCACTTCAGTCAAACACAATGTTCTACAAGAGAAGCAGATGAGGAGGAAGGGAACAGGGGATATGACAGCTGCCAGCTCTGTAGGAGTGACCACACATCCACTGCTGATAACAAGGTCACTGCTCACCAGCAGAAGCTGTCATCTCCCATTCTCCTGAGATTAGCTCAGCCAGTCAAGACCAAGGTGCCGACAACACCAAGGGAGTGGGTTCAATCCATTGTGGGCCATTCCAGTAAAAACTGGACTTGATGATTCTGGTGGATTGCTTCCAACTCTGAATGTTCTGTGATTATCACACCAGCAACAGCAGTAGTCAGACATTTCTGGATAGATGAAAAAGATCCAGGAGAATAATTTCTGTCCTATTTGGACAGAAACTGTTGTTGCAATATTCATTATCCTATGTTTTCCTATGCTTTCCTATGAAGGAGAAAGCTTTGGGATCTCCAGAAGCACTTTGCAGGCCAAGTCTACCACCTGTAGAGTGGTATTTGGATTGCACTTTCTTTCTGCTGTATGAGTTGCTCTAGAATGCTGTATGAGTTGCTTGCCCCCATTTTCTGTCTTGATTAATATCCAAATAAAGCATATCTGTATAGACAGAGATGGCTGAGTTAATGACAGCCACTGCCAGCTCCATGCTCAGGTACTTCATAAGGGATGACATTGTAGGAAGACTGACAAAAGCACAAGAACCAACTGGTAAAGAAGTGGTCTTTCTGAATACCTTAGGGAAGGAATAATTTCTTTGGTTTTCCCCTTAAGCAAACATTCTGTTAGCAGATACCAGATGCTCTTGTCACATTTACATGGGTGCATGGCAAGCCCCAGGGTGTCCAAGAATGGGATACATTCACAGAAGGAATGTGTCCTGCTCTTAGTCCTGCATTCTACCAGGTGTCCACTGAAGCTGCCTACTTAGCTATTTGTGTTTTACTGTATTTTTACTGACTGAAATAATTATGATCTGGCTATTGTCTGTGGCAGAACTGGTAGAGAGATATGTGTTTCCTGACTCTCATCTGCAGCTGCCACAGTCTCTTCCTCTTGTTACGTGTTGAGGTGATCCAAGACTGTTTGCTGTGATGAACACTGTCCACTTGACACCATGAATTGTCATTATCCATAGAAGCAAGAGATTGTATTGATCAGACATGGCTTCTGTGCCTCAAGTTGTAAAATCTGATTTATCACCTCACCCTTGACAATATCTTTCTTAAAATCCCTTGCCAGTCTGACATTTAATATCCTTTAAATGAAAGAGTGTTTAACCTGAAGAAGGTGCATTGAACCACAAATTTATGAGAGAGGCAAAACTGAAAATTGGAACGTGTGTGCTTGCTGACTGATTTCTTTCCAGTGTCTGGAGAAGTCAGTACTAAATGGCATCCACATAAAAATATATCTGCCTCATTGTTTTTCTGTTTGAGAAAACAGCTACAAATGAGCTCACAGGGCATGCTAAGGGGCTGTTCAATTTCTTATCCATATTACTTTTTAAAAGGAATTATTTCAGGGCAACACAGACTCTGGGTGAAACGTCATGAGCATGCTTTCTTCCTTCAGTAATGTATGCTCTCAGCTTCCTATTCTATCAATTATCACATCAGTTCTGAGACATCAAGCAGAAAAGGCTTTCCTGAGAGGATTTGGTTCAATTCATCAGCGTTCCTGCCAAGACATTCCAGGATTTTGTGATAACATTTATTCTAGTGTGTTTTCAGAGTGCAGTAGCCCAAACACTTTTGCTACAAAATACTCTGCATTTGTGATTTCATTAGGATTATGTCCCAAACCAGAAAAAAGAACACAACTTTTAGAATGTGAAAAGGTGAATTCTACTGACAGCAAATGTCAATACAAGTTTTACACGCTTGTGTATTTCATGGTTCCTAAAATACATCTGTTTCTATTTTTATGAACAGACCTTTCCTTTTAGCTTGACGAAAATGCAAAGCAGAACAATTAGTTTGAGATCTTCTCCCAGGTGACAATAAAATAATTTGGAGTTTGCTTTGCACTTTGGGCACATTCATTTCTTTGTTTCTGCAGCTGTGCCCAAGCAGGACAGCAGCCCTGTTACCTTCAAAGGACAGCAAGTGTTTATTGCAGCCCTTATCTCCAACCTGTGCTCTTCCAGAGAGTACAGGTGTAGCTGTCCCTTCCTAGACTGTAAAATGCAGTTTTTCTACTGCAGCCAGCCACCCTGTTAGAAATACTCCAAGTGCTATTTGTAGCAGAGAGGGGTGTTTATTTTCCAGCAAAAGTCAAATTTTTATAGACAAGTTTTCCTTACCCTGAAGACAGGTTTCTTACTTCCTATATAAATTAGTTATCATGCACAGTTCAGTTCTTCCAGGTATTTCTTTGAAATGGGTTGGAGGCATTTGGGGGTCTTTGCTGTTTTGTTTTCCCCCTACAGTCCATGTCCACTTCTTGGCCTCACTCCTGCACTTGCTCTGTACTGTGTTGTGCTTATCTCTAGGAATTAGAACAGGGATGTTGGTCTCAGAAAAGTGCTGCCCTATCTCCACATGGCCCTCTTCTCCAGCCACACATTGTTCTTTCCTACAGCATGTTATTATCATCAATCCTTGGTTATTATCAACAACCCCTGTTCATTATTACCTGCTGGCTCCAAAGCCATCCAAACATCAGTGTTTGAGGCATGTACATTAGCCCCCTTTCTTTTGGGATTCTACATCCCTACTGAAACTCCTGCAAGAGTTCTATTGGAACAGACAAGCCTCATTCCAAACCAGGGTTCCCCTGATGAGGAGAGAGTTTTGAGCTGGTTTACTCTTATTTCTCATGGAAATGCAGGACAGCCTGCAGAGAAGAGCCTGGCTTGGGAAGAGCAGAGAAGATTTTTAGCTTTTGAAGGCTATGGTAAAAGCAATCAGGTCCTCAAAGTGAAATGATTCAGTTATTCAGGTAGAGCTGTTCTCCTGGGTAACAAGCTGAACCAGTTCATTACCTGGTGGGCAGCACCAATTCACTGAGACAAGGCATTTCTATTTTTTATTCTAGATTGCACAAAGTAGAGAGCCACGTTAGCCACAAAAAGCTGAGTCCCAATTATTAAAATTTTACACTATTTAAACATTTAAAAAAAAAAAAAAAAACATTAGCATTCACTGGTTACACATTGCATAGCTTTTTCATTACTTAATATTCAAACCCGTTTGCTAGTTATACCTCTTGCAAGTCCACATGTGCAGTTCCTTCCTTCAGGGTCTGGGCTCTGGGTTAAATATGTGGCCAAAGAGCCAGTGGTCACAGTCTCCCACTGATGGAATAATCTTTCCCCCAATTACTGTTCAGTTCTGCTGACTGCACTCCATGTGGCTATTGTCCAGAAAACCCATTCATCTTGGGATTGTCTTATTTTTTCCTTAAAATAAAAGATTAGCCAAGGTTACAATGTGCACAGTGTAAATGCTTAATCCTAACTGTCCAGCTATAGCTACTGATTAACATCTAAAAAGAAATTGCAAAATTTGAGTCTAATCTTGATAGGCACAAATCTTAAAGGGCTTGATATCAGTGTCATTGAGATGCAGAGATCACAGGCCAGTTGAAATCCTTTACAATCATGTAAGTTGTCTCTTTTCCTCTAAGGTAGATCAAGACTATAAAAAGTTTAAGTGACTTTTTTGCCACTTGCTTTTTAATTAAGTACAAATTACTCCTGATTTCTACACTTTTGTTTTTAAAACATAAAAAGAAGTACCTATAAACACTTGACTGTGGAATATTTCATAGGCAATTCAGGCTGGCTAGAATGCACTGTTAGGATATATTTTGTGCTGAGCACTGTTTCTGGTGTATTTTTGTCATCAAAATTGCAAGTGCTGTCTCTGTGATCATTATCACAATTTAGGCAAAGCGATCTCTAAGTTAATCTTCCAGATAACTCTTCAGATAAGAAAACAATTCAAAATAAAGATGAGAGAGAAAAGATAAATAGCACACCAAACCACAAGTTGACGCAAAAGGTTTATTACATTCCCAGGGCTGCAGGTGCCGCAGGGATTTTCTCTCAGCCACAGCCTCCTGGAGAAGGTTTGTGCTGAGCCCCCCTTTAGCTGTGGGGACACCAGGAATAGCTGGTGGCACTGGGGGAACACCCAGCTTGCTGTACTGGGTGACTCCCACTATGGCCCCAGCTGCTTCTTCATGTGCAGCAACACAACAGACTGCAGCTGCAGGTGCTTACCCTAAATACTCATTTCCTCCCTTTTTTAACTCCAGAGGACACCGTTCTCTGCTGCTTTCACATGGAGACTGGGTTTTCCCAGCTTCCCCCAACTGCTCCAAAAAGCTCCTAGCTGTCACCAGTTCAGCTTCTTTCAGATGCTGCAGAACTGTGCCCCCTCAATCTGGACACCCATGGCTCCTGACTTTTCTAAGAGCAGCCTTCTTTCTGCTTTTCCTGACACCTGACATGATGGTTCACCTGCCCTAATAAGACTTTTTAAACTATTGTATTCTTCAGTTAGGGATCCTTCAGTTGCCTAGAGAAAGATAAATCTTCTTCATTCAACATCTGAATGATTCTACCTCAAACATGCTTCAGCAGCCTGGCTCTGGCAGACATTTCTTTTGTTCAAACGCCTTCAGTTAGCAAAAACCCATCAAACAAATAAGCAACTAAACCAAAACTCTTTCATGTTACCTAGTATGAATCAAAGCAATAGATTATTATTATTATTATCATTATTATCATTATTATTATTATTATTAGACATGCATTACTCAGATTCATAAAGAATAAAGCACAAACAGAAAAACATTTACTTAACGAGGGAATGAAAGCCGACAGGGCTCTTTAAGTGCCACAAACGTCAACAATCTTAACAACAACCTTAAATTGTTAAACTGAAGGGAAAACACATTTGAATGATGATACCAGCTAAGAATTTACATCCACAGAATTCTGACAGCCCTAGAAAACAAGGCATAGTCCCATAGGAGAAAGGTCATCCTTAAAACACACACCTTACAAGCCACACAGTTTCTGCTAAAGGAAACGAGCTCAGGTGTTACCCCCTGGAAGGTCTAGAAAAGAGTAATTATAATGAGAAAAGGTGAAAGGCAGCTGAAGTATTTTATTCTGGAAGGAGGGGTGGAATGCGACAGTGACTATGGAACCATGAATGGGATGGAATGATAGGGAATGCTGAGTGGTTGTCTGTTTTTGTCATAAAATGAGACATCCATTAAAACAACCAGGTAGAAGATTTGTGGAATGCATTTGATCCAGATTAGGTGAGGTGCCACTTTTAAGTTTTGCAGATTTTACTGGTGAGTTTCACTAGGGCACAACACCACTGCATTTGCAATAATTTCAGAATCATAGACCATCCTGAGTTGGAAGGAACCTATAAGGATCATCAAATCTGTCTCATAGTCCTGCACAGGACAGCCCCAAAATTCATTCCATAGGTCTGAGACTATTGTCCAAATGCTGCCTGGACTCTGCCAGGCTCGATGCCATGACTGCTTCCCCAGGAGCCCTGTTCTTCACCCTCTGCATAAAGAGCCATTTCCAAATCTAAACTTCCCCTGACACAACTTCATGCCATTTCCTCAGGTCCTGTCACTGCTCACCAGGGAAACCAGTTTTTCCTTAAGTTTGTGATATTGGTCACTTCTGAGACAAATACTGTGCTGGGGGATTCCTGACTAGGAAACCCTTTTTTGCAAAAGGCAGAGAATAACACAAAAATGAAATATGGAAGATATAGGAGATGAATGGAGAAAATCCTTAAGTAATTATTGCATCACAATCAGGGAATTAACAGATCACTAGAGGTAATGCAATAAACATGTGGATGCTTAAATATTATGTCATAGAGAAACTTAGCAAAGGACAGGAAAAAAACCTTCAGAAGTGCCAGGAGGATCAAATCCTAGTTTGCTACTTTAAATGCAACTTCTTTGCACCACTAGTTTTCAGCTCATTATTAACTACTACTATTCAAGAAGCAGGAGACTTTGAAGTATGGACAGTGGAAACCTAAATGTTCTAAGCATGTTTATATTTTTCTCACAGGGAACAACATACCCATGAAAATCATTGTCCAAAATAGCCGAGCTCAAACAAGGACTGGACAATCATGTGGATAATGAGAACTAAATGACCTGAGATGGTGGTAAGACAACCAGTAATGGAAAATGTTATCAAGGAATTTTCCTCACGGGCCTTCTTTTATCTCTCTTTGAAACACATGAAAAGTGCTACTGGCTGAGAAAAAATATTCACCTGGCCCAGTATGACAATTCCTAAGTTCCTAGTAGTCATAAAGATAACACTTTATGAGAGTTTTATCGACCCAATGTGTGGCTTGTTTTTCAAGCCTTCCCTTGCTTTTATTGTCCCTGACAATGTAGCTTTTTTTTTTTTTTTTTTTTTTTTTTTTTTTTTTTTTTTTTTACAAAATCTAAGTGAAAGATGAGAAATTCACACATCTGACGTGTTCTTCACACTCTTTCAACTTCGTAGCTTTTTCTTTTCTGAACAATGCCAGTATGAGCATCTTTAGGTGGAAGATTTTAATGCATGTTCTGATTTCAGTCACTCAGCAAGAACACAAAAACTTCTACATGAACATGACTATAATTAATAGAAGAACAACAGGATATTTAAACCTAGGGTTCGATTCTTCATATATTCTTTCTTTTCTGTCAGCTTCACAGCATTATTCTTTTCCTTTTCTTCCTTTATTTCTCTCTACATTTATGCTCATTTTGAGTATTTAATCCTTATTCTCAATTACTTAGGTTTACATTTGCCTTTTGTAAACTTCGCTTTAGTGACAGTAGAGGAGTTACTCATTCTGCTCGTGGGGCTGGCAGAGCTGTAGTGCAGCTTTTTCCACTCTGTCCTTTTCATGCACTTCTGATTGTAAGCCCAGTTTCTAAGAATTGGCTTTGTTAGCCATCTATTTGGTCAACTCAGGTTTAAACTCCTTTCATGAGCTCAAACATGTTCTACAGGGAATCATTAATTGTGCATCAAAGACATCCACAGTTTCTTGCTTCCTTAAAGCTTTGTTCCTTACTGGATGTAATTAAATTCCTTGAAAAATAGCAAAGTCAAAGAGAATTAGAAATAGTTCAAAACAGGCAAGTCTCTGATTTTACACATGCAAACCACCCTGGTGCTTTGCTCAGGAGAAGGAAAGGAAGGACTGCAGTTCAAACAGAGACAACAGATAAAATGAGCAAAGAACAAGAACAGTCTGAGTGCATCCATTAATTGGCATCTCTCATTTTTTCAACCCAGTACAAGGTTTTTAATTCTGGATATGTTTATAGTTTATCATTTATCACAATCATCATTTTTTTTATATCATATACACATTAGAACAGCAGAGCCTGAATTAAGCTTCTGATGTGTATCTGCCTCCCAGCAGAGAGATAAGCAGAGTATTTCTGCTCCTTGATAAGTAGATTGGGAGTCAACACAATGTGATGCCAATGTGAACTCAAAAGTCAGACCGAGGCCAGACACTGCCATATGTTATAAACCTACATTATGCCATAGCTGGAAGAATTGTCAGAAATGTAATTGCTAAAAATTATTAATGAATAACTGCTGGGTTATACCTATTTCTGATGCAGATGCTGTTTGCAGTGGAAGATAGCCAGAGATGGAAAACCAAATTCAGAGGGGAGAATAAATATGTCTTCTTTGATGTGCTACACCTGCCCAGTCCTTAAAAGGAAAAGATTCATTGCAATTTAAAGATTGATTCTCAGGAAAATGTAAATAAGCAGTAAAGGTCTTTTCCCTTAGCTTTCCAATCTCAATGATTTATTGCTAAAACCTTATCCATTTTCCAGAGTGACTTAATTGTTCTCTTTTTGATATGTACTTGGAAAGATATCTTTAAAAGAAACTTGCAACTTCCAAGAAACTTTCTCTTAGTAATAACATAAGAAGTAGAAACTACAGTGAATAAATAAAAGGAATCAAATAAATATTTTAAGTGTTGTTGCTGAACAGATGTGATGATTTCCTGCAGATGGGAAAACAGGCACAAATTTTGAGTTATCTTTTGACAGTCAGTGTTTCTGTTGTGGGCTGGTTTGTGACTGGAGGAATGAATGTCTAGGTGAGAAATAAGGAAAACATGATTGCCTTGAATATGCACACATTCAGATCCTGAAGAAGGTCCTTGAATCATCAGTCTGAAGGGTCTGCATGAAGGATGCAGTTTCTATCTGATGTTTTGTGCCTGCCTTGAGTCAACACAGTACATGCTGTCAGGTGGTTTTGATATCAATCAGTAAAGAACAGGAAACCACATCATGTTCCCAAGAAGAAAAAGAAACTGAGTAAATCAGATTTAAGAATTACATTAGGTTCTGGACTTTGCTTAGCTGGTAGAAACTCCATTTTACTCTATAGTGGGCTTTCATTCCCAGACCTCATTTGGCTCATATTAGCACAATCTCTGTAATGCAAAATAGTGTGGCTGGGCATTCCCTGGTTAGTTTATTTGGGGGGGGTTTGTTTGTTTGGGGGTTTTGTTTGTTTCATTGTACTGGGCATGCATCTGCAATAATAACATTTTCCTGTATCACTCTTTTCTCCTGGTGATCAATTTTTTCCTATTAATTGTGATAATTTTTTTAGCTGGTGCTTCTCCTCTTACTGTCTCTGTATGCAGCTCTTCCCTAACTGCCTCTAATGTTACTAATTTCATTTCTTGTCTTGATAGGAAAAAATGATCGTATAAACAATGCAAGCTGCTCCTAAAAACTTAAAGAAATTACACCTGTGTCCATAGATAACAGTCCCATTTAACAAAATTCCTTGACTGTGGATGTTAGCAATTGAACAGTGAACTTCAAGGAGCACAGTACAAGTAGGAAATGATATTTTAAAAAGAATTATTTTTAAAATTTTAAATGTCCTTTAAAAAAACATTGGGCCTCTTTTGTGGTTATGATTATTATTTTTTATATTAACTCATAAATAATTAGAAAATTAACATTTCATTAAATTCTGCAGGGCAATATCCTTTGCCTGTAGGAGTTGATTTTGCTTAGTAATCACAGTGACAATGCCATTTATGCATATTCATGTTGCCTAATTCATGTGGGTGTAGCTTTAAAACCATAAACTATTCACACCAACTGCTTCAGGAACAGAGTGAAACATAAAAGAAATCCAGTTTTTAGCATCTCCCAAGGTAAAAGGCAACTATCACTTTACCTGTGCTTTGCAGTTGTTCAAGGTAACACCTGACATGTTTAGAAATTACTCAATAATTTAGTGGTGGTTGTGGTGGTGTTTCAAACACACAGAATCCTAAACTCAGTGGTCACTAACTTGTGGTATAAAGGGATGCAATTAAATTATTCACCTGCACAATCTGTAAATGCTGTCTGGAAACTCACACACAAAGGAAGCATACAAGGGTGGAAGCAGGATGAAGTGAGCAAAGTTAAAGCCCAAACCAAATCAATCTGGCCAGGGATATAAGAGACAGCAAGAAGGGATTCCATAAGTGCATAGATGATAAAAGTTGATTAAAGGTGTAGAACATCTCACCTGTGAGGAAAGGCTGAGAGAGCTGGACTGTTAAACTGGGAGAAGAGAAGCCTCGGGGGGAATCACAGAATATATATAAAAAACAAATGGGAGGAAGCAAGGAGGGTGGAGCCAGGCTCTTTTTGGTATGGCCAAGTGACAGGACCAGTCACTGTGAGGGTGACTGAGGCAGAATTCTGACCTGACTGAAATCACCAGAGCCTTGGTTTACGTTCAGTCTGAT
Source organism: Erithacus rubecula (assembly GCF_903797595.1). Taxonomy (NCBI): domain Eukaryota; kingdom Metazoa; phylum Chordata; class Aves; order Passeriformes; family Muscicapidae; genus Erithacus; species Erithacus rubecula. The sequence goes on along the minus strand of NC_136686.1, from coordinate 61,567,365 downwards.
TAAAATTTGACCCTTAAAAATTCTGCTTTAAAGGCCATTTAAGTCAATGGGCAGAGTCTTATTGACTTCTACAGATCTGTAGACAAACAGCTGTGCTTAATCCTCAAATAATGTAATCAGAGAAAAATGGGAACTTGACTAGGTGACCTGAAAGAAAAAGTCTCCCTCAAGGAAAAGCAGCTTTCATAATTTCTCTAGCTCCTTGCACTTGAGATTTTTATGGGGACAAAAATGTCTCTCCCTGACCTACTACAGATGGGCATAGAGATGTGGATTAGAATGAAGTTACACTTGTGCAGTTCTGTAAATCAGGCTCTGCATGAGAAATGGTTTCAGTGTAGTGATTTAGGTGCAATCCCTTTTTAATTGTATAGCCTTTTAATTACATCTGTGCTACACCTTGGGGAAATGCACTGGGGACTGATAAGGAATCTTGTTTCCAAAGTCAGAGGAAGATAAAAAAAAAAAAGTGGTTTGCATCAGGCGAAGAGCTCTGCAGATGTAATTAATTGGTAGATAAGAAACCTGTGGCTGTTTCCTTCTTAAGCTAAATAATATTAGGTTTTAGAAGTTTCTTTTTTGTGTGAATAATCTGTATCCTTTATAAATCTCATGACCACCTCAATACCCACAAATATTTATTCTCGGCTTTGATTATTTGTTCTTGATGTCAGTGATGTTGAAATATTTTTTCTCATTATTACATCAATAAAATATTTAGATATACGGATAAAGGCCATTTTCTTGTGTGCTTGGATGTCCTTATTTGTGTTTCTAGGTTAGATTTAGTAAAATCTACTGTTAGTTTCCATCTTTCAAGTTATCTAGGTTTGTAAATAATGATTTTTACAAATTGTACCAGACTCCAAGGTGGAATTTTTCCTCTTTCCCACATACAAGCTCGTCTTTTTCTGCTGTGGATTTTTTGTTGTAGGTTTTTGGGGTCTTTTTTTCTCTTTGAATAGATTATCTTCAAACCATCCTTCCAGACTGATGCCAAGTTTCATTTATATTCTGTTTCATTGCAAGAGATAAATGGAGGTCTCTGTTCCTGTTTGGTTGCCTCTGATCCACCTCTTCTGTACCTGGTATGGATGCACACAGTGTTGACTTTTATCTTTGAATCTGTTTCTGCTTCTTGTGGACACCTTTCAGAATCATTCCTTTCAAAATTTAATGCTGTGGGGAAAGTGCTTTTTTCTTTCTTCATGTTTGCTTTTCCAATATATGAATATTTGGGGATGGATGGTATACTCCCAGTTCTCAATCAAAGCAGAAGCAATGACTGGACTCTAAAATTTAGGACAAATTAAACTACTACTTTAACTACTACTACTACTACTTTGAAATACATCTGTATTTAATGTTAGATGTGGAAAGAGATTTGCTATACACCTGAAAAAAAAAAATACCCAGGGGAGATTGTGGAAGTTAAGTAGCTGAGGGAGATTTTGCAATGCCTGTTATCTAAAGTTCATCGCACAAACTGAAGCTGTATCTCCTACTTTTAAATTACTGTGAAAATTGGGAACAACCACAGGAGCCAAAAGCAAGATTTACAGATCATTTACAAAATCTTCCTGGCACTTGTTTCAATTGTCTTCCCTTTAAGAAGCTTTACTTTTCATACTATCTCACAAAGGAGGTTAGAAACCTGAGGTCAGACTGGAATTATAGAGCTATTTCCAATAGACCATACTGTGATGTCCCTAGAGCAACACAAAATCTTCCTGTGCCTCAGTAGCTATTAGGGTGGTTGGGAAAAGTCAAGTGGCCTTAATTTGCCTCATGAGTTTTCTGGCTTAAGTATTTTGTCACATTCCATTAGCATTTCACCAATGACATTTCCCTGGAAGAGATGAATGAAAGATCGGGTGAATGTTTCAGCTTAATATTTGCCCACAATTTCGGTGAGCATCAAATGACATTTGAGAGACTATTATTAATATTGTCAGGAGATATGGTCTAGCTCAGAATATCACTCCCAAGGGTCTGTGCTTTTGTCCTCAGATGAACAAAAGGAAAGTGTAATTGAAAAGCTGACCTTGCACATTGGTGCCCAAGCACACCAAATCAAAAGAGGCCGGGTTTGAAGGAGAATGACAGTACTTCCTAATAGTTTGTACTTAGTTCTTATCAGTTCTGGTTATGGGACTCCAATGACTCGCTGGCCCTGTTTGCAGGATCCTTCTCAGCCGTCAGCAGTGCTTGTGGAGGGAGGGACCCTGATATCCCAGCTGCTCATATCAACAAACTTTCCATTAGGGAAGCATGGAACATGCACATGCCAAAGTCATTCTGCAGTTTCTAGTGGATAATGATTTTCCCTTGTTTTATTTTTGTTTATTCATCTATTGGTACATATGATGACATTTCTTCCACGTGGAATTAAAATTATTCTCTTAAATACGAACTTGAACTTCAGAGATTCACAGAATATGCTGAGTTGGAAGAGACCCACACAGATCATCAAGCCCAACTTCTATCCCTGTAAACAACAACCTCAAGCATCACGCCAGGTGCCCAAGAGCATTATCAAAACACTTACTGAACTCTGTCAGGCTGGTGCTGGGGACATTCCTGGGGACTCTACTCCAGTGCCCAGCCACCTACTGGGTGAAGAATCCTTTCCTAATATCCAGCCTAAACATCTCCTGACACAGTTTCCTCGGCTCCTGTCACTGCTCACCATAGACAAGAGGTCAGTGCCTGCCGCTCCCTTCCCTTCCTGAGGAACAGAACTCAACGAGCTCTCCCCTCAGCTCCTCTTCTCCAGCCAAACCAGCCAAGTGAGCTCAGCCACTCCTCGTATGGCTTCTGTTTTAGACCTTCAGCATCTTTGTAGCTCTCTTCTGGATGAGCTCTCTAATGGCTTTATATTGCTCTTACTCTGAGATGTTCAAAACTGCCTCCAGCTCTTGGAGAGGCTGCACCAGCGCAGAGCAGAAAGGACAATCGGCTCTTGGAACAGCTGGTGTCCCTGGACACGCCTGGATTCTAATTTAAAAAAAACATCTGAACAGAATCATTTCGATTGTAGGAAATTTTTGCTTAGTTTCTAATGATTTTATTTATTTAAACTAAACTCCCTTAGAGACTTTCCAGGGAATTTTTCCGCAACAAGCAGAAACAATGGCGTGAGGGCAGAGTGCCCGGACCAACAGCGCTGTCCCCGAACCCACAGCACCGTCCCCGAACCCACAGCCCCGTCCCGGCCCCACAGCCCCGTCCCGGCCCCACAGCACCGTCCCCGGACCCACAGCACCGTCCCCGGACCCACAGCCCCGTCCCCGGACCCACAGCCCCGTCCCCGGACCCACAGCGCCGTCCCCGGACCCACAGCCCCGTCCCCGGACCCACAGCCCCGTCCCCGGACCCACAGCGCCGTCCCCGGACCCACAGCCCCGTCCCCGGACCCACAGCCCCGTCCCCGGACCCACAGCACCGTCCCCGAACCCACAGCCCCGTCCCCGGGCCCACAGCCCCGTCCCGGCCCGTGGCGCTGCCGCACTCCCGGGCGGTGCCGAGGCCCGCGGGCGCCCCCCGGCGGCGCGGTGCGGCGCTGCTCGGGGTGCCGGCGGGAGAGCGGCGCTGCCGCCGCGCCGCTGCGGCCCCGCCGGGCTCTGCCCGCGCACGCTGCGCCCCGTGCGCCAACACAACCCCCGTCCTGGAATGACCGAGGGCAGCCTGATGCGGCTCTGAGCTCTCCTGCGAGGTATTTCTGCCCATGGCAGGCATGTGAAGCTCTCAGGTGTATTTATTTTTATTTCCTGGCTGCTGATTGCCGCTGTTTGTCCCGTTAAGGAGCACAGAGGGTCAATCGAGGAGTATTGCACTTGCGGGTGCTGTACATAAGGGCACAAAGCCAGACAGCCTGTGTCTCATCCATCCTTGGAGCAGCAGCCAGGCTGGAAAAGACCAGGTGGCTTTAGGAAAAGCAGCTTTAGGATCCTAAATGGTGAAATATGGAGCTGTAGAACACATGTGGGCTGTCCACTCTGCATTTACTCAACAGCTTTAAGAGACTGCTAGGCTTTCTCCTTCTCTGGGCTCAAAAAAAGAAAGAAGGACAAAAACAAAAGATAAATATTAAAGATGTATTACTGTGTAGCAAAGACCTATTAGAGTTTGCCCAGACTCACGAGGGAGATCTTTGCTAACAGCAGGAATTGAACAATTGTGTATGAGTTGAATTTAGTGCAGTAAACAGCGCAGTGTTTGCCCTTCACTGACGTAAGTTCTTAGGACCTGAGTCTGCTCTGAGTTAGAAAAGTGGAGTTAAGAGCAGGACTTGCTCAATAGCCACTTATTACAGCCATTCTTCACTTCCCTGAGAATTACCACTATTCAGCCGTTCCAGGATATTCTTAAAGAGGGGACTGGAAAGCAAACACATCATCACCTGTGCTGTTTTATGACTTACCCTTAGCACAACAGAGGTGAACTAGTGTTTGATCTGCCATCCATGATAAAATACTTCAGGGTCACTGACTGATAGTTTTTCTTTGGGAAGTGAAGAACTGTAGGAATAAATATCTCAAGAGAGAAATTCTGTTCTTGCTGGATTTGTCTGAAAAGTCTTTTGTATTATTTCCAGTCAGTATAATGCATGGACACCCTTAGTTTGTAACAGGACCGCTGCTTAGTTTTGGTAAAATTCCCTTCAGAGTTCATAATTTTTAATTTAAATTTTATGTTAACACCAAAGTCACATCCAGATGATTTCAAGCCTTGACACTGCTGATAATCCAGAGTCAAAGAAGAATGTTATTGTTCAATTATTCAAGAGATTTGCACACAAAACTTTAAATCGAGATTAACTGTGTTTTTTAGAATAACAAAGCTATAGAAAATAAATTACTGTATGGACCATTTTACTGAAGAGCATGTGGGAAGTAATCTGTTAGTGTCAAGACAAATTTAGACAAGATTTTTTAACACTGAGTAAATTGGGATATATTAAGTACTTTGAATAAAGTTGAGATGACAGCAAAAGCCATAATAATTTCACTGTCAGTTAAAGGTGCAATTGCCAGAAAATTGAAAAATGGAGGGAAATTCTCTGCAGTGCTTGAAGAATCAGTGTTTGCCATATGTGGCTGTACAAAGCTGCTGGAGAAGATAGAACTGACTGATCTTTTCAGTGCAGTCTCTGATGCATGAAAGTCATTCTGAAGTTTAATTGAAGTTGGGAGAAGCCAGTTTCTGACAGAAAATATTTGTTTTATCTGTTTTGTGGGAAATGAATGAAATCTCTAATTTTCAGCAAGCAACACACTCAGACATTCATAGATAAAGGTGATCTATTAAACTTTTCACCTTCTTAAATTTTGGGGTCAGCAATTACTCAATCCAGGTAATATTTCAAGCTGTAAATATTATGTGATTTTTTTACTCAGGAAGCAAGCAATGAGTTCTCATAAATATAATTAAAGAAGAAAATTCTAACATGACCTCTGTCATCATCTTTCAAAAAAGATGCTTAAAATTGACTTGAATATGAGTGCACTGTGGTTAGTGCTCAAATCAGTTATTGCAAGCTCAATAATGCTTTGCTACTGCCTCATTCTGTGCACTCAGAGTACAAGATCTTCTGATCAGGGGTCTCTCTTCATGATGCATGTGGATAATCTTCCTGGATGGACACATAGAGTTTGCAGCTGCTGTAGAAAAACATTTCTGTTGCAACCTCCTAAAATCCCTTTGCAGTGCCACTTGTGCCATTCATTACTTTTCAGGAATAATCTTGGTCCTACCAAACTTCTACACAACTGGACAATGGGGTGCTATGTTTTCCAGAAACTGAAATCCTGTCTGGGATTCAGTGACTGTATTTTATTTGTCTGGCAGGAAGCCATCATCAAGGACCCCAATTTCCTCCTCCATAAACAGGGACAATGCTACTGATCTGTGGTGGTATCTGCTCTGAGATCTGCAGTTGCAAGATGTTGAGCATATATCATCATGGTATCGTTTTTAAGGGTCAGGTCTTACTAGGGCTGTTTTCATACTCTCATTCATTATTCTCAAGACAACTGATTTCCACTCTCAGTCTCAGTCTCAGTCTCAGTCTAGGCACACACCTATGTGGAGATCCTTTCTATTTTTTTCAGTGTAGGGATCCATTTTTGTTTTAAAAACATATATTTGTCTTTGCAAATGTTTCTTTTGTGCAGTATTACAGATTAAAATTTTAAGCTAACAATTTCAGAGTAAATAAGTGACTGGTTTACAAGGATAAATTACTATTTTCTTATATTATAGATTAAATTTTTCCCTAATATTAAATTAAATTTTATGAATTCTGTGACATTATGATGTCTTTGACAGCATTAAAAGGTGAAAACACCTGAATTTGAGACAGGTTTAAAAAATACAGACATTTAAGAACCACAGTATTGCAATGCACAATCTGAGCTCTACTGAAATATGCCTTTTACCAAGAAATGCAGCTGTTAACAAAATGTCACCTTATCTATTCAGTGATTGTTGAAATGGAAAAAAATGAATTGATTTTAAAGGGTTATCTGAGGATTCAAATAAAATAATCAGTGAGAAAATAGTGACAAGATAGTAATCAGAGCCTTATCCTGTTTTGAACTGTTGAATGACACTGAACAGGCTCTTAATAGCACTTATGTGCTTGGAGCTATATGATGCATTCATGGAAGAAGTCTAGAGCAAATTGAAATTCAAAAAAAGAATACACACGTGCTTGTTTAGCTAGATATTAATTGCTAAACAGGTTGTTATTTAAATAAACATGTTTATACTTTTCAAAATGTAGATGTATTTATAGAAATACATATACAGAACATCAGAATGCCCAAATTAACTTTTGTGCCATAAGGGCAAATTAAGGTCAGGTAATGCTGTTTTCAGTTCTCACACCTTGGATTTCACTGAAGAGTTTTGTTATCTAGATTGTGCAGGTCAGTCTTGCTTATTGGTATTTTAGGATCTGGTGATTCCTCATGATTTGAGGACCTGCAGACCCATTTATTTTTATATTTCCTCTTGTTGCCAGTATTTGCTATTTCAACTACAGCTCTAAATTTCTGCAGTAATTAATTCATAACAGCAACTACATGAGAAGCCATTGAACCCACATTTTTACTGTTACAAATATCCTTTACTTTTTGGCTGCAAAGACTTTCACAAATACAATTCCCTATCATGGTACATTTTGTGTTTCATTAAATCTTGCAGGCATTTGCAATAACTTTGTTGTGAACTTTGGGTTGATACCAACTAGGCTGTTTCTAAACTTTGTATTGAACAATATTTTAGAAGTTAAACAGTTTAAAGTTAGCAATTTCAAAGTAGCTACTCTAGTTTTCTTGTTCCATCATGCCCCTACATTTTCCTCAGAGGAAACAAGAGCAGTTTGTGGAAGTGCCTGCTCAGATTTAAGGTGCCTGCTTTTCATAGCTCACTTCTCCTGCTAATCCATTAATTTGCCCTGTTGATCATGTTTTATCTGTCAACCCCACAGAAATATCTAGGTACACTTAAGTGGTCTTCAGTGGTAATCATTTGGAAAATGAAGTCACTGCTGAGACACCTGGCTCCCACACCCTCACTTGTCAGCAGAGAACTGTTGAGGTGTCTATTCCACAGGCTTGTGCCTTGTCATGAGCAGTGACATAAGCTCACACTGTCAGCAATGGAAAACAGCAGAACTCACTGTGTCATTCTGTCCTCTGAGTGTCACTCAAGGCCCTGTAGGTGTCCCATGGATGTCCCACAGCTCCTGTGCTGAATCTGCCGGCCAGATAGGTATAATAAGGTGTTTTATCTTGTTATATGTTTCAGAGGATGTTAGATCCCTTTGCTTGGGTATCTGAATCAAGTTACTAATGTCAGACAGATCTTGCATTTCCTTACAGCTGCGAATTTACCTTTCCAAGACATACTGATTTTTGCACCTAGCTCTGAGTATTCACAGTAGAAAAAGTTTTTCCATGATGTCATCTGACCTTTACCTGTGTTCCACATGACCAAGTTTTCTTTTCACATACTTAACTATGTCTTCACTTATTGCAGTGATTTGTGCAGGTTTAAAACTTATAATTAGAAAGAAACATTCCTGATGTTTAAAGTAATAATTCAGTCACAGTGTGTAGCTACTCTTGAGCAATTCTCACCAGGAAATGTTCTATAAAACACATGTAATACTTCTTCATGGACAATTTCTGTCCTTCTCTGCAGCCCTTTGGAAAATGGGCTTGTATCTTGCAGATCTGAGAGTCCTGTGAGATGCTGGGGCATTGCCAACATCTGCCAGTTTCCCCTGCAGCACATGTGCTCTTCTCCACCTCTTGTCTGTCTTCAGACTCTTTGAGCTTTACTTTTGTTTTGCCTCTGATTCTTCTGTGGGCCCATGTTCTCAAAAATTCAGCCACAACTTTTCTAAATACGTAATTGTCTCTGACTACATTCTGGAAAATAACAGGATTGCTTTTCTATTAAGATTGAGTTGGGATATTCTATCTCAGATCTCCAAGCATCGTCATAATCTGTTCTCAAATTAGGGATTCCAAAAAACCTTCAAAATTGCATGTCTGGCTTAGTAGCCCCAGAGGTGACATAAATGCTTCAAAAATTTCTCCCAGTTTTTGATCTGTTATGAAACTCATATAGTTCTTTATTTTCTCTGAAAGTGCAATATTATTTCAAATCTCTTTAGAATAGTTAGATAACAGTTCATTCTTCTTTCTGTAAGTGCAGGCTGCTAAACAAAAGCAGCACTTCACACACACTAAAATGGGGAAAACAGAAAACTTGTGCTCATGTTATTTCTCAGTACTTCTGCACCCTATCTTGTAAAAGAACACATTTTATCTTTGTGTATGTATCACTTTCCTGGACAATTTCAGATGCAAAGGAATAACACTATAGACTCATCTAATTGCAATGGGATGCTGACCTCTTTTGCCATATTTTTGTTCTCTTCAAGCATATGTTTTCATATCTTATATCTTCTTGTAATCCCACTGAAGGCTCAAAGTTTCTGTGTGGAGTTTATAGTCTTGAATATAGCAGCAAAGAAGTAAATGAAAAACTGTATGAAAGAGCTTGAGAGGGAGAGGAAGACAGAGAGGAGTGTTTATCATAAAGCTGACTTTCCAGTTTAAAAGCTGTCAAAGCAGAATGTTCCAGAGTTGGATTTTGGCTTTAGTAGCAAAAGTCCAAATAATTTTAAAAACAACTATTCACAGAACTAACATATGTTTGAAGATATACTCTGGGTAATTGCTTTGAGGGAAGAGCTCATTTGGGAAGAATTTGGATTCAGAATTCAGAATTTTTGGGAAGATTATAGGATTCCTTTCTATGATGCTTTTATTTTTCTTTTATATATGTATATCCTCATTTGTGTTTGTGTGCATGAATGTGGATGATTAAATGAGAAATCTCATAGCTATATTTGCATACAAATGCTAATACACACATACATATATATTCATATTTATGAAGAAAGTGGAGAAGGAAGCTAATTTAAGTTAGTGTATCTCTTACTGACCAAAGCAGACTTCTCTGGGAACGTTAACCTACACACAATGATATACAGAATTAAGTAACATGAGAGGAACACACTCTGTATTTGATTTATTGCACAGCAGATAAATGCATATGCATAAGTTTGCTAATGTAGTAAGTAAACTATATGGAAGAAGAGTTCCAGAAATTAGGAGAAAAAAGGCAGAAAATATTTATTTGGTCCAAACATCTTTATCGGGAACATTTTAGAAAAAAATTCTTCCACAATCTTCTCTACCTCAGTCTTTCCAGTTGCATAAGAACAGTTGACAGCTCTTTGTTCCTGAATTCTGCAGGAAATGTATGAATTTTTAAAACAAACCCACACCCCTTTCTTTTCATTACATCTTTCCCACTGTGTCTTTTTCTGTTTAAAAAATATCACATCTAGATGTTTTCTGTCTACATAAGCATAGAGATACATGGAATATATATTTTCTTTTACAGAAAATATGGTGGGCTTTTTTTCCCCTGGCAATGATTGTCTGCATGCTCAATGTGGTGACACTCACAAGAGGGATAAATATGGGACATTTGCCCTTTTAGACACAGATCTTTAGGATTTTTTTCATAAAAATGAATTATCTGTTTTCCATTTTCTTTTCTCATTATAACCTTTGTCATGTGTGTGAGCTCCCTGGGCTCTAATGTCTCTTTCTTCGTGAATTAAAGGGGGAATTCTCCTTTTCCTTGACCTTTTCAGTATTCTGCACTTCAGTGAGGTGGCATTTCCACTCCTTGAAGACTACAACCCGTGCTGACTAATCAGCCAATCAAATGCCAATTACGAATGTAAAATCAATTACTGTTGCTGTTAAAGCCAAACCTCATCTGACATATTTTGGCCTCCTCTGCCATCATCCACTGGGAGGGTTAAAGCTCTAATGACAGAACTATATATGAAAACAAGCCAGATCCTTTGAAATATATTGCAAAACCTTTTACTTGACTAACACAAAGGGGAATTGAACTTCTGTAATGGGGAATGCAGGGGTTAAATTCAGTATTGCCTTAAGTCTTGTCATTTTTCTGACTATCAGCAGGACATTACATGCAATTCCACACCCTCCCCAAAGAAAATGTTTAAAACCATCATTGTTGAATTAATGTCTTCCTGTCTGCTGGAAGAGGATGCTGGAGCTGAGCACTTGATCTGCACAGGCCTTGCCTCTGAATCCTTTCAGATGATTTCCCATCAGAGAGCTTTGTTTACCACAGTGTTGGCTACTGTCAGAAGTGGGCACAGTGTCTGGAATTTTAAATATGCTCTTGAGCCTCATATTTCCTATTAATCAACTGTTGGCAGCTTCCTTTTCAGCAGGCAAGAAAATGAAATCATCTTAGAGGCTTTTGAGCCTTACATATAGTAAACAAGGCCACAAGGGTGTCTCACCTGGGCAGCTGTTTTCTTCATTGGTCTGAGAGAAATGTAAGTGTGTGAAGAAGACTCTTTGAATTAGTCTTCCAGATATCCCTCCAGGCTTCCCAACATAAGGTATCTTCTGTTTCTTTGGTTGTTGGACTGTTTGAAGTTTAGTTTAATTTTCCAGCTTTCCTCTGTGGGCATCCAGGAAAGAGCATATGAGAGGAAGAATGAATTTCACTTATAATAGACTGGTTCTGAAGTTGGCTCCTACTGCAGAAATTATTGTGCTGCTTTAAAATCTTGCTGGAATGGAGGTGATGACAGTGAAGACATTTCAGGGGAGGATGAGGATTTTGTTAACCAAATATTCCTGTCAGTTGTTTTAGACTTGCTATTCCGTTGACCTGTTACAATCTTTAGTTTTCACATGTGATCCTCTCTTATGTCTACAATAGTTTGTAAAAACTTTACAGGAAAATGAAGTGTTACTTCATTGTGCTGATTTCCAGATCCTTGTGTTATAACTCCCACCAGAATTTAGAAAACTTTTCTTTAAGTCATGGATAATAACAATTTAAAAAAACATGAATTGAACTCTTTCCTGGAAATCCCACTGGAGATCTGCAAGCAGTTGTAATCAGAATTCCTGCACGTCATAGAATGGATCTCATAATCAAAAGACTGAGTTTTTCTTTGTATTGTTTCCCTTTTTTCTCACTTCTAAATGAAGAGGTAATCAATTATCCCACCATGTTATTATCATTCATCATGTGTAGCAAATACTCTCTCATAAATTGGATTGTATTCTAAGACAAAAGTCAAGATGCATCTCAACTATCTTGAAATAGCTAGAAGTTAGAAAGTTACTTTTAGGGTGAAATTCAGATTCTTCAATTCAGTTGTCTGAAACCATCACCTGAATCTCAACCTGAACCACATGTCTGTTTTAGGTCAGAAATCCCCCCACAAGTTTTTGGTGTAAATATTTTATGTAATTTCCCTGTAAATAAATTGCTAAAATGAGACACCTAGCTTTTAGATGAGACACCTCAGTTTTACAGATCATGTATGTCTCACTCCAAAATCCAACATTATTATGGGATGATGTTTTCAAATATTGCTTATGGCAATCATCCTGCAAAACTTACCCACAAATAAAATTCCTTCAGAATGTCCAAGTGTGATCTTAAGCCCTTTACAATCAGTGGGAGAATTGTGGATCCATTCTGGGAAGGAAGCTGTTTAAGAGGAAACAAACTGCTGACAGTACCCCTCTCTGCTGCAAAAGAGAAGTCTCAAAGGAATTACCATGCAAAAAGGTTTATTTTGCCAGTCTCTGTAATGGAGGAGTGCATGTCACTCACACACTGGTGTGTTTTAGCAACCAGAGCACGTATTTTAGCTGGTTAAGCAGAACAAGCTCTGCTGACATTCAGACAACTCTCCCTTAGGTCTGTTATGGACAGTTCATCTATTGAAAATATATTTTCCCTTCATAGCACATTTTAATAACCTGGATTGAAGTCTGCATTGCACAGGGGATGAGAACCCAATATTTGCATCATTCAGAGTCATTGGGGTTTCCAGTGCATATAAGTAACTCATCAAATTCCTTGAGAAAGGGCAATCTTATACTTCAGCATGCAAGATTGTTAACATGTCATGTTCTGTTTGCATAGTTTGAGTGGTCTGTAACGGCACAGAGTTTTGAAACCTCGTTTTTCTGTTAAGCATATGATCTCTCCTCTCTGGTAGGCAGTGACAGGATCTGAGGGAATGGCATGAAGTTGTGTCAGGGTTGTGTTAGGTTGGATATTAGAAAAAGGTTCTTTCACTCAGAGGCTGTTTGAGCAGTGGAACAGGGTCTCCAGGGAAATGGTCACAGCACCAAGGCTGGCAGAGTTCAAGAAGCATTTGGATAATGCTCTCAGGCCCTGGGTGTGATTCTTGGGAGTGATGCTGTGCAGGGCCAGGAGCTGGACTCAATGATCCCAGATCCAACATGCCAACATGTAGCTGAAGCAGCTGCTGGCTCTTTGCTCCCTCTCTCCACACAGTTGTCACACAGTCTTAGCTCCTGGATATCATTTTTGGAGCCCAGGAAAACATCAACCCCCTGCCATGGGCAGGGACTCCTTTCACCAGACCAAGGTGCTCAGAGATCCACCCAGCCTGGCCTTGAACACTTCCAAAGATGAGACATCCCCTTCTCTGGACAATCTGTTCCAGGGCCTCCCCACCTTCACAGCAAAAAATTTCTTCATGACATCTCATCCAAACCTTCTCTTTTTAGTTTGAATCCAATCCCCTTTGTTGTGTCCCTACAGGCTCTTGTAAATAGTGTCTCTCCTTTCTTGTAAGCTCCCTTCAGGTACTGGGAGGTGGGAATTAGTTCAAAGCCTTTTCTTCTCCAATTCTTTCAGCCCTTCCTCATTGGAGAGGTCCTCCATCCCTCTAATCATCTTGGTGGCTTCCTCTGGACTTCCTACAACAGATTGATGTCATTTGGGCTTAAGATGGAAGATATGCAAGCTAAAAATATATCTATGCCTAGAAATAAGATATTTTGGAATCTTGAATCCCTTCCTAGCCAGTAGAATGAAATAAGTGACTTCAGAAGGCAAATCTTCCCACTTCAGTAATTTTATTAGGATGAGATTGATCACTGTCAAGGGGTGTGTGTTTTATCACAAAATACACAGACACTGCTAAATTTTGATTCAGCTTGGCCTTTGATAAATAGCTAAAAGAGGCTTAGATCCAAAATCATGTGCAAAAATTGGTTAATTAAATATTAATTATTGTTATTAATAATATATTTTTCTCTAATGGAAACCTCCAGAAATATATTAAATAATGAATCCATTTTAAGATCTATCAGGCTGGTTTTATGATGAGAGACAAATATTTCCTCAACTAATACATTTTGTTCATTATTGATGTAAGATAAGAGAGAGAGGAGAAGCAAGGGAATAAATGAGTGGAGTACAAGGCTGCACAGACTATGTATAGATCTAATTTGGAATTTCAGACTATTCTTTAAACAAGAACAGGTAATAGATCTCAGTCACTCTCCTACCTTCCAGATAAATGTATATTCAAACTTCTATGGGATATGGAAATTTTGTGAATGCAGGAACAGGGAGAATTGGAGAAACAGCTTTCTGATCAGACTCTTGGCCTATATGAAAACAGAAGACATGGTAGATGAGGTGATGAACCTCCTCACAGTGGAATAAATTCTGAAAATCTATTAATTTGACAACTAGTCAAGTTATACTGCAAATGGACACAACTTCCTTCATATCATGAGGAAGAAATTGCAGAGCAATTTTCTCTATAATTTATTGCCTGTCCATTATTTTGGGGCTCACTAGAGATTAAAGCAAAGTAACATGAAGTAATTATCTTTCATGTCAGAGAAATGGTTAGTACACTTACAGCATGATGAGTATAAAATATAGAAATATCTTTTGGGGAAGAGCAAATAACAGAGCTACCACATCACAGTCCTTCTCATCATTTTTCCATAGGAAAAAAGCCAGGAATTATTTCTACAAAGAAGCTAGAAGAAACATTTCTGGTGTCAAACAATTCACCTCTTATTAAACAGTATATCTTGTCAGTTACAAAATTCCATAAATAACTATAGAGCAGCCAAGTGAAAAGGCAGATAAACCCCAATAAAAAGTGCATGGAAAAGATCTATTTCCAAGACTAGATTGACCAAGCTTCCAACTTTCACTTATGGTTTTCAAATAAATAAAAATAGGTAAAATCGTTTCTTTTCATGCATATTTCTTCAGCACTTGGGAAATTGCAGGACATGGAAAAGCTAAATTTATGCAATCTCCACTTAATCTAAGCTTACTTAATTTTATCTGAGATAACTGCATTATTCTTTAGAACCACAAAGAAGTATCACAATCAATACAATTTATTTTATTTTAAGAATTTCTACAGATTTTTTTTTTTCCCCATAATTGTTAAAAGATAAAGACTGATATTTTACCAAAGCACTTCTGAGAAAGGAACAAAAAACATGTTTTGATTTCTGGTCCAGTTCATACAGAATAATCTTTTGCCTTACTCCCATGTCATTTCTTGGACCTTTACACCTGAATTTTTCTAATCTGCTCACTTTACATCTGGAAGCTTCTGAGGATTAAGGTTATTTTGTTTGTATATCAGCATTTCTGATCTTTAACTTCATTTCCTCAGAAGCAGATAATGAAATGTGTTTATACATTTCTTCTGGCTTGAAGCTCATTCTGTTCTTCATGGTTATCTTCTCCTGTGCACTTGTCTCTCTGCAGATCCACACTGCAGAACTGCCCTCAGCAACTGCTCTTTCAGAAAGTTGGTACTATCCCTTCTAATATCTTGAATTCCAGGGAATTTTGGAAAACCCATGTAACATTCTGCCAGGGAAGATAGGCCAAAGTTTGAGAGCAGATCTATTACATCTATCAACCAAATTTATATCAGATAGTTAATAAATGCTTTTGGAATATGTTCATCATAGTTAACCATCTTAGGCTGGTAAAAATATATCTGTCATATTAAAAGAATGAGATAAAGCATACAATTTTCCACAGTAATTTTTTGTAGCCTGGCTAGCACACATACACACACGAAGCAAAACAAAAAACAACCTCAGGCTTTATAACTAGTTAGAAATATTTTTATTATTTTTAAAAATTCATTGTTCCTCTAAAGGTGTGATACCATTAGAATGCATTTCACAGCCCAGCAGGTTTATGGCCGCAAAGCAGTAGCTACAATTTGTGTGGAAATAGCAGTGTGCTAATGTGCTGGATAATATGCAGCAAGAATAAGATTATTCAGGCTTCTGGGAGATGAAAAGCTTGATAGGCTGTGAGATATTAATAATACTTCACTTGTTTTGGTGGCTGTGCCAGATTGCAACAAACTAATTTCAAACCATCTCAGGACATAAAACAGTCTATAAATAAAGATTTAATTATGTAGTAGCTGAATTGTGCATTGCCTATGAACTGTGGACTGACCAGTCTTAAAAGAAAATACTTTTTTAAAAAAAGCTTTTTATATATTTTTAAAAAACTTTTTCTTTAGGAGAAAGACATTGTAAAATATTGGTTCAATTTCTTTGTTGCTATTTAAGGAGAGATTCCAAGCAATGAACAACCAGAACTGTCCAGTAATATGTTCTCCTGGTTCTGTGTTCTCTAACAAAAATCAAGAGTTCAGAGTTAGACTGGAATTTGTCTGAAGATCTGGATAGATAATACTCTTGAAGAACATATGGCAACAATATTTCATCAACACTTTTGACAAACTCAGTGTTGGGTTTTAAATATGGTTGAACAGTGCTGTGGGCTTTGATTCAGTTTCAATCTATAGCTCTGGTTTCCTTTCCAGAGTTTGTGTTGGCTGATGTTTGGTTAAATGAATCACCATGTGTACACCAGCTGAGAGAAACTCCTTCTGAGGCCTCTCCAGCTACCAGTGAGTTACCAATGAGTTATCAATGCATGTGTGTGTGACAGGTTCTGACTGTCGACCCTCACATGGGAGAGCAGTCAACTTATCTAATTCAATTAACTGATTTTTTCCCCTTGCTACCTTACACAGTGGATGCTGTCCCCATGGGGAATAATATCCTGCAGCAGAAAATTATCTGCAAAAAAGGTACTAGCAAAGACAGCTGTAGCTGTGTTGATCTCCATCTTCTTTCTTTCATCTTTCTTTCTTTCACATGATTTATGTGTATAAGAATAATAGAACAAATGCTTGAACCTATATTTATAAAATATCTTGGGCTTTTCCAAACCATCCATTATATCTCTTCTTCGAAGCTGATCTTGCAAAAAAAGTTTCTTCAGCGATAAATATTTCAAAAACTGTTTCTCAGATTATCAGTTTCTCTTCATTCTCTCTGACAACTGTTGTTTTGCTTTTGCTAAGTATAATGTTGTGTTTACCTTAGAGATTACATCTGCTTCTTCCTATTATCTAGACCTGAATTTCCAGACTCTGATGCTCCTGTGTAGTTTCACCTAAGTGGGATACTCTTATCATCACACATAAAAATAGTATTTGAAGGGGACTCTGGGTGTATTAGAATTGAGTAATTCAAGTACTGCTATGGGTATCCCCACCCTGGCATATTATTACTCCATTTTATTTTCTTTCAGAAACACAGGTAAGCCACAGGACATACCAACATCTTCCAATCCACTTTGGTCTCTGCCTATCTACTGACATATGCAGCTTAAAGACTCAATGCTGAGGACTCAAAAATGCAATTTCAGGAATTTTCTAACAAAAATCATGGATCTAGGCTCCATGAGTTCCATTTGTAAGCATTTGAGAGAACAGGAGTCTAAGATCCAGAGGGCAGTCTGAAGTTGTCCTTCTGTCCATCCCTGGATTCTAGTGGACTTTATATCAGGCTTCTCCTTTTTAAGTGCCTTCTATAAAGTAGAAATCAATTTCTTATTTCTTATGTACTCACTTCATTGCACTAAAAAAATAACAATCCAGGACATTAGAAAACAACCTCCAGTTTTCTGTTATATTTGATCACATGCTGATCATTTTGTTCTGTATCTCCTTATTAACCAGCATAATTTCTGTCTCCAAACAAATTAAACTTTGATAGAAAAAATCCCTGAATGTCTCTTTCTGTCTCCATTGCACAGTATTTGTAATAGAAAAGTCTTTCCTTTTCTTATCAATAGCTTCCTCCTGAGTGCCTTTGTTCTGGGGTTATAAGGTTTAATGAAAGCTAATGCTGCAGGCAACTGAACACTACGGATTTTGGAGCAGCCTTTTGCAAGAGGATACTTTGTGTTGTAATGACTATATGAACAAAAGGAATTTCCTTTACAGATTAACAACTACTGCAGGATAGGGAAGATTAGGTCAGGTCTGAGCAGTTTAACAGTAGTGTGCTATGCTATGGGCTTGATAGGACAACAAGATTAAATGGAGGGATAATCCAATTTAGAATCAACTCAGGTCTAAAATATTCAGTTGCAGATAGCCTATTGGGGAAAAAAAAATCTAAACAAAAATGCCTAAATGAACAAAAAACACATGCCAAATAGAAAGCAGCCCCAACACAAAAAACTCCTCTAAACCCAAACAGTAATGTGCTGACTTCCTCAAAACACATACAGAATACTCTTTAAGTGGCCAGTTGATGTGGATATTTTCTCTTCAGTCTAGCACCAAAAAGTTTTGGTTAGCTTTTGCAATCCTTGTATCACAACATAAAGGCACATTATATCCCCCACTTTTAGGGAGCTCACTTAAGTTTTTTAAGATGTCTATGAATTTGCCAAGTTTCTTGCAGATTTTAGGATCCAGTTTTGTTGTACAGGGAGAAATATATTTCAGAAAACCACTTTTTGATTTAATGTGGTGTAGCCTAGTAGGGAGGAACAGGAAGAGGCAGGACATAAGGGGGTTGAGGATCCCTTATTCATCTTTTAGTAGGCATTAACCCAGAGTGTCATAATGAGGAAGGTCTTATTAATTAAACATCAATTGAATATCTGCAGAGTTATTTGCACTGGAGGAGAAAAATCCAATTTCATTCAACAGCATGAGAAAAGCAATTGACTGTGGTGCTAATATCTGTTGATCTCTTTGTCTCATCAAGAAGATACATTCTTCAGTGAAGGATGGTAAAAATGATGTCAAGATAATAAAGGTTGCCCAGCCAGACACTGAGATGTGATTATCAGTGTTAAATTGCACAGCTATTACAAAATGGAATAGCACAAATGAGAAAGGAGTAACCATCTGTTGATATTGTTCCTGACAGAAAACTGAGAAGGAGGAATTCATAGGAATTGTTGGGAAAAAACAGGCAGAGAGATAAATATGAACAAAACAGTTCTATGATTTGGGATCCATTGATTCAGGCCTCAATGAGAAAAGTCTTGAACATGGCTGTGGAATGGAGAGTGGCACAAATGGCTGGAGTATCCCAAGGAATGGCTTTCTGGGTGAAATGGCTTTCTCAAGCAGGAAGAGAAATTTTAATCTTGTCATTTAATTGTTAAGATACTCTAGTATAAGTGTTGTATTGCTTGACAATTCCTGTCTCTGGTTCAGGGAATTCTATGTGTCAGGGCCTTTTTTAGAAGAGACAAAATTGCACAAAGTTTAGCTCCCTTTCACTTCAAGCTATTCTTCCAAATACCTTAGCAAGATTTGCACCACCCACAGCACATGCCAAATTCACCCCCAGTTTCCAGTCCCTGAAGCTACAGCACTTTGTCCCATTATTTCACACTCTTTACTATATTTTTAATTTTTCAAAGAAAAGTTATGCAATAAATAATTCTATATTATAGCCATGGGAATGTGATGTGAGGTATACAGCAGACTGAAGATTTATGGTCAAAACTGACTCTTTCCCTTTTCTTTTTTACCTAAAGATGGATTTTTTTCTCTGACTTTTCATAAATAGTAGAATCTTAGCTGGTTACTGGTACTATCACTATATTGTTTAAATGTAGCTGATAACTTGCATTAAAGTCACTAATTTTAGTGTTTTAAATGTTTGACTGGGAAAGGTCATTGTGGAAAATTGCATTTGAAGAAGGTTTTTTTGTGTTGTACAGAAGTCCATGCTGGAGCTGTTCTGTAAAAATTCAGATCTTAAAAAATGACTTGTCTAACCCAAGTCTGCTCAGAGAAGTTTATAAACAATGAGTTGAACTCAGATTTCACTTTTAGCATTTATAGAAGCACCAAGGTCAAAACTCAGTGGAAAAACAAGTAAAAAAAATCATCAAAAATGTCCATTCCATTAAAATTTGTCCTGCAGTAACCACAATGTTGTGAGGTTCAAGCATGACAGAGTGAATTGATTCCCTCAACACCTGATATGGTGAAAAGCTAGCTCTATAAATAACAGTAGCATGAAGGTCAACATTTTATCCAATGTTCATTCACATTTACATCTAAGAAATAAAGAATTTATTGAAAGAGCAGTTAGATATAAATTCCTGATCTCTGACATATTGCTATCATTCTCTCTTAAAAAAAAAAAAAAATATAAAACTTCATGACTCTTTCTTTTTTCAAAATACAGCTGGAAAGCCAAAAGTCAGGAGCCTAATGAAGAAACCACATTTGCCATCATAATTGATTGAGATTTTTTAAAAAAATGTAACGTCTTGCCAACTCCATCACAGAAGTGCATCTGTCTAATAAACCTGAGTGTTATTAGACCAGGTTTTATTGGACCAAGTTTTATTGGAAAGATTTTTTTTAATCTTTCCCAAGGTCCTTGAAAGCTTTACCATGTATCAGAAATGTGTTAAAATTGCTTTTTTGGGGTTGATAATTTTACAATTTTATTCCTTCCTTCCTTCCTTCCTTCTCTTCTTCCAGTACTCATCATTCTCTTAGTAGAAACAAATGAACCCAGGGATTTCAAAATCACTCTCAATGCAAACTACACTACCAAAAATAATATGAAATGTTCTGGCATCTACAGAGCAACTTATTTCAAATCACAAACTTTCATCCAAATACTCTATTCATTTCTAAATGTTGTTTGGAATTGAATGCCAAACATGCAAGATTTGCCAATGTCTTGAATGAAAACAGAATGAGGGAAGCATGTCACAATATTTCTCCCCCTTTTCACCCATGGTAACTGAAAGTTCTTTATAGCCTGGGAAGAAACAACAGTTTTAGTAGCTCAAATGCCTTTTGCTAGTGATGTCATGTCAGGGGACTTCTGTCTCCTGTTCCACAGAAATTGCTAAAAAGCCACTATACACAGAAACCTTTTAGTTTCTCAATATCTTGAAAGTAACAAGCTTGTCAGACAATTGACCCCTCATAGATGAACCCAAATTTAAGGTTAAAAAACAATTCCCTGTACTCTGAAAAATGCAGTTTATCAAATCTAAGACATACAACTGGCATTTCAGCTGCCAACCTGATAGCCCTTTTCAAGATGATCTTTGTGAAATATAATGGAAAAATCCTTTAGGATGGTGCCAAGTAGATCTACCATGGTTTACTCTCATTGCCTCAAACTAATTGACTTGGTACAGAAAAGAAAATCCATTTTTCTGTCATTCTGCCTTGTATCTTGAAAAGCTAAGTCAGAGCACGATAGATGGAGGCTGTTTGACATTCCTGACAGCACAGTTTGTGCTCCATTCAGTCAGTCTCTTAATAATGCCATCAAAACCTCTAGGCCACCTAAGCTCTAGCCATAGGAGGGTCTAATAGACAATTTTTCCTTCAGTAGCTAAATCAACATGGGACTTTACAGCCACAAGAACCACAGCCTTGCAGCAGCCTATCATGCTGTGGGAGTCTTATCAAAGTTCTGTAGCTTAAGTCCATTTTCTTGATCATAGCCTTCAAAGGAGCCCCTCCTGATCAGCTGGATTATGAACACTCCTTTCACATGACAGCCTGAAAATCAAATGAAAGAACAATAGCTGTTGAAAAAATACATTCAAGTAGACTCTGCTCTTAAATTTGTGAGCATTTCTTTAAATAAGAGGCATTGGTGTATTACAAGTCCCTGAGCAATTTCAGCTTTGCTTTTTCTATGAGTTTTATATAGTTTTTTTTCAACTTGACAAATAGGCTCACTGTGGTCAAAAATGACACAAAAACCAAGTTATAAAGACATTTAGGTATATATTGTCAATAGTCCTGCACTTTGAAGTCCAGTTTTTGGTGGGTTTTTTTGTTTGTTTTTGGTTTTTTTTCCCCAACAGATCTATAAAGCAAACACATTTAGAAATATAAGCAGAGATGTGAGACCATTAAGGTATCATGGTCAAATTCCTAAGATTACCTGAGCAGGCAGTTTTTAAGCCTGCACCTCATGGAGAGGAATTGTGAAATGTGTTTCCTACCTGCAGTTGTATCCAAAGATCCATAGTCTTTATTTACTAAAAAAGCAATCAAGACCACATATAGTTCCTTTTCTACCACAACTGCAACTACATCTTCCAGAGCCCTTTATTTAATTTAGCATTTATGATGTACTAATGAGAAGCCTGGGTTTCTCTGTTCTTTGGTATGTGAGAAGAGTGGTCATTGTAGCAATGTGCAGAGTCCAGCAAGGAGAGCAAAGACACTGGAGCCTCTTCAAATTTTTTCTAAAAAAGGCAATGTTAATCCAAGTAAAATTCCAACTGCAACACAGTTTGAAATGTAGCTCTGCAGAGTCTGTTCATTCTATGAACTGTGCTGTTTTGCTGGTCTTTGCTGGACTGCAGGGCTCAAGCTTTTCCTTCCTTTTAAAATTCACTAGATTTTTTGAGCTTGGAGAAAGCCACTTATATTATTCCAATGTTTAGAAAAGGAAAGCTCCTCTTCTACGTGGCTGTGAAATTAATAAATAATTTCTTATGTGAAACTACCCTAATTATTGTGTGGTGTGGACAGACAACATTCTTCTAAAAAGGGCAAAGAGAGACACCTTCCTGAAACCAGTGTGAGAACTGTACATCTCTGGGACTGCTTTTGGTTTGCCCTGGATCCAGCTGCAAACACTTTGCAGCAAAAGCTTCTTCTCCACATCATTTCAATGAGATGTGAGACTGGGAATAGGTCCTAGAGCAAGTGATGCACAGCTCAGGGATGAAAGATGGGAAGCTGAGTTCAGTCTTGTGGAAACATCCTTAACCCACTGGGATTACCTGACCAAATCTGCTGTGTGACCTTGGCTTCTGCTTGGCCACAGACCCTACACACTGAATGGATGTGCAAAAACTGAGACCCAATCCAATAAATAATGCTGCTATACGGCCACTGTCGAGGAACATGGATAAAGTGAAGGAGACCCATTCCAAGAAGGGTAAGAGAACCTTTTCTAAGCAGACATGCTGCTATGACTAAACTTTATTTTGAATTATTTTTTTCTGATGAGCTGCAGCACAGTCCTGGATTCTGATGTGTCAGGTTGTGAAAGTCTCAGTATTACTTGAGAATCCCAGGGTGCAGCCCATGGTATAACAAATTAGCATGGCTTCTACAAAGTGTCAGTGATTGACAGATGATGGGCTGGTGCTGACAGCACAGGGTGGCTGAAGCTGCTGCTCCACTGCCTGAACAGCTGAGCTCAGTTTTCCCTACCTTAAAGAAAAGTGAATGCAGTCCACATTTCCATGCCTTTTGGGTTATTGATTGCTCTCAGCACAGGGTGTGCCATGGAGGGATTCTTGCCATTTTAAGCAGAATGTGGCTGGACTATTAAAACAAATGTGAGAAATTTGTTTTGGAAACACCAGAGTTTGGTTAATGGACATTGAAGGCACATGTGGCTCTAATTAAGAGTAGGAGAGATGAGATTTCAGTGGGTTATGATGAGGGTGGGTAAGAAAAAGCTCTCTCAAGTGTGAGGCAGAAGAACCATCAGAGCAGCATCCCTACAGCAAGGGGGGCAGGGGAGCCTCATGGGGGCCCCACAAGGTTTGAATGGATCCTCACTGGTCTCTCCTCTCCTATGCTACATTCAGCTAAATGCTGTCTATTCCTGGTACTCTCTACAGTAATGAAAGGGTGTTTGCAGAAAGAGAAGAAGGGGAAAAAAAGGGTGAGGAAAGCTGCCAAAATTTCCTGCAGAAACCCAGATGCCATCTGCCCAAGAGAAAACATTCCATCATGGTTTTAAAGATTTATGTGATAAATTCCCTACCTTGCTGCCTTTTATCTTTGTCCATTATCTGGCCATGATGGGACTCACTCATTCCTGACACTGCCTTTGGTGTCAGTCTGCAGAACCTTAGAGCTGCTGCTGGAGTATGGAGCCACCAACTGGTGTTACGTTCCTCCTGCTCTGGTGGAAAATCAAATTATCCCTCTCTCCTTTCCACAACTTTGCTATAGGTTACACTGTAAAGAAAAAGTCTTGCATGGCCTTGAGCCCATGCTCCAACAGCCCACCAAGATACCAGACAGAAAAGCAGAAAAAGTGTTTCCCTGTTAGGGGTTACTGAAAAAAAATTGAAAAAACACCTATAGTGAAATATGTTTTTTGAATCATTAAGGCTTTGTGGGGAGGGTTTCAGCAAAAGATGCTGTTTAGAGTATGCCTGTTACAGTGGCATTCCAGTGAGGAATCAGAGGAGAGCATAGCAATAGCTAACAGAGTGGCTGATGCTGGTTAAGAGCATTTTTATACTGTAGCTGGAGTGAAGCATGGATGTTGGCCTCAGTTTCATCATCTGTGAATTTAATACTTATTGGCTTCCCGAAGAACTGAGCAGTATCTTGAGTACATTCTCTGTGTAGGATGACAAGTGGTGTTTTGTCCCCATGTGAAAATAAAGCCTGGTGAAAACTGACCACACAGGGAAATGTTCAGCTTGTCCTGATTTCTCTTGCATTTGTTCCATTTCTTGGAAATTGGTTGAACCATCCAAATGTGATGGTCTGCTCAGTTTACTGATTCCAGTTCTCTCTGTGGACAATGAAAGAAATTTATAACACAAATTTAATCAAATCTGCTCAGTCTTGACCAAATATTATTGGTGGAAGATGTACAGTACACAGTCATCTACAAGTGTTTTCTTTGACAGCTATTTACCCATAGGGACAATCCCAAAACCACTTAAAAATAGTCTCTTTCTTAAATGATACAGAGATAATTGCATCAAATTTTTAGATTAATGAAACCTGTTTCTATTGGTCTAGGATGCAGTGAAAGAATTTAGCAACATGACTTCTTTCAGAGGCAGAAAAGAAGCAAGCCATTTATTAAAGAAGCAACTACACTTTTATAGACTAGATCGTGGTGCTGAGGATAAAAGTAATTTCATTGGTGCAAGGAAGGTAACACCTCTTGTCAACATGCTTTCACCAAAACATCACATTTCCCACCTACTCTTCTGTGCACAACAGCAGGTGCTAGCTTTGTTATTAATTATTTCTCTCCTCTTTTCCTTTGAATAGCTTGGAAAAATTCACCCAGCTCTTTTTCCCTAGCTCTCATAGTATCATAGAAGCCAGTTATTGATAATAGCTTCCATGATAGTATTGAATACCTGGGTTCAGTTTAGATTCATGCACAGTTTGTGGATGGGTACAAAAAGGACTCTTAGCATCAAGTTGCATAATGATCACACTTGATCACACTCCCTCTTGCTCAGTGCTGAGGAGCTGCCTTAGAGGTTCACTCTCTTTTTTCCTTTATCCTGCACTCAAACCATTGACAATATAGAAAACAGAAATCCTCTATTTGCCTTTTTTTTTTTTCTTTTCCCCTTCTGTAGTTTTCCACTCTTACTATTTTCTTCTGCTGTTGTTTTGAGACATGAATAGATGTGGGAGGGGGAAGACTTTCATCTAGTTACAGGTGCTGCCATCATGAGTGAATTTGCAGCACTGTCTCTGGACTGGGAAGACATTTCCAACCTCTCATTGTCTTGTCAGAATTTACAGATGTCTTGGGGCAAAATCCTGTCAACTGATGCACACTTCCTTCTTGGCATTAAATTTACTTACACAGGGAGAATGTAATTTTTATACATGTAGTTATAGAGACAGCATTTATGTTTGTCTGCTGTATGCAAAGAAGGTGCCTGTTTACTGCTTCACCTCCAAACCTCCTTGTTGTGGACTGTTGAGACTGAGAACAACAGGGTAAAAATGTTTGTGGAAGGCTGGCATTAGATGCCAGGGGAAGGCTTGTCCTGGAGAGTACAGATGCAATAAAGAAAGTTTTGAATTTCTTCTAAGTTCTTTCAGTATAAATAAAAGAATTCCAATGAGGCAATCTGTCTAGAAGTTAAGCAAAACAACAGACTATTAAAAGGTAATGAATCAGTTCTGAAAACAAGCGTACAAAGAGGAGGGATAAAATAGTGTCTACCAGGTATTGAGCCTGTCTTTGTGTCAGAAAGCTCATCTGGATGCTCACCCTGCTCTGAGCCCTGTGCCAGGGTGTCCCTCTGTGCCATGGAAGCACCTCCTGAAGGAGCAGGGCTCTCCTTGGCACAGCCCTGACAGCAGATTGAAATGAAGAGCAAAATCCATCTCTCTGCAAGCCAAGATCCTGGCTGTGCAAAGACTTCTGTAAGAGATACCCTTCCCTGTGAATGGAAATTTACTGCACAGCTGCACTGTGTGTATGTATGTATATTTGTGATCTATAGTAGATACTATAGCTATCTGTAATTGCTAGCATTGTCTGTAAATACATTCACTCACACTCCCAGATTACCACACACAGAGGTGACATCCAGTGACCCCAGATCACAGATTGTTTCCTCTCTGACCCTTTTTGCATTTGCACTGTAGCTACACAGGGAGACACCTGAAGTCTCAGTATTTTTATAGAAGGATGCATGAGATGGATGTTACAAATGTTCACTTTATTCCCAATGAACAACACTTCATTATGGACAAAAGTATTATTCTCTTTGTACAGGTTCTTAGAGGAAAGATCTTGTAAGCAGCAAGACCGTCTGTTCTCTGCCTCTGTATGTGTAACCAGAAACACACCTGAGGAGGAAGTGAATACTTGGGATTACATCTAATGTACCTGAATAAAAATTTTAAAGGGGAGGAATGGAATGGAATGGAATGGAATGGAATGGAATGGAATGGAATGGAATGGAATGGAATGGAATGGAATGGAATAGAATAGAATAGAATAGAATAGAATAGAATAGAATAGAATAGAATAGAATAGAATAGAATAGAATAGAATGGAATGTTGTGGTTGCTTTATGTCTGTTGCAGAACAAGTGAAATAAAGTAGTAAATAAAAAAGTTTACACTAAGAGAAGACAAAGCTGTGTGAAAAAAATAATTAATTTTGTTTTCTTTTTCCTGCAATTGAGAACCAGTGTATGGGGCCCTGTCAGTTTGGTATAGAGGCAAACCTGATAGTGTGATCAATAATCAAAAGCTACTCTAGTGATCCTTACCACTGATTTGACCTGAACTGATTTTGTTATTGGAAATTTGAGTGGAAGCAATATCTGTATCAACAAAACAGCTGAAAAATTGCTGTTTATTTCTTCCACTGTGGGAGAGGTGGAGGAACTCAAGCAGACATTTTATTATCTTCTCAGCCATGCTACGAAATGCCATATCACCCTACTCATACATTAAATATCAGTTAGTAAAAATAGTTGCCAAAAATCCTGGCAGCACACAATTGAACTTAAATGCTTTAGACAGATTGGAATTATATTCGCTCATTATTCACCATTTCCTAATTTAAAAACCAAAAAAATCTGTTCTCTGTCCCGTCTCAAGCACAAGGCTTTACAGCTGCATGCTCTTGTCACTTCCAGCTTTCCCATCTGTTGCTGCAGAGCAATGATAAATGAAGTTTCAATGCAATCATAAAAGCAGGCTTATCATTTTGACACAAAACAAAACTTAGATAACAAAAAATAATTATAATGTGCTCTTGTATTTGGAATAAAGAATTGGCATGATTTCAGAGGGAGGTTTAAAGCATGAAAAAAAATCTGTTGAAATTAGAAAAATAATGAAAAGTGTATTCCTTAGAACACATAAGTTACAAATTTTTTGAAGGCAAAAAGCTTCTGTAATTTCTTGGATACAAAACATAAATTTGGGACTTTTGTTTGACATTTGACATTGAAATCAGATGTCAGGTGTCATCATGCATCTCAGGTTTTGCATTTCTCATTTGATATAGCTGATTCTAGATTCATTGCCTTTGATAAAGAATCTGTGAATATGTGGTAATAGCAATAAAGCAGTGTTTTCCATGATGGAGAGAACTGAGAGCATGGAATGATATTCATTAAAGAATGACATTTCTGCTCAGTGCCATACCATGCTTGATTTGACAGAGGAGTAACAAAAAGCTGATCATGAAACCCTGCCTTTATATGTCAGACTTGACCAACTTATCTAAGTTACTGCCACATCCTTCCAAAGACACCCACAGCTTTCACTACATTCACTTCATAATTTGTAATTGTACTAAGGCACATAATTTGAAAAGATAAACAAAATCTGGTGTAAAATCTTCCTGTGATGGGAGTGTTCCACATTAGCCATCATATAAATGGCCTTTCTATTCTCTTGGTGGGGGAAGATAAAGTTAAATGAAAAGAAAATGGTCAATAAGTATAATTTGAACTCTATGAAGACTCTAAATAAAGTCAATTTATTTCTAACAATAAGTTAGAGAGCTCATCCTTTAGACTTAGATTTTTTAAAGCTATTTTTAAAATATAGATTTTTTTTTTTTAATTGTATTTATTCAGTCTTTCA
This sequence comes from Erithacus rubecula, assembly GCF_903797595.1. NCBI lineage: Eukaryota > Metazoa > Chordata > Aves > Passeriformes > Muscicapidae > Erithacus > Erithacus rubecula. The sequence continues at coordinate 61,539,212 of NC_136686.1, read as the reverse complement.
CTTTTTGTGGTGTCTCACCTTTCCTCCTTCCCAAGACAGTTTATGCCAACAATTCATTACCCGTTTTTCAAAGCATGATTTGTTTCTGGTCCTCATCCAGCCTCATCTGTTAGATCAGACAGTTCCACCAAGAGAAACGTTCCCCTTCTGTGGACATCTGGAGAATATCATCAGATCTGTTCTTTCCACTTTCACATTGCAGGAACAGATTGCCTCTCTCCCTCCGTCAGGATTCGAGCACCTTGCCGTGCAGTCCATTCCAGGACGAGTCATGGACAACAGCAGAATGTGCAGAAGCAATCCTCCTGGCCAGTGACTGTACCCGTGCAGCAGAGCTGCATCTGTTCCTCTCACTGAAGCCTCACAGGACTCTAAAGTTCAGCATTTGTCCCTGGTTGTGAGCAGGGAATAGCGGGGCACGCACCAGAACCGGAGCTGTCGGAGCCAAGGGAGCTGCAAGCCTGAGGACCACACTTGCTAAAAGCTGGTTTAGAGAACACAATCCTTGTGATGAGAGGCTTCAGTGCTGAAACTGGCTGTGTGATATCACAGGCTGTCAGGTGCCATCTTCAGTCCATTATGCTAATTTTTTTTTATTATGGCAATTGAGTAGAAATCAGTTTTAAACAGAAATGTAGTCAAATAGAGGGGATAACTGGACTCAAGAGACCTGGTATTTTAGATGGATAAAAGAGACCATCACTTTTGTGTACTGCTTTTCAGCTTCAAGAAATCACAATCATTTTGAAGGGCCAATAAGCTGATATAAGCTGCAGACAAACAAAATTTCATGCACTACTGACATGCAGTAATCTCTGAATGACATTTGGCACATGGCAGACTACAGCCAGCAAATGCACAGAACAATAAACCAAAAAGTTAACAGACCTAACAAAATCTTTCCCAGGAATCTGCTTAGTGCTCTGAATGAATATGTGCATTATTCAACAGAACTGGCAAACCCCATCCAACAGGGAGCTAGCTGCATTTAAAGGCAAGAGCCTTTGTTTAGTGATGTATCCCAAAAAAGTACTTCAATCTCTATTTCAATCTGCACATGTAGATGATCATCTCAATATTAAAAAAAAAAAAAAAAAAAAAAAAAGTACTGATTATATTTATTTTGACTACACTTTTTGGCTGAAACATGGATTTCATTCTTCTTCCTGCCTCTCACAATGTGCCCCATCTCTTCCCACACCCTTTAGGTTCTGCTCTCCAAGATTTTTTTCCTTTTCACAGAAAAAGAAAAATTCTTTAGTAGGAACAACCGAGCAGAGGGAATTATATTCAAACTTCAGCTTTCTGCAGAACTTCCGATGATTTGTGCAGTTTCTACATGGCTATGAAATATACTTGTGCTCCAAATTTAAAACAGATTGATGTGCTAGTCATGATCTTAGTTATCCAAAGTTATTATGCAAATTCTGGACATTAGACCAAACTGTGCCAGAAATATTAAATGTCTTTTTCTGCATTATTAAATTAGGTAATATAAGTAGGTTTTTAAAAAAAGGTGATAAAAGTCAATTTATCCATAATGGCCCTTTCAAGCTGTGTTTTATCATTGAAAATAGCTGTATGATTCCTGTGTGTTAAGCTCAAATGTACTGCCAAGATGTGTCTTGTCAATTATCTAATTCACATACACTTTTATCTTTAAAAGTAATGACTTTTATACTTTACCAGAAGTTTTGAGTAGATTCTATTGTTCATTCATTGCACTGTGGTTGCCAGAAACAAATGGCTCTCACTTCCATTTTGCTGGATCCTACACAAATAATGTAGCTACTGCCTAACTGAACTGTGAGGCTTGTGGTGGAGTCTGCAGATTTATTTTCTTATATTATTAAGGCTATTCAGTTGTGAAATCCAGCATGAACTGACTTTTTAAGTTCTGAGCAAACCAGTATTTATAAACAATGGATTAATAAAAGTATAGTCTTGAGAAGAATGACTTGAGAAAAAAACGAGTGTGACAAAAACTTGTCACTACTTTCCATTCCCTAACAATATCTTTCATTTAATTTCCCTATTTGTCATGTGTGTTTTTCCTGAACTATGGTCATGTTTCAAGTTTCCTGCCTCCTCTGGCAACATCTGACCCACGAGGGTCTCAGTGCCCTGCCACCTCCCCTCAGCCTCATCTCAGCTGCTGGTGACACAACACTGCTGGAACTGTGGCTCACACCTTAGAGGACATTGCTAAAGGGTTCAAAGAGCCTTGAGAAGCTTCATAGGACACAGCCAGATAAAGGACAAGTAATATTGTGAGACAGAGAAAACTAGCACCTACAGGATCTTAGGTTTAAAGATCACTCCAAGAGAAGGCATTAAATAAAAAAAATAAAGGGGAAAAAAGAAAGAAATAGAGAAAGAGAGAAAGAGAGAAAGAAAGAAAAGAAAGAAAGAAAGAAAGAAAGAAAGAAAGAAAGAAAGAAAGAAAGAAAGAAAGAAAGAAAGAAAGAAAGAAAGAAAAAGAAAGAAAGAAAGAAAGAAAGAAAGAAAGAAAGAAAGAAAGAAAGAAAGAAAGAAAGAAAAAAAGAAAGAAAGAAAGAAAGAAAGAAAGAAAGAAAGAAAGAAAGAAAGAAAGAAAGAAAGAAAGAAAGAAAGAAAGAAAGAAAGAAAGAAAGAAAGAAAGAAAGAAAGAAAGAAAGACAAAGGGTTGCAACATAGCAACTCATTGAAGAATGTGACCAGGGAGTGCTGTAGTTCAGATGTCCCATCTGCATTCTCTACATTTCTCATGAGTTATAACTCAGAGATGATCAGCTGAAAAGGAGGCCATAGCATTTTATTTCTGCTTTCACTTTTTGAACATTTGAAATTCAGCAGTTCATGGGTTTGTCTCCAAGATTCAGGAGAAATTCCTGGGGTTGTCTGCAGCTGCAATACAGAAACAGTAATTTGGTAATGATTCTGCAATAAAACAACTTACATGTTGCATAAAACAAAGCAAAAGATTAAAATAAGTCTGGTGATCTTTGAGAAGCTTTCAAAGGAGTGCCAACATGAAAATATTCTTTGGTCAACCTTCTTCACTGACTTGGCTGTAGCTGATGAGTCAAAGCTGAGGATAGTTGAGTGAGGAACCTGGGGCTCCTCCAGAGGTTGCTGTAACTCTAATTTACCCAGGAGCTGTTTCAGTACAGTTTTTTCACAGAGTCACAATCCAAAGCTCTTTCAGGGCTTTTCACATCCAGTAAGATGCAGACTGGGCACTCACAGCTGCTGCTGACAGCCTAGAATGTGCTAAATGCAAACAATGTGTGATTGTGCAGTGAATGCAAGAGATCTGAATGCCAGGGAGGAAAATGGCAATGGGGAAGAGCAGGTGGAATTAGGAAAATGAAAGGAGCATTTAGAGGAGTAAAGAAGGATAAATAAATAGCATAAGAGGAGGGAAGCTGAGGGAAACACAGTACCCAAGTTCTGGTTCTGCTTTCAACCAGAATTTGTGTCTTGAGACCTGCTGTCCTTGTAGTGGTACTACAACCTAAAAGTTTCACTGAGAGCATAAGACTTGTACTGATGGGAGGTTAATGCTGCAGTTGTGCAAATATTTTGTTTTAGTCAATACAAAATAAGCAGAAAGAGATTTTGATTCGAAGTTAAAAACAAGGTAATTTTAAAATTATTTTAAAATCAAATAAAAAGGACTTTTATTCATATTTTCTTAGTGAAAGTATGAATTTTAAAGTGAAATCTAATGCATGTTGGAAAGATCCATTTTCTATATAATATTTATATTGTATGTTTCAGTATTGCTGAATGCATTTCTCTTCTGAAAGAAAAAAAAAGATGAAACACTGCATCCATATCTAAAATTGTTTCAGAAAAAGGTTCCTAGCTCTAACCCTAAAGTAGCAAGATCTGCTTTGTACCAACCTGAGAGAAAATGAGCTGAGTATAGTCTATCCTGGAAAATAAATTGTATTAGATCTATTTGAGTTACACAAATACTTCCCTTTCCTCTACAGTTTTTCACTGCCTCTCCAGAACTACTTATTCATACAGTTGAACCTTTATTGGTCCTATTTTCCTTTTGGTTACCTCAAAGTAAATTATTTCTATTAGCAGATCAAGAGGCACCTCTATCCCTATAAAATTGCATCCAAATGAATTTACAAAGTAGAGTAACCACTCAGTAAAATATTCTATCCCCCCTTTTAAACAGCTAAATTAGGTAAACCTTTTCAGTGCAGATAAGAATAAAATATGTAATGGAAGTGTCCCTATTCAAGTAGTGTTTCACTTGCAGATAACTTTCAAGAGAAAGTAACATTTTAGTGATTATTTAGAGCTTTAAATTTCAAGTACTATGCTAATATAATAATGGTACAGCATTTTTGTGTAAACTTTCTTAAAAATGCATTCCAGAGGCACATTTAAGTCATGCTACATATTCAAACAGTAAGTTTAGTAATAATGATAACTACATAAATACAGAGTATTACATTTACAGTTATCCTTTTGTTTAAATTTCCTTCTCTTACTGTATGCTATTCCATGCAAAAAGGTGAAAAAGTACTGCACAACTGTTTTTTATCTATTTAGTGTCACTCTGAATAACATTAGTTGAAATCCCGGTCTAAGAAACCAAGTAGGAATTTTTTCAATGGATTAAATTTTCAAATTTTCGAAATCTGCATTAGAAGAATTACGAAAAGTAATTCCCAGCCTCATTAGTTTATAATCTAAACAGACATAGAAAAGTACTCCTACATAGTGGATAACATGATGTCTAACAAGTACTACTACAGAAGATTTTTGAAAGGAAACATATTTGCTTTTCAGAATTTTCACTAGAAAAATATTCAGCAGGTAAGTAGATGCCTTAATGCCTTAAACACTTGTGCAGGCATTGAAATAACAGGTGGGAAAAGAGTCCCAAAAATCAAATCATGAGCACCTGAAAATAGAAACAGCCCCAGTCTGAGCAGCTTGCAAGACAAACATGTGCCTTACACTGCTGGTGAGCATTATGCTTTCAATATTGTAGTTTGCCTCTGCCACAAAATTGCATTTTCATTGCATGTTTCTTGGATAATTGCTTTGTATAGCAAAAAATTCCATTGACATGTTACAGAATACTGTCAGCTGTAGCTATTAGAGTCTGTCTCCTTCAGAATAATTATATTTATATTTTAGCACTTCTTAGAGAAATGAACTGTCATAATATTTAATAACCACTTAGTCATTATCATAATAGGCAAAAAACATGGGATGGCTGATAAGAGAATTGAGACACTATTGCACATGTGATGATTTGGAAACAGTAACTTGCTGAGATAATGCATCCCATTGGTACTTTTTCTTTAAATAGACTGAATTCTCAAAAAATTAAAAAAAAAAAAAAAAGAAAAAGAAAGGGCTGTATTTTATGGAAATTGAAGTACAGATGATCAGCTTTGTCCAAAGAAAAAGGTAGTAACAAGCACAAGGAAAAAATCTAAAAATTATAAACCCCTAAAAATGTAGGCTATCCAGAGAAGATAGATTTTAATTTCTCAACTAAATCTTGTGGCCAAAGTACCACAAAAAAACCTGCTGCCAAATTCAGTCAGCCATGCCACATCCAGGATTTCTGGTTGCTGCTCCTCACATGAATTCCAGGCAGGAGTGGTGTATGAATAATCTCAGCCAATGGTTTAACCACCTTTCAGATTATTTTTTAAATGGATTAATAATTTCAATTGGTTTCATCAAAGGCTTTTCCCAGTCTTTGCTTTTGGTAGAGACAATTCAGAACAAACTGTGCTGGAGGGAAGGGTTCTGGGTGGAGTCAGAGGCAAAAAGAATCCCTAAAATATGGATAAGAGTTCTGTGGGAGAGCTCCCTTAAAGAAGAAAGCCCAGTTCATTGTGCATCAGTGTTAAAAGGCAAGAGCTGACATGGAAATCACCTAAAGAAAAATACTGTACATGTTTGCCTTGTCCAATAGTTACATTAAAAAGACTATATAAAACAGACAAAGGTTAGTTTAATGAGTGGATTCTGTATGAATTAGTACCATGATTTTAACAACAGTTTTCAGAGTTCTCTGGTGATAATACACTATGAAATGTTAGTATTAAAAAAGATATCCTCAAAGACTTAAGTATTTAGCATTTTAATTGGTAAACCAGTAGAAAATCTATAGTCTGGACTGTTAAAAATAGCTTTTCATTCAAGTGCACAGACTAAACTTTTCCTGTGACAGTTATTGGCTGGATAAAAAATTTGCTTTAGTGCTGGTGGCATGGCAACAGATCTGCAAAAACTGCAGTGCCAATTATAAATAAGTGATTTTTTTTCTTCTTAAATTCCTGTTCAGTATATGCTGGATAAGTTACTGATGCACTTTCTCCAGAGTAAACACTTAGGGCCAACAGGTCAAATGTCAGAGCTTAATCTAATTGAATAGATAGGCCATTAAGCTGGTATACACAAATGTTTATTCAAGCTTTTAATTCACTGGTCACACACGTTCAGGCACAGACATTGCTCTATCTGTAACCTGCTTAATTTGCCACATTAAAACAGACACTAAATCTAAGACAACATGCCTTCATATGGTGGCAAATTATTACATAGGAGAACATGAAGAAAGTAAAATAAAGGTTAATGTTTTAATACCAGACCCCATAGTGTACATTCAGTTAATGTTCAGCCCTTTGGTTTAAAAACTGATACAGTACTATGCTATTTTTGATTGCCTGTAAGAGCTAAGGTAGTGCAGAAACCCTGACTTACACAGGTATCCCTGGACTGGATGCAGTAGAAAGGATGGACTGCATCATCTTCACTCACTTGGCTCTGAGGGGAGGATTGTTCTAGTGATAGATAATATTGAGTCTATGGGAATCTATTTACAAATTTGTATTGTAATTTATTATATGTTATAGCCAAAGTAATATAGAAAAAATATTAAACCCAAGGTGATTGGCTTTCTGTAGTTTCAGCAGCAAGACTCATTATATTGACAAATTTTGTCACTACCCATTTCCATGGGTAAATATTAAAAACAGCATTAGGCTGGGATAGATTATGGGGATCAGACAGTGACATTATACTGTCATGTCAAAGTGCCTCTATTGCAGTCACAGGAAAAGCTTACCAAAGCTCTTTTTGTTATCCACAGCTCTAGAATTTCACAGAAGTAATTTTATCCAAACAAGTTTTGATTAGCCAGTGCTTCTGCAAAGAGCTGGCTGCAGCAGTGGAGAGCTCAGTGTATTTCAGGTGACAATCCCTGATTGAAAAGTTTGATATCTACTTACCTGGCAGATCCAGAGAACTGCAGCTCTGCAGACACAATAGAAATTGCAGCTGAGAAACTGTGACTGGTAAAATTATCTTGAAGACACTTATGTAAGTTTAATGAGGGTGTCTCAGAGCTGTTGGAGGCAGACACTGTAGATGCTGATCTGCAGAGTGAAGCAAGTCCAGCCTGTTCTGTACCACGTATGAAGACAAGAACAGGGTGGAGGAGGTGGCACAAATACCTCTCAAAAAGAACTCATGTCAGCGATTTTGGGGTGGGCGTGGGAGGTTCATCATTTCAGCGGACGGCAGGCTAGGAGCTGAGGAAGCACTGCTCCACACTTCTGTGAAATGTCATACTATGTTTAACTGTCTTTGCTGCTGAGAACCTGGGACAAGATGCAGCAGGAGCTGAGGAGCTCTTTGCTGTGCACATCAAGTGTGGTGCAGCGGTCTCTGCACCAGTAGAAAAGTAAATCTCAATTCTTTGTGAGGACCCTGAAGTGCTGCAGAGGGGTTCTGGCCTTCCTAACACACATTTTCCACAAGAAGCCAGGAAGGCTGCACAAGGAATTCCATTCTCAGCATGGTGTTTTCTAACATGGCAGTTGGACTTTCCACAGTAGTAATTTTGGGGCGGGCTCTGTGTGTGTGTGTGAACATTCTCAGATGTCTTGTGACTTTGGGATGGTGCACCTCAAAAGAGTGTGAAGCTCTTATTCACTTCTCATTCTCAGAATCTTTCTCTCTTTTCCTGAGGTTAAACATATAACAGCCAAGTTGTATAATATTCCCACAATAGTAATTCTTGACACATTTTGAGCACGTCTGGATACAAGATATGTTAAACCATATGGAAAGAGGAGATTTTGCAAATTTTTAAGGGGTTTTTTTTTTTTTTTACAAAACCAATTTTTTTTTTGCTCACAGAACTTTACTTAAATGCCTCCATTTTGCTAGGGACTAGGCACTTCTGTGTCTTATTGTAAGCTATTTCTGAACTATACTACAACATCTTCCTTTTGAGGAATGAAAATACTTTTTCAACAAAGCCTGTCAACAAGCAGAAGTGCAATGAAAATTAGGTGATTTAGGTGAGAACATTTTTGGCTTTAAGCAGTATACCTGGCAGACTCATTGTTTGTAATGATGTTAATTAGGAAATATATTTTATTAATGCACCATTCTTCACAACAAGCATCATCTGTGAAGCACAACTCTAGGTTGGTCTTCATTCCCCAGAGACCAAGGTTCTTTATGGAGTAGAGACACAGAACAAGTTCTGAAGTGCTGGGATTTTTTTCAGGCACTGCCCTTGGAAAATGACCCTACTTGAAACAAAAATTATTTTCACCTTGACAACCAAGAATGAATATCTAAACATTCTGAATAAGTAGCTAGAAATTTTACTTACAGATGTTGCCTTTGACCAGAGGTCCATGGGACTGGGCTCCTGTCACATTCCTCATTTCCAAGTAGGAACTGAATTCTGGTTGTTACTGCAGAGACAGCAGAAATGGAAGGAATTGAGATGCTCTTATACACTATTTTTTCTTTTTTTTTTTTTTTTTTATATGAGCTCTATAACTTATCAGTTTTTAATCAGCAGCTGAATCTTTACAGCTCTTGTCATGTTTCTCACTTTTTACAAATTTTTACAATTAAAGAGACACAAAGATATTCAATCAGGGCATCTCCTCATCTTTCCTGTCTTTAAACCTGTTTTCTGTCACAGGCTTCCTAGTAAGAGGTAGAAGTGGTTGTTTCTAAAATCCTGCAGTACAGCATAGAGGTGCCTGAATTTATGCATCAAAAGTGATTGAATATTTTTTTGGTTTTTGCCAACAAGGATAGTGCAGAACAGGGAATAACTGCAGTGTGGTTGGTCCCACAGTAACTTCCTGAGGGAAGTGACACTAATCCATGTGACCAATGGTGGCAGAACTTTGTCACACATGATTAACTTACTTATTTAAATTATTGTTAATATTTGCTTTAGTTTCAGCCAATAAAAATTGTTTCTGACCGTATATGATACGTCTTTTTAAATTAATTATTAGTTTGTGACTGCATAACCTATAAAATAAATTAAGGAATAAACATTTAAGATTTCCTTCTCCATTGTTTATTATAAAACTTAATAAAAATTAGAATTAAAAAGTATCTCCTGCTCCTAATTTATGACAGCAGCAGTTGTATGTTTGCAGCTTGCTTTTGAAAAGGCAGGAAAGAGACAGAGGAGCTTTGTAATAAAGAATCTGGTTTTCAAAATATTTTTTACAGGTAACAGGAATATCTCACCATTCAAACAAGGCAAATGTTACTTGTAATTTATGATCCCTTTTGAAAGGTGTCCATCAGAATCCTCCTCTCTCAAACTGAAAAGGGATGGGAAACTTTTCAAAGGTTGATGAACTTTCTTCTGTGGAACTCCTCAAACCTCGTCCTGAAACCTGCCTCATGCCGAGTTTTTAATGTAGTCAGTGCAAGTGATGTACACGTGCAGTTTTTGGATGTTCAGATGTTTTAGGGTGTGTGCAGTTCACTGCATCATCAGATGCACGAGATCCACCAGAACAGTCATGGGCTGGTGAAGCCCTCATACAAATTACACTGATTTTTAGTGGGCAAAATAGGGAGTTTTATTTTGTTTTCTTTCAAATGGCATTGAATTAGGGGAGCACGTATTGACTCATGTTGGATCATATTTGAACCTTTGTTTCTTGATCTACTGTTCTCACCAGAAAACAGTCAGGAGTATCTGTCAGAGATCCAGATAAATGCATTGTGTTGGTTTCCTGAAATAAACTGTAGCTGCAAAAGATCTGCATTATCTTAGGGGAAAACTTATCTCAAATATTTCAAAAGTGTGAGGTAAATACATGCTACAGAAGAAGTAAGCCCTATGGAGTTAGGAATTGTAACACTAGGGATAACAGATTCCCTGGAGAGCTTGTCTCTTTTCTGGCCAGGCACAGGCAAAAACAGAGGGGAAAAGAGCAGAAGAAATAAAGCTGAAACACAGCCTAAAATCTCTTTTTTCCCCCTTATGTGATCTATCTCAATTGCTTTCAGGATGTCTAAGCTAGAATGAGCATACTTTTCTGAAATGGATCACCAGAAAAACATATCCTGGCTCTAAGGCTGCTGTTTTTCTCTAATGAAAGCCAATGTCCCTTGGCATTCTCATCACTAAAATGTCACAGTGTGGAGCAGTGTATTAAAAGTACCTTTCTCGATTTAAATGTAAAGGGTCAGTTCTAAAAAGAAGGGGAAAAAAAAGAGAACATGCTGTAAAATTGCACAGGAGTGGAGATAAAGGTTTAAAAAGGCTCTCAGAAACTTTAACTCATTATTCATATGGAACTGAAGGACCAAATCTGAAGTTTTGTTTAGGTACTGATACTTGAATTGAACTTGCTTTTGTAACTTAAAATTACTGATCTATTTTTCAATAAACTGTGCAATATATGAAGTGTTCATTCTTCTGCAGGCAAACATGATTAGTACTTCACTCTTCTGGATTAGAATATTAAATTTAATTTTTTTTGCCTTCATTACCATGTCTGGTAGCTTTGGCTTTAGACTCCTGAGCTAGGGCTGTAAAATTCTCCCTGCTCATGTATTAACCTCTCCTCAGAAAGCTCATTCTGTGGCAGGGACACCTCCAGCCCTTGGCATTTGTGCAGCCAGGAAAGGTTCTTCCCTCTGGCTACACAGTCAGTCCCAGGATCCCCAGGCACATTTAATAGGGATTTTTGAAGGAAAAATATTGCTGGTAACCAGAATAACTTGAATGAGTGAATTGCCAACTTTGATCAGCCTATTAAGTCTACTTATATTTTTCAGTTAAAAGACAGACAGAAGGCTCAATGAATCTAAATTATTTTTTCTGAATGACACAACTTCCTTTTAAATAAACTACTTTCCTGAGATTGGTATTTTTTCATTCCTATGCCAAACTGAACAAAGACAACTAGTTTTAAAAGGTAGTCTACATGCCTCTGTATTTATATTCCCTCTTATGTGGAATTTATCTACACTATGGATTTATGTTTAAACATTTAAAAGTTACTACTGAAACAATTTATTTATGAAATGAACAATTCCTGGAATTTCAGTAGTTAACTATTTTGAAAAGCATTTAAAAGCTTGCTTTTTAGTAATCCCACCTATTCCAAAATATCCATGATTAAACATATTAATTACTTTGGAAATTATGCATAAATAGAAGTTTTGAGAAGATGGAGGAGACACTTACAAACATAAAACTTGTAAAACCCCTCTGTTCAACCAAATAAGTAACTAAGGTCAGAATAAAAGGTGCTGTGTATCACTGTGCATATCCTTGAGTACAATGGTTTTTACTGCAAATTGTAATATATCCCCAAGGTGCCAAGCCCCACTTTGGGAGGTTTGCTGGGAGGTGTCCAAAATGTGTTGGTTCTCCTTAAATATAGAGAAGTCCAGCCAGTGCAAGAAGTGCACTCTATTTTGTCAGTTTGAACACCACACCTGTTTGAGTCTGTCCTGGAAGAGATGACTCTCCCTACAGGAAACTGTGTGGTGAATATACAATTTCTTCTAAAGAATTTTACAGCATGATTTAGATTAACTGTTCTACATCATTAATATTTGTCCAAACACACAGTTCTCACCCTTCAGCAGAAGGACAGAGAGGCACCACGTAAGAGATCTGCCCAAGGTAGAAGATCAAGTTCTGGACTGTAAATTCTAAATTAAGAATAAACAGTGTACTAGAGGTGTGCTCAGCAGGGCCAAGGAAAAGTCAGGAGCTGCAAGTACTGGTCTTTCCTGCAAATTTTTAAGTTTAAATTGGGAAAGTAAATTATATTCTCACATGTCACCTTGCAAGATAACCACAGTAGTTCTATTCTCTCCCTTTTTACAACATCCTCTCAAAAAAAGGATATAGCATTTAAGTGATTTATTTGTGCTTATTCTGAATGATCTTTCAATCATTGCTCTGCTTAGAACTCTTTCTCAGGCAAGCAAGTGCTTTAAAAATACAAAAATCTCTATAACCTGAAAAATGTATAGTATTTGTCTCTGCTCATTGAACTGTTACTGTAAGACTGATTTCTTTCTGCAGAAAGAAGAACATGCATATCAACTGAAATTCCATTTGACGGCGGAGGGAAGGAAATATCTGTCATCTGAAGCACTCAGTTTGAGACATTAAATTATTCCCATCATCTGGAAAATAATTCTAATATTCTCATACTCTTGGTAGAGTTTACTAGTGGAGCAGCAAATTGTTTTTGTCCAAAGAAGCCATTAAGCTGCTGGGTGTTTACAGTATTGCCCCTGTCCTTGCTGTTGTGGCAGGGCAGGACAATCAACAGAACAGTGTGACAAAGGGACAGGTGAACACAAAACTCAGTTCATGATGGGCTGGGAGGTTAGGGTCAGCTTGAAACTTCAAAGATTTAGGAGCAAATTCAGGATATTTTTGTATGTGACATTCCCACAGACACCTCAGGTATGTGTCTGGTGAAGCTGACTGTCATTTTCATTAGCGCTGAGATTTTCTGGCTGACATTGTGAAAAGGAGTCCACAGGAATACAAAGGACTAGGTCTTACACAAAAGAGCAGGCAGAGTCATAATTAGGGTAAATGTTTGAATGTGAGTCTGATACAAGCTCCATTGCACAATCTGCAGACACAATGAAAGCTGCAGACATTGTGAGCAGCTCATGGACTGTGGAAAAACCTTTCTATTGAAAGGATGTTGGAAGAGAAAAATAGATGGAAAGAAAGGAATCAAAAAGAAATACTGAAACAAGAAAGTACTCCTTGTTCTTACTTCCCTCCTGATATAATAGTGAAAACTCCAAGACCAATTTTAAAGAACTCCCCTATACCCCTATGGTCTTAATTTGATTTGCCCATCATATGTTTTTCTGTAGCCAAGGTTTTTAGTTTTCTTGGCCAATATTAGCCAAGCCAGAAATCCTTTTTGGATTTTAACTATTTAATAAACCCTAAAACAATGCTCTTCCAGAATCTGTAAGCAATGAAAGATTTTTTTTACCCAGTTTCCATTGATCTTAGGATCACCTGCAGATGTTAGAATTTCTTTACATACGGGTTGTGTTACTTGTTGTCCCCACATCATGTACAGGGATAAAAATGATCTTTGACTCTCTTTGGGGTGTACACAGGTGCAGAAAGACAGCTTTATTTTTCATGTCTGTGCTAAATAGTGATGGAGTGACAACACCGATGGTTTTGAAAATTTGTCTCTTTTGGGGATAGTAGAGAAATGAACTTGCCGAGGATGTCACAGACACATTTTGAAAACTTTTCTGTGCAGTTGGAGATGGATAGCTTGGGTTTTGTTGTTTTTCTTTTTGTTGTTGTGGTTGTTTATGGGTCATATTTGTCAGACATCATAAACTTGCTGTAAGCTTTTATATAATTTTCTGAAAAATCAATGGGCATTATATGTATTTAGCAAAATTTAATTGATAAATTTGAAAGTCAAAAATAATACTTGTTCTTCATATAGAACAATATTTACTCTTAATACAGAACAGATCAACACATCAAAATTCCACAAAATCCATGAAAATCTGTCTCTTTCTGTAACAGCTGCTCTGACTACACAAGAGAAAACCTGTCAGTGTGTTCAGCAGACTGGGATTGTATGCCTCTATATTTTCATGCTGGCACACTTCTTCTGCTTATTTAAATGCTTAAATCTGTGGTACATTCTTATTAATGTGAAGAGTTTGAAGAATGAAGAAAATCCCATATGTAGAGTCCAGCCTTTGGAACTGCAGACATGAGCATACAGCTGCCAGCAAGATAAAACTAAAAGGAAAGGTAGGAAAAAAAAAAAAAAGTCTAGAGGTTTGGACACTTTTTCAGATACTTAAAAGGTAGATCCTGCTCTGAAGAAAGATACTGAATTTTAGTTCTGTAATGGGAAGGCTATTTTTCAGGTTTGTGTAGAGGTGGTTCTCACCTGATCTCAGCCATGAGATCACCACCAGATCAGCAAGGTGTGGGTTGCAGTGAATTCCATGGACAAGAGCAGTGCAGCAGCCAGGTGTTGACATCAGTGCAGGGGGAGTTTCTCTCAGGCTTTTTTGACTACAATAGAAGATAGTAGGAGCTGTACAGATTACAGTGGGAATATTCAGATCCACTGTTCCATAAACTTAATTTTTAAAACTGAATTTTTTTCACGTTGTTTTATATCACAAAAAATACTTTCTAAATAGATCTTTGGAAATTTTTCCTAAATGGATATTTAGTCATTTTAGCCTGCAAATGTCCATTACTTTAAGAGATGTTAACAGACAGATAATATTCCAATTGTCAGAATTTGATTTTGGGAATGTGCTTATGTGTCCTATTGAATTCAACAGGAATCCATTTGAGAAAAAGAAATTACTTTTGTCATAGTGTGAAATTAGGCTAAAATTATTCCATGAAATTCCAGGTCTTTAAAAACCCTTTCTTGTATTGTAGACATTAAAAAAAATATTTTCTTCCAATTAAACAAGGCAGATTAAAGGGCAGATTTCTTATAGGCAAGATTTTATCCTAAATAAATACAAAATGCCATTATCACATTTCATGTGCCTATATTTTACAAATCTCCTCTATATTTTCCAAAGTCACGCAATCTAATGAAATCTAACCTGCCTTGTTCATGTCCTTCCATTCTTCTTGGAATGAGAAAATACTTAGAAATTGCCTTTGTCTTTCAGCCATGACATTTTTCTTTGTTGAGTCAGTTTAGTTTATTTTTTAATACTGTCACTATCTACACTTCCATTCTTCTCTGGTAGGGATTAATCAATCTAAGCTTAATAAAAATGTATCTAAGCTTAATAAAAATGTATCTTTCCACACCATTTCCCTAAAGCATTCATATGAAGTACAATCACCTTTGAAACAACTTTTTAAAAAGTTTATATCTTTTCACAGGTTTGTGATATAAAGCTTTTTCTTTTGCAGAGTAGAGATTTAAATGTTAAACTCAGCCAAAATCAGAAGACATTCCTTTCTGACACAAAATGCAATTGATTACCTCACTGATAATATCACACCTCCCTGTGGGAAGGTGCAGGTTCTGTGTTAGATCTAGTTCAGTATTTACCTGAATTAAAAGCTCAAGGCAGCACCTTCCCATATATTCCTGTTTTCAACACTTCAGGCTCCTAGTTTTTACTTGGTCTGTGCCCTCTGCACCATTTAACATCTGCTCACACAGACCTTTGGCATCTGTATTGTAGATTTTTGATTTCTGGCAATATTGTATCTATTAATCTTGGACACTTTCACAGTATGTGTGCAAAGAAATGTATTTTTCATTCTCCAGAAATGTCCCAAGCAAGCCAAGATAATATCAGGATTTTTCTCTCCCATGAATAAAATCTTGCCATGAACAATGATTGATCATTTATGTCTTATTGAAAGACACATTATTTGCAGCACAACTTGAGAAGTAACTTTGAAACTATTAGAATGACTAGCAAAATAAAATTTGCTCCAAATGACTGAATAACCCCCAGTGTACAAGGAAGCTTCTGGCTTCTGTAAAATTGTTCATGTAAGGGATCACTTGCCAAACAACGTCAAAGCTTAATAATGTAATGCACCATTTAACACATGGAATTGTCCTGCTTTTATTATTCCCTTGAAGGTTAATTAAGTTAATTTTGTTTGTTATTTTATCCTGGCATTTCATCAATCTATCAGGGTTGATTTTTACTTCATGTTATGTCTTTATCTATTCTACCTGGTTTTGTGGTTTTTGGTTTTTTGTTTTTTTTTTTTTTTTTTTTGGTGAGGTTAACTTGTCTGATTGCAATTTCCTTTTTAATCAGGACAACAATGTTATATTTAGCTAATACCAACACTGCTAGAATAAGCTGAGGTGATAAGTACAACCTCCTCATGAAAGAGAAGAAAGTCTCTTTATCTTTTACTGTCTGCCACATTGCTGACAAAATATTTTAAAATGTTAAAGATTTGAGAATTTTTACTACATTTGCATTAAATCCATATTTGCCATCTAATCCTAAATAAATATGGTGTCTGGGTTGGGGGTGGTGGTTTTTTGTACATTATACCTCTAGGACATACTTCATGAAGATAATGGGGAAGACAAAATCGTCTTTTCCTTATTCATCCTCATCAAATCTAAATGACAAATTGTTGATAGATTTCAGAGGCCTCATAAAGCTCAGGAATAAAATTTCACAATAAATGGAATAATAGAAATAGGAAGAGCAGAAAGGTTCTCTAGAATTGATCTAGAAAAAAAATGTTCGGTGTTTGAGTCATTTCTATGACTGATTGCTACTTAAAGAGGAGATTCTTTTGGACAAAATTTTATCTGGCCTAATTTTGGCTTTTGGGGCTTTCAGGCTGACAGAAGCTCCTGTATACTGTGCAATGGTAAAATGCCTCTTCTGAGGCACCATTATTGGAGCCTGATATCCCAAAGAGCCAGAACATGAACTCCTGGGTGAACTCTAACATTTTTTCATCTGAGAATATATCACTTCATACATAATAACTTTTTAAAAATCTGCATGAGGAATACATTGAAATTAAAATAACAGAATACAACTTATTTTGTATTCCAGTAGAGTATATTCCCTTCCAGCAGAAACTGAGACTGGTTTCTCAAGCTGAGCACTTTTTTTGGGTTTCTGGCCATTGCAGAACAGCACAGGATAGGGCTGAGTTTCATCTTCCCTCTTTCCATGCTGTTGCAAAGAACAACGTCTTCAACAGACCATCCAGATAAGTAACCTTAAGCATTTGCATTTGGGGGGAAGGTTTTGAAGCTCCCACAGCTCTAGTCAGTCACAGCTCATTGCTCCTAACCTTGTTTTCTCTTTCAGGATGGATTTTATCAAGCCTCCCGCTTATTTCACAGCCCACATGCTTTGCCAGCTGTCCTTGCATAATGCAAAACTCAAGGCTGTTACCTATTAAAAAATCACAGCATCCTCTGAATACAGCCTTTATAGAAGCCCCTTCTGCAAACTTTGAGATGAGCATTAACCATAAACAGTAGAGATAAGCTAAGATACTTCTTTTTTTCCATTTTTTTTAATGCTCTAATCAACCAAAGTATATGTATATAGCTTAGATGGCAAATCACCTTCTGCCAATGGCCTGTTTCAGTTGGAAGGACTCTTGAGACTTGTCATGCTTGGGGTCCCTAATAGTCTCTTCCGTCAGAAGAAAATTGGGTTCCTAGTAAAATGTTTGCTCTAAAACTGCATAAAAACTAATGACTGTATCAAGCTGTGTACATTGCCGGAAGCCACAGTCTGCGAGGAGAATTGCTTTTATTTGGAGGTTTGATATCATCATGCTGTCAAGGGCCTCACACTGGTGTTTGGCAGCCAGGACAATGAGTTCATTGCTCTTTTTATTGCAGGAAACCTTAAAGCCAGCCTGCGGCTCTGTCCCCAGTGGAAGATGATAATTTTGACAATGATGCTCATCCTGAAATTTCCTAATAAAAAGTTTAGCTTCATCAAGTTGCTGAATGCCCTTCAAACTTGTGTTATGACCACTCAGGACAGACAGAGCAGGTGACTATTGCTTGTGTTGCTCCTGAGATATGGACATGTAGGGCAAGTTGGGGCCAAAATGTAACAAAACTGCCTTATAAGTCAAATATTAGAAGGGAACTGGAGAAAATTTCCATTAAAAAATATAAATATAAGCCAAAATATAAATCAAATCCTCAGGAGCAAATAAAGCAATGGCTATACTGAGCTATCCACTTATTTTGTCCTAAAGAAAAGATATTTGAGAAAAATTATTTTCTGAAAGAAGTGAGACGAAGGGAAGACAAGAATTTAAGTAGCCTCTCTTATATTACAAATAAACTGAATAGCTGTACTTTTTGCCAGAATCATTAATAGCTGCCTGTGTTCTGACACATGTAAAGCAGAAAGGTTTGCTTCTAGCTGTCACATTTCTCTTTCTACAGCAATGCAAGCCCTTCCCATGGGCACACAGTGCCAGGGCACTGTGAGCTGGCAGGTCCCTGGGCTGGGGAGTGACAGGGGTTTTTGGGACAGCAGTCAGGAGCAGGGCAGAGCAGGGAGAGCCAGGACAGCTGTGTCCTCAGGTTTCCCTGGGGATGGGTAGGGCATTGGCCTGCTCCTAAGCAGGGCTGTGGCAGGGCTGGAGTTGTGATCCTCCCACCAGACCAGGCTGCTGCAGCCCCATCCAGCCTGGCCCTGGACTCCTCCAGGTATGGGGCATCCACAGCTGCTCTGTGCCAGGGCCTCATCCTCCTCACAATAAAACATTTCTTCCCAGTATCTAACCTAAATCAACCCTCTTTCAGTTTAAAACCATTCCTCCTTGTCCTGTCATTTCATGGCTTTTAAAAAAGTCTTTGTCCAGCTTGCTTTAAAGCCTCCTAATGTATTTCTCTCTGATCAATGCCTCATTGGATTTCAAATTGTACAGCTGTGAATTGAAATGGTGGACATCTCTGATATTTGACACTAACACAGAAATCTGGATTTTGGTCTAAGTCTCTTAATAAACATTACATTTGTGCATTAGGTAGTGTGATATAAAGCTGTCCACTCTAAAGAAATATCTGGGTTAACTGAAATGCACAAAGAATTTAAGTGCTATACAAAGTTATCATGCAATCTTTTATGTAGATATGAAAAACATTTGACATGTAAGAATACTTGCATTAAAAAAAAAATTAAGTAGTTGAAATAGTTTTAAAGGTAAAATCTCTTTTTCAAAAGATTGTTTTGAAGGCATATGAAATCCCTGTATTTCAAAGTGTGAGGTACTAGCCAGGGGTTCAGAAAACGAAAATATAAAATTTTTTTTTTTGGTCTGAATTAGAATTCTAGAAATAAAAATTTACCTTTCTGTCCCCTGAATTGGTCCAGAGAGACTCTTAAACTTGTTTGTCTTGTAAGCTAGGGCTACACTGTTGATATTGGTTGCAGGAGCCCTAATTCTATGTCTTCTCTCTCAAGGTTCAAACCTTTGGAAATGTTTCTCCTTTTCCACTGGACTAATTCTGAAGCAGAAAAATAATTCTCCTGAAATGGAAATTCAACAGACTATTGTAGTGCATGTCTGTAAAGAATAAACAAATTATCTAGCCAATCCTGATTTAGTGAATAAATTCCTGCATGCTGATGCTGCTTGGGACTTGAAGAACACGGTGTTCTAAGAAACAGAGTAACAATAAAGCCTGGTATTCCCTTCAGAGCCATCATTCTCTAAATAGAGGATTTCCCTGAGGTTTGCAGCCATCTAACAATATAACTTCACTTCTCTGCATTGAATTAGGCCCAAGGACAACTGTATAAATGAAGCTGATGAAATAGAGTAAAGCAACTTTTCACATGCCTTCATCTTTTCTGGATTTGTCCCATTTCTTGCTTTTCTCATTCAACTGATAAACTGCATAAAAATGGAGATTATTATTTGTGATGCATTAGGAGGAGGAAGAATTTATCCTGAGTTTTTAAGGCATTTTTCAAAATGTACCACACAAACAAAAGTCTCATTTTTGCCCATCAGCCTTGAACCACTGCATTACAAATGATATAGCAACAATTCAAAGCCCAAGCTGTTGGATTCTTGTTTATTACTCCATGGTGTTGCATGGCTAATTTTAATCTTATTGACTCAATGGAAGTTTTGTTAATTACAGTGGGACTAAGATAACACTTTGGAGTTGAACCAAACCTGAACACCCCTGAACTGAGGTGGGATCCTTTGCTCCTTCTTGAGTTTGAACTTGTTGAGATTCTCAACAGAATTGTCCCACTTCAAGAAATAATCTTTAGGCTTTGGTTCTTAACCTGCTGTTAGTAAAGTTTCTTGGGATGAAAAAGATTTAAGCTGTCAATTTTCCACATCTAACTTTTAGCATCTAGGTACAAATCTTAAAAATATAAGACTATTGCATAAATTTGTAGAGGTCACTGATTTGTTTGGAAAGTCTAACACACACCTCTTGTAGAACTATAAAAAGCAATGCACACACAGAAATGTTGACTGGTTTTCTACAGCATGTCCTAGGAGGTGGCTCAGGTGTTTCTTGCTCAGAATATTGACTGTACCAACACAGCACTCTTTCTGTTCATTATAAATTATACAAATGCTCAAGAATAGCAAAAATGCTACAGTAAGCCAGGAACCTACAGTGGCACCATAGTGAAGCTTAATCCTTTATCAGTATGAGCCCAAACCCCTGAGAATTCCCCATCCAAACTCATATTTTAGCTGCATTTCTCAAAGAGTTTTTGCCTTTTTTGAAAAAGTTCTTTTTTGCATAAATATCCACTTATCTGACATTTCTTTAACCAATAACCATGATCATTTTGAAGGACATATTGTTTCTTAGAATGTGGTCATATCCTGTCTAGTTGTAGTCAAGCATCCAAGAAGAACTGGAGAAGAAATAGAACAGAAAAATCACTGTGTATTCAGGTGAGATATTCAGCATTAATAATTTTAATATGAAGGTCAATAATTAGAACATAATATTCTGCCCATGGTTTAATGTTAAATGCCAGAAACAAGAAACTGGGTTTTCTCAAATCAAAACAATGCACCTGCCATATTCTAAGCGTTATCATAACACTGTATTTTACTTGTTCACAAAACATTATATACTCAGTATGTCAACAAAACATGTAAAACTTGGATAATTCCCTTGTTTTAACAAGAAGGGATGGGAAAAAATGCAGATGGTCTTTTTTATTATGATATCATATTTACAAAAGCAGGAAAGTTATGCCTGGAGAACGAGATCAAAAGTGAAGCTTTCAGACTCTAGATATCCTTGTTTAATGAATTAATATTTCATAACTTGAATGTTCATCCATTATTAAGAATCTTAATGGGGAAATAATTTTAAAAATCTAAAATGTAAACATTATTTCATTTTGCTGTATAAAAGGGACATTGGCTTTCTGCCTTGAAACACAGGACCTGAACTTTTCACAGTCTGACAGTCTCTGTCCTATAGTTTGACTTTCAATCACTGTAGATCTTATTCTTCACTCTCAAATTAATTTCTGCTACTGAAAATTTTGATAAATTATATATTGTGTATTCAAACAACCTAGGATTGATGAAAGAAAGAAAAAATAAAAGAAAAAAGAGAAAAGAAAAAAGGAAAGAAAAGGAAAAGAAGAAAAGAAAAGAAAAGAAAAGAAAAGAAAAGAAAAGAAAAGAAAAGAAAAGAAAAGAAAAGAAAAGAAAAGAAAAGAAAAGAAAAGAAAAGAAAAGAAAAGAAAAGTGTAAAGACAGATCTTTAGCGTTTAACTAGAATTGTTTAATTAATTATTTGTTTAATCATTTAAAACAGTTCTACCAACACATATTTAAGAAGGAAGATCCAAGGATGGGTTAACATGCAAATCATCAGCCTATCTTTAACAAAATAGGTTAATCCATCTGCACCTATTCCTGTGTGACTGAAAAGGACTTTATGTAGCAATTGCACCTGTGCTTGGGACTCTCTTCTGAAAGCACACACAGGGTTGAGAGGTTTGGGCTTTGGATCCCTTCTGCTGGATTCAAGGATGGTGAGACAGGATTTGATATGTGGGTAAAGAAATGCTCAATTTCAAGTTTGAAACAGTTCCACTGACTTTTGCCAAGTGTCACTATGGAGCAAAGCATTCAACATTTGCAGAGAACTCAGAGTAAGTTTTCAACACTATGGATTTCTGTGTTCTGTCACTTTAGTTATCACTATTTTTACTCATGAATCCTCACATTTTCTTTCCAGGGAAGACATTCTGGATTAAGTTCTGCATTTTTCACAACAATATCTATATTTTCTGTGAGACGGGAAGACACAGACTTAACTTCAGAATATAGTGGTTGATTTGTAAGCTTAATGTAGCATAATCTACAAACAACACAAGATTTTGTGTTTCATTATTCTTTGGATCATGGCACTGTGTAATCTCTTCTAGGGGCAATCATTATCCCATTACTCCTAGATAAATTAGATTAGTGTAGATGATGTTTATCAGCAAGATATCTGGTTTTCCAGGTTTCCAATGGTTTAATAGAGACTAGTTTGACTTGTCTAGTGGAATTATTTCCCACTAAAATGCATTTTGAAGAAAAAGTGGACTACTGACTTCCATGCTGTCATCTTTCATGAGCCTGTCCCCTGAGATCTCAGCTATGAAAATCAGTCACTACTTGAAGGTTAAACATGACACAAAACTTTCTTGTGAAGCCTGATATGCTCCAGATGCAAAATGAGCTCAGTGCACGCCTGCTAATGAAAACTTTCTCCTTTACTGACAAATTTGGATGTTTTTGTGCTTGTAACAACTGCTTGCACAGCACTTCCCCTGCAGCAAAATATGGTGTGGATGTGTGTTTGGCAGAGAGTTTCTTCCCTCTCTCCTCTTTCCCACCCAACTTGGCAACACTTCCTCCATGATTTCTATGCCAGTCCTGCATTTCTTACCTGGGACCAGGTACAGCACTGTGGATCTGCCACCAGCTGGACTTGCCTTCACTTTTACACTCAGCCCACAGATCACACTGGGTGCTTACAAACCTCTTACTGGGAATCAGTCCTGATTTGTGTAAAATTTCAGTTCCTGCTCGCTCAGACTTGTACTGGGCTAGAGAACATATTAATATTTTAGATCTGTAGGCAGGGATGTCCCCTTGCCCTAAATAGTACAAATCCAGCAATAATTCCTGACTGCAGAGCCACACTTTAAATTACAATCAGCTGTGAAGCTGGAGCAACAAGACAAGAGTAAGCACAGATGAATTCAAATAAAGGCAAAGTTAATGAAGCTGTGATTTTTTTGAAATTATAAATAAATAACAAATATTTCACAAATAATAGTTTGTCTACTTGTTGGAAACAATTGCTTCTTAGTGGAAATTAGGTGACATTTAGATGTAATTAAGTTTTGAATTTTCTATGGCATAGAAATACAGTTGCTTCTAAGTGTTTCGGAAGACTTAAAAATAATCCTTTTACTGCCTTCATCCTTCTTTTAAGACATCAAAACCAGATCCATCTACACTGCATTTATAGCAAGGAATAAATACACCTACAAGGTCTGATCCTGTAACCCTCCCTTGGATGAGCTGGGCCATTAACTTATGTTGATGTTGGATCAGGATTCAAGCTGAGTTAGAAGAACCTTTTCTATTAATTTCCACAGGTTTTGAATGAGATTCTTGAGTGACAACAATTCTTTTTTGAGTGAGTTATCCAAAGGCACATAATTGACTTGGGTAAAGTGGTTGGAGTACTTCTCATCATGAAGTGATAAAAGCCTTCTTATTGTCAGTGAAAAGCAGTAAAGACTTTCTGTTCTTTGCCAAAATCAGTATCTGTGCCATGAAAGTTCAAAAACCTCAAACTCCTATGGAATGATTAGACCAAGTACACCCAAATCTGCATCAAACATCAATCTGGGAGACAGATTTTGGATTCTAGACCTTACAACAAACTCCAGCATACTGCAGAAATAAATATGTATTTAGTCCATTAGCAAAGTTTAAAAGAATGGGAAAAAAAGAAAGAAAAACAAGGGGGAAAAAATCATTACAATTACCTTTAGAATAGAAGATTAATTTTCTAGAGTATAATTCTTGGAATTCTCCAGCTTTACATGGGGATTTTGTTGGGGTTTGGGTTTTTTTCTTGACTTTTATTTCCATCAGTCAAAGTCTTATCTTCCTACTGTAAGCTTTATTCAAGCTTTTCAGCATATATTGAGCCCTTTTAAAAAACACAAGTTTTAGCCACTAAACACAGTTTAGAAAACATACATAATCAAGTTTAAAAAAGAAGAAAAAGAGAATTTTTCATAATTTGAGCACCTTTCTTGAACAGCAAAGAACTGGTACAAATGAGATGATATGAACTCTATACTTCCCATACCATAACTTTTGCCATGCACTTTCCAACATTTTTCCAACAATTTCTCAGACTTCCTCAGCATTTTCAACAGCTTCACATTTCACAGCTCTTTGTCTTCGAGGCAGTTCAGCATCTGACAGTGAAATGCCTTGCCTGGAAATAAGTATTAGTAGGGAAAAGTGTAATGTGTTTTCTGTGCAAGCCAGCATCTGGATATTCAAAATGTCAACATTCTAAAACTATTGATGTCTCAGCAAAACACCAAAGATTTTCTAGTGAATTTGCTAGTCAGACAGTAGAGATCCAGCTCTTTGGCCTGTTCTATTTGATTTGATGATTAAAAATTAATGCTGAGATCAGCCATTTGAAGCACAGATTTTACCAACCATGCAAACACAAAGACCTCTGTTACAATTTCGAGTTCCTGACATTTAACTATTTGATGATTATAGTTAGTGCCAGTGGCACAGTTTAACAATTTGCCTTATGTTTTCTACTTGAAAATTCTATCTTCAGTCATGTTACCTGTCCAGACTGAAACTGGACTATTGCAATTCCAACACCAGGTCTGCCTCAGGCTGAATTTCTCTAAAAAGTTTCAGCAAATCTGTTTGCTGACAACAAGGCAACAGGGTGAGGGGACAATGAAGTTTCCATGGATAAGTGCTGAATTAAATAAAACTGTTTTTCTTCAAACTTTCAGTTAAAAGCTTTTGCTTTGTGAGTCAGCTCTCTTGGATACCACATACTGCTAGACTGGGAGAACAATTTTTCAAGTATTTCTTCTTTCACAGTTGAAAAATGACTTTTAGCAATCATTTTGAGTGAAAGGTATGACTATTTTTCTATATAAAAGAAGTTAATATTTTTTGATACTAACTTTTTTTTTAAATGTGGTTGAATGAGTAAAAACATTTGATTTCTGATTGTATATTTGAGATGGCTCCTCACACACAAAAATTTAAATGCTTATGTAAATCACATAAGTGATACTAACAACATAACATAGCATTATTTTCCTTATTTTAAAACATGTTTTGGGCATATGAAAACCAGAATTATTTACAGTCAACCTTTCTGGGCAACATAATAGACATATACTCAACTGAAAAATTTGGATTTCTCCAGAACAATTTTTTTAAAGTCAGTGGCTGTCAGCCCTGTAACCATACCTCTGGTCTGCTCTTCCAGTACCACAGGAGTTGTGCTTTTCTGGCTAAATCTTGGAATTTAGAAGTGCTTAAGAGTTGTATTATCGGGATGCTCACTTTGCTTTGCCAAATGGATTCATTTAAGCTATTTAAAATTATGTGAGGTTGAATGTTGTACTAAACACAGATTATAATACAGAGATGTTTTCCTACTTCAAATCTGGTCTGTAGCTTGCACACAAGCTCCTCCCAGAGGAGTTGAGAATTATTACAGCATAAGTTAATCACATTTTAAATCTGCATTGTATTTGCCACATTTTGCCTATGCCAACAGACAGCTCACAATTCTCTCAGCTACTCCTACTGTCCCTAAACCTTTGGTATTGGCCCAAAATGCCAAAATATTTGGTGTAATTTTTCAGTAATAGCATCATTCATGGAAACATAGAAACATTAAGGTTGGCAAAGACATCCAGCATGATCAGGTCCAACCTTTGACCAAATACCACCATGTCCACAGAAAGAAATGGCAAATTGCCACCTCTAATTGAACTTTGAACACTTCCAGTGATGGTGTCTCCACCACTTCCCTGGACAGCCTGTTCTAATGCTTAGCTATTCTTTTAGTGAACAAATTTTTCTTAATGTCCAATCTGAACCTTTCCTGGTGAAATTGAGGCCGTTTCCTCTTGTCCTATTGCTGCTTGACTGGGAGAAAACACTCCCTCCTCTCAGGAGATATTTGGATGAGAAAGATCCACTCAAAATGCTTTGGGGTGAGCTGTGTGTGCACAGAGCCCAGCTCTATTCTCAAATAGCTTCTAGGCCAGCCCTGGGTCCAAGAAAGCTGAAAAAGTGAAGGTGTATCTGCATTCTTAATCATCCAAATTCATGTGCACTGTTTGTTCTGGGCAAAAGGAGACAAAGGAATTAAGGAAGAAAAAGAAGTGCAGAGACTTGAACTTCACTGGCATGGATCTATATTCCTACTGTCCATCT
Source organism: Erithacus rubecula (assembly GCF_903797595.1). NCBI lineage: Eukaryota > Metazoa > Chordata > Aves > Passeriformes > Muscicapidae > Erithacus > Erithacus rubecula. The sequence continues at coordinate 61,512,898 of NC_136686.1, read as the reverse complement.
GAAGAAGGGCACTGCAAGGAATATAGTTTTTTGTAGCTTGAATAACTATTTGATTATTTTAAAATTATTCCAAATTTATAAGAAACAAAAACTGGAAATCAGACAATTTTCTGTCCCTTAACAAAAGACAAGCTTACTTTAACCCTGTCCTTCATGTTGGTTCAGTGAGCTCTTACCAGGCTGTGAAGATGCTGCCAACCACATAAAATTAGCAGAGCAAAAGGAGGGTAGCTGTTTTCTGAAAGACAGCCACAGCCACACCCTTCTTCCCAACAGAAACTGAATTTCAAAGGGAAGGTTTTTCTTTAGCAATGGTGTTTGAGGTATTGATGTCTGGGGCAGTAGATCTGGAGCATGTCTGACAGCCAGATAAAAATGGATTTTTCTAAGCCTTGGGAATCTTATGGAAAAAAAAAACCCTTTCAGCTGCAACCCCCTTTATGATATCAAGGGGAGTCTAAAATCAATGTTTCTGCTAATTTATCCACACAGCAGACTGCCAGGTATGAAAAACAAAACAGATAAAACTGGCAGTGTGTGAGAGAATCTGGCATGGGGATGAGTGGGATGGGAGACACAAGAAGTCCCCAGACTCAGAACAGTGAAGACAGTTCCTTTATACAACTAAGTTGAAACCAGGATGTTTGTGTGTGGTGGGGGTTAGGGCATAAAGGAAATTCTGTTCAGTTTTGCAAAATTACCCTGTTAAAAAAATTCATATGTGTGAGTGCACAAATGAAAGGTCAGGGTGTGAAAGGAGGATTTTTAATCCATCTGAAATTTTAAATACTGCTACTGTAAGATACATGTTTATTTAAAAAGAACCTATAATATGGAAATCATTCTCTATAAAAATTTAAATTTAATTTCTAGAGTTTTTCCATGTGAATTATGCCAATCTGTGATTCCATAGCCATCTACAGAAAGAGAAGCTATAATGAATTTTTACACACAGATTTTTTTTCTCTTTGAATTTTATAATCTGAAATATTTCATAATTGGTCAAGGTGGATAACCCTAAAGTAAATTCAGGTTGAACTGATTATTTAAGAAAAAAAAATCATTGCTTATATTCTCTTCTTATTGTTGATTAGTCTGAAAACTTTTTTCTGACAGAAACATGCAAAATGCACATATTAATAAGATCTTAAAGAAAAAAAATACTGATTTTGCATTTGTAGTACTTTGTAATACAAACAATGCCACATGGTCTGTGCTCTAGTCACAACATATATGCTGTCTAATAATTTTAAATATTTTTAAAAAAAGAAAACATTAGATAAGGATTGGCTGTTAATACTGCTAACATTCATTAGTTTGTAATATATACCCACACTGCTGTATGCAAGAGGATAAAATTATAGAAATACAGCATCCAAAGGAGAAAATAATAAACAGAATAAAATCCCCTATAGCAGCTATAATGGCACAATGCAGAACTCTGAGTGAAAGTTGCCATGACAGCTATAACCCAATTTCACTGCAGCTGGCACTGACTCCTCTAACCAGGGATAGGAGCTGTGGGTCTCAGAGTAAGGACTCTGCCACAGCATCCAGGCAAGGCAGGATGTGCTACAGAATTTCATAATATCAGCATTCTCCATTTCTCACTTTCCAAAGCTTTCCCTGCCCTTTACTCAGGAATGCCTAAAAAAGAGTTTGTACCTCAAATGTCAGCCTACCATCATCTGCAAGAGAACTTAATGCCAAAATTTTCCTTTAAATGCAAGGCAGCAGTGGCAGCACTTGGCCACTTCTCTTCAGGTTTGAATTTGCAAGTGCACACACAGGCACCCCTTCAAGGGAGCTGAATTTTCATCTGTGCCACAAGGTGCAGATTACAGAAATGGCTGAATTTACATCTGTGCCACAAGGTGCAGATTACAGAAATGGCTGGATTTACATCTGTGCCACAAGGTGCAGATTACAGAAATGGCTGAATTTTCATCTGTGCCACAAGGTGCAGATTACAGAAATGGCTGGATTTACATCTGTGCCACAAGGTGCAGATTACAGAAATGGCTGGATTTATGTCTGTGAAACAATGTGCAGATGACACTGGCAAATACCACAGTATGGTACAGTTGCCCAGTCACAGATCCTTTGGTTTTTTCGGTCTTAGACTGGTGGGATTTCAGAATTGCCTTCCAGAGTACCAAAAATACAACTTGCTATAAACTAGTATTATAGATCAATCACATGGCAGGACTAATTCATAGTGCAACCCAAGAAGCCAAATTTCACCCCATGGTCCATCTCACACAGGACTGAATGTTTGATAGCTGTCAGCTGGCTGTTTGCCTGACTGCTTGTTTCCAAAGTCACTTTGGAAACTCTGATTCCCAAATCCAGGCAAGCAGACAGCACCATTAAGGGCTGAAGATAAAGGTATCTCTTCAGTCCCCATGGAAAGGTGAAGCTGTCAAGGGGAAATGGACTCCATACCTGCAGGTTCTTGGACTTAATAAAGAAAGAAGAGTACAACCATCAATGCAGTGGATAAACAAACCCATCTCAAACAGAATGATTGTGAAAAATTTCAGCTCCATAATCCATACTGAAGACAAATTATTCCCTTCCACCATAGTTATTTTGAATCCTGAAGATAATTTGAGAATGGGAAAGCTGCCAAAATGTGACAACTGACATAATAAATGGAATAAATCAGTCACTGCTGTTGTCAGGTTCCTATCTTTTCTGACAATGAATTTAGCTCCCGGATCAGGGGCAAAGTGAGGCTTGCAGAACATCAATTCCATTTAAATGAGCACAGGAAATGGCACTGTGGAAATTCCTCATGTTGCCAGGACTGTAGCTGTGGTATTTTCAAGAAAGTTGTTCTCCATTTATCAGGAATTCAGCTTTATCAATGTCTTCAATGGCCTTTCTTCAGAGTCCCATCCAAACCACCTCTCTACCAGCAAACATCTTGAAATCCTGGGTACATATCAAAAGCAAGAAAGTTTCTCTCTCTGCATTAATTTTGAATAAACAATTACTGCTCTGCAAGTCAATAGAACTGTGCTGCCTCCTGCTCCTGCTTTAGAAGGGTGCAATAAAGGACTGAAGGACTGAGATCAGAACAATTGCAAACCAACCATCTTAAAAATATTTGGGAGGAGAAGGAATTATACTTTCTGTGGCCTGGGGAAGAACTTTTCAATCACTGCCAGTACATGTGCAGACCTGTGCAGATCCAAGGTCCTAACAGTTCTTGTTTTTTTAACTAAAAATGAAAAAAAAACAAACAAACAAACAAACCAAAACCCAAAACCCCAAAACAAACCAAACAGCTGAAAGGAATTGAAATAGTTGAAGAAGCATAAAATACATTAAAAAAAAATATGCAAAAACGCCTAAGGTTATTAGTGGGCAACACTTGCACAAGAGTAAACATGTCAAGTGTAAATATTTGCAAAATTAGATAGAGCTCTAAATATTAGATTTGTGTGGTTTTTATTGTGAGCCGATTAATTTTTGGAACTAAGTTCCATTACATATTGCAGGATAAAAAGAATATTTAATTTTCTTAAGGTAAGAAAGGTCAATTTGTGTGATCTTCATTGCATGGTTATTTGAAAAAATAGTTGATTTGGTGACATAGCCTAGAGCCTTTAAGCTCTTTTTCTTTTTCTTTTTCTTTTTTTTTTTTTTTTTTTAACATGAAAGAATGAATGTTATTTTCTTCAAGACTGTTTCTTTATTTTCTCAATTTATATGGCTTTGACCTTCCAAGCTACAATACCTTTGGTGTCATAAATTACCCATGTACTTTTCAACTTGTCTGAATCCTGACATATTGCTGGTGAAAGCCACCTGGAACAGAACAATAAATAATTCCTTTGAGGGGAAATATTCCCTTCTGATACTTACACTGCAGATATGCATTTGTTGTGGGCTTCCACAATTTCTTGGCTTCACATTGTTTGCTGCAGAGCACCATCTCCTCAGACATATTGAGAAATTGAGGGCTAGAGCAGCAGTGTCAGCAAATATAGCTTCTTTCCCTCAAGATTGATATGCATGGTGCATTTCTCCTTCCAAAAATGCAATATCCTTAAATTAAATAATCAATGTGAATCACATCAGAGCCCACTTTTGCCCACGTATTTGTAAGTAGCAACATATGATACTTTATATGAAGCTAAGACCATTACTATTGTTTTGATATATTCATATCAAGAATAAGGACACATTTGTAGGCTGCCATGCAAAAAACACTGCATTATTTTTGGATATTCCAAGCTCAAGTTAATTGAAATACTGCCAATATTGCTTCAAACTTTTTTTTTTTAGAAAGCCATATAGGACCAATATTAAAAGCTAGGCTAAACACCTCTGCTTTCAAAAAATAAACTGACAGCTTTCTCCTTTAAAGTGTGAAAAACTGTGATAGCAAAATATATTTTAGTGGGTAAATTATCACAGTTCTGTTGATCTCAGCTGACAGTGTCATATTCTCTCTCTGAAGGATTGTCCCACTTTCCTCTCCAACAAAATACATTTTTCTTGTTTGAGGAAGCTGAAAGCCTGATGGATGTGAGGCTGCTGTGGCTGTGCCCCAAGGCAGCAAGGCTGAACACACAGGCACAGACACACAGACACAGGCATGGACACACAGACACACAGACACAGGCACGGACACACAGAGAGAGGCACACAGACAAAGGCACAGGCACAGACACACAGACACACAGGCACAGACACACAGACACACACACACACAGACACACAGACACACAGACACACAGGCACAGACACACAGACACACACACACACAGACACACAGACACACAGACAGACACAGACACACAGACACACAGGCACAGACACAGACACACAGGCACAGACACACAGACACACAGACAGACACACAGACACACAGGCACAGACACACAGACACAGACATGGACACACAGACACACAGACACAGGCACACAGACACAGGCATGGACACAGACACAGACACACAGACACAAGCACAGACACACAGACAGACACAGACACACAGACAGACACAGACACACAGACACACAGGCACAGACACACAGACACAGGCACGGACACACAGACACACACACACACACACACACACAGACAGACAGACACAGACACACAGACACAGGCACAGCTGCCCCCTGGGTCAGCACCCACAGAAATGCACACAGCCCCCTCACAAACAGGAGAAGTGTGGGTGCCCTGCTCCTCTTCTTGATTTCTGCCTATTGGGATGGAAATCCAATGGTGGGAGGGGGGAAAAAATACGAACTATTAATCACTCTAAGTGTGAGCCTTCATTGCTGCTTCCCAGCTGTCCTGGTCTCCCCAGCTGATGGGATGCAGACATCCAAACCCCAGAGATCTGCAGGTGTGCTCCAGTAGCTGGTCTCTTTTATCCTGTAACTGGTATTTTTATTCTGCTTCCTGTCTAATTCAGTTTGAATTTCACCAGTTTTCACACATACTCAGAATAGAGAATACACCATACAAAACCAGAAAGAGGATTTAATGAGAACACAATTATGAAAGGCAGTTTTACAAGTGTAACAACAACAGCCAATTAAGACAATTATACCTGATCAGCTTGTGTTATTGCCTTTTCTCTCTATTCTTTCCTGCTTGATTCTGCATGACAGCTCCCTTGTCCTCGTTCCATTCCTTCCCTAAGCATCCTATAATGTCTCACACATTTCCATAATTCCTTTAGAATACCCTATAAGTTTTATGCAACCCTCAAGTGCTGTTCCTCCTGGTAGCCCACAAGGAGACCTGTTCCTGTGCAGGCAGCAGCTCCATCAGTCCCAAGGTGTTCTAGGAGGTGAAGAGGTCTGCAAGGTGTTCTGGGGTCCCTGGTTCTTGCTCAGCTTCTCACCAGGGACAACATTCCCATCACTGTCCTTGGATAAACCCAAACCTGTTAAGTGTTCCTGAGTCTGGAAATTGTCCTGCTGATCTTCACTGGGCCTTTGTGCTCTTGCTGATTAGTTTTTAATCATGTGATGGCAATTGGGAGTTGGTGATTCCCATGAGATCTCCACAGTGCCAGGCCAGTGGCTTTGTATCTATTGTCTCAGTCTTCATCCACCTGTGTGTTTGCTGCTTGCTCTTGTTACTGATGTGCACAATAAACAAGACATGGATGTGTGAGTATCACCAGCCAGGTGCTCAGTATGGTTTTTCCAGAGGGTGCTGGGGAAATGTCTGCCACAGCTCCTCTCCCTCTCTTCTCCCTCTTTCCCATCTCAACTACTGGTAGTTGTTTTTCTGCTTCTTTTCCCAATCCCTTCTCCACAGCTCATATCCACTGTCTTCTTCACTGTTGTATCTTTAGAAAGTAGATTTAACAATAATGCTCTTTATTAAACATAAAACTGTACAATTTCATTTAATTCCCTTTATTTTCTGGATTTGTGTACTGAACTCTACAATGAAAATTATGGAAAGTGTGAGTTACTCCTTTCAAATATTTCATTCCATTTCTCCTTTTGCCATATTTCTTAATCAGCTCAAGAGACACTCTATTTCCAAAAAAGAAAAATGACTTTACTTAATGAATTATCAAGTGTTATTCTAGATTTTCATAGAAATAATCATTGACATATGGTAACAAACTTGTCATTTACCAATGACTGATTTGTTACTTTGTGTGGGATTCATTTAAAGATGAAGACACCTACATTTATCTGTCTATATAATCTAGGTGTCTAAGATCTCTTAGATCACAGCATTCTAAACAATACAGTCAGCAGAGCCTGCCAGAGCAAGTATATTTGGGATATCAGCACATGGTTGGTAAACACACCAGACCTATGAGGATCAGCTCAGTTGCAAAAGCTTTACAGCATTTCAGGTACTTTTGGATTTCCAAAAGTTTCTTACAGGCCAACAGATATGATGATGGACCAAGAACAGGTCTCATTTTCTAAATATTAAGCAAAACAAAACAACACAAAGGAATCACTTTATTGCTAACAAAGCCACATAAAATGATACACCAAGAAGAAACTCTTAGGGCACTACAATTTCTCTGCCCTGGAGATCATATAAACCCCTTAGACAGCAAAGTAGGGTGATTAAGCAACTGCATTGAGGCCAGACCCACAGTGACTATCACAGGACTTTGGCTTTAGGTGGAGTCTTAAATTCAGGTACAACTTCTTTAAGGTTTGAGATTTATCTGGAGAACTTCTATCAATATTACTTATAAAAAGTAGTAAGATCATAACAAAAATGGTTTATCCCCAAAACTACCCTAACTGTATTTATTCAAAGAATTTATTATTCACTTATTGAATGACCCATGATCAAATACATATCTTCAAAATAAGTACCTTGAAGTTAAAGTGGGTATGGAGCTCTGAGGATAAGAGAGAAAAAATGTGACCTGACACCAAACTTAAAACATTAGTTACATTTTTTAAAGTTTTCGAAGCTATCAGAAGAAAGCCTGAACTGTTTTTTCAGTCTACATCTTGCTTCCAATCAGATGAAACTGAAAATGTTCAGGTACATTAAAGGGCTCTAGGAGTGAAATGTTTCTTACTGATTGCTTATTGTTAGCAACCCTTTGATTTTGGTGTTAAAGTAACTCCAGACCTTCTATCTTTTTTCCTCTTTGTGAAAGAAAATCATCTTATCTTTTCTTTTTAATACAAGGTTTTATTTTTTTAATACAGAGTTAAAAATGGAGATGGAAAATAAAACATTTAGTCAACTCGAAGAAATGGCTTGAAGTCAGATCTTCAATTCAACACAATCACTTTAAAGACTCTGATGTACATCTCAAAAAGCCACAGCTTAACTAGGGCTGTCAGCATCTAGGTATAGCTGTCCCAGACTTATAAAATTAATACCACTGTTTGGAACTTAGTTTCACTTTGGACAAGTTAGTTGCTTTGTCTGATTTCTGTAGCTGCAAACTGTATTTTTTTGAATGGCAGCTGTGAGATTAGTATTGAAAAGATGAAAGAAAAAAAGAGGGATGGATTCTAGGAAAAAAATATTTATTTTACTATGTCTGTAACATTTGTTGGAAAAATCCTGCTATACGTGCAAAAATTTTCTCTAAGACAGAGAAGCTGTGCTGTAGATACTCCCATGGGATTCAATCTACAAGCCTAATAGGAGCAAAAATCCTTTAATATTGACTTTGGTGTCTGTTATTGCTGCAGCTCTTCTGAAAGTCATAAGAGAAATATTCTTTTTCTCTTGAGTACAAATATTCTTTTTCTCTTGAGTACATCTTAAATACAAGTATCTAAATGAGAAAGCAGATTCAGTTCAATGCAGACAATAAAAGATCCAGAAAATAAACTTAGTTTTAGTGAGTGAACAGTGAGCTAAGCAGAACCACACAGCCATGACTAAAGCAATGGAAATGCACAGAATTTTGTATTTTCCTTTTACCTGATGTCTGGTACAGTGTGATTCTTGACAGTGAAAGAGCAGCTCCTCACCTAATCTAGAGTGGAGCAACTCCAGTAGCTTTAATGACTCACATCTTCTTTTGCCTCAGGTTGTAGCTGTCCATCTCAGGCAGCTGTCAGTCCAAAAGTTAAATTTTGTTTTGTTTCTCAATTTATTTATTTTTCTATTTCTCAATGTTTATCCCCTATTGGGACTATGATAAAATTAAGCCTCCAGTTTTCTCAGGGGCCATGTGGGTGTGATGGCACAGGGCTCAGAGCAGTGTGAGACTGAATTGTCAAGGGATAATGACTCCAAACATCCCCTGTGTGTGCAGACCCCGGGTGCTTTGCTGAGGTGGAGGAGGTGAGCTTTTCTCCTGAGGATTTCATGGGACAGAGGGTGAAAGGTGGGCTGAGTGAGAAGATGTGGAATCCTGTGGAGATGGTGCCTCCTGCCACGATGGGTTATCTCACCTTGCACAAACCTCTGGTTTGTGGGTCCCATCCTCCCCTGGGACAGTGGTGTGTGTCCTGAGGTGTTCATCTCTGATATCATAGCTGGTTCAGCTCTGGGGGCACAGACAGCTCTGTTCTCTCAGGAGGTGTGAAGGGCCCCTGGAGTGTCTATGATCCACCTCACCCACCCCAGGGTACCTGGGCATTCCCACCTGAACATGAATGACTATAAACCCAATGGAAGTGGTGTTCTGGGAAATTTCTGAGGATTCTTCTTATCCATTGATTCTGGGCTTCCCTCACCACCCCACAGATCTGTTTTGTGACCACCAGTGCCACCAGCACTGCCCAAGTCTCATCATGGGGCTCAGGGCTGGTGACAGTCTCACACTCCTGTCCTTTCTCTCTCTCCCTTTCTTTTGTGCTTCATGCTTTTGTCATTTTCCTTTCTGTCTTTTCCCTTGTGCATGGCCTTGGGTGATATTTTTGCACTTGTGCTTTCACATTGCTGTTTTACTATAGACAGCAATAACCAAAATGCCTACATACTTGTTTTCTATTGCAGCCAAAACATGTCTACAATAAACCCTGCAGGTGTGTATTTACAAGCACTGATCACTCAGAGTCATTTCACTCTAATCTGCCCCAAGGGATCTGTTATCAAAGTTTGGGTTGCCCTCACCTGCTGTGCTGGCCACAGAACCAGAACTCTGGGAAGCTGCTCTGGGAGCTTCAGTTCCATGGCTGTACATCCCACCTGCTCCTGTGTGCTCTCCATGAATCTGTTCAGTTTGAGGGACGAGCTGTTATCCAGGCAATAAAACCAGGCAAACACTACACTAAGCTTCTCCAATTACACAATTTGAAATTTTGCCAGGCTGTTGTTGCAGTTGTTTACTCTATTAATTCTTATAAATTTTGCTCATCAGTCCAGGGATTTGATGATCTCCATTGCCTAAACAGATGATCTCCATGAATTAATTGAGGCTGTTAGGATTCCAGATGCCTCACTGTGAAAAGATCCCACCACCTTTCAAGGTCCTGTTCTTTGGTGCAAATTATTTTAATGTCATTATCACATACAAATTTTTATTTCAGCATGAGATATTCTTTATTTGCTTGCTTTTAATCTGTCTGTCTTTATAGAATTTATAACCTTTCATGAGTAAACTACTTTTGAACACAGAAAGGCTGTCTTTTACTAATTACTGAAAATACATGAAAGCCAAATATTTTATGTAATTTTGTCTCAATCTAAATTCTTCCTTCATCTCTCTCCCACCTGCTAATCATCTTTCATCTCTCTCCTACCTGCTAATCAAAGATAGACAAATGGTCTAGTACCTTCCCTTTTACACTGTGCTGTCTCTTGGTATAATCTCATTTTAAATTGCAGATGCATGACAGGGGAATTTATTATAGCAGAAGAAACCATATCTAAAGAGCATTGTGTTCTCCTTGAATAAACCTTAACTTGAAACCATGAGAGTTTAATCCTGTTGCTTTTTCCAGCTTGATTCCATCACTTATTTCTCAGAAAGAACAATTATCATAGTAATTACAAAGTAAAGAAAACTAAATATTTGCCTACTGTAAATGACCCCAGAACTTAATTAATTTTAAGAGGAAAATGATGAGGAGAAATAATCTTTCTGGATAGATCTGATGCATTTTTTTTCAACTGACCAGACATGCATAAAAAATATTTAAGGGTTGAGACCTCAACAATATTGGTTTCAATTTAATGCCTAAATAGCCTTCACATTTCCCCCTTAATCTTTTTGGACTTGACAATAGAAAAACACCACTGCTCCTTGGAAATGCTTGAGGTAAAATACAGTAAAGACTTAGGAATTTTGCCCTAGTCTCTGACTATGTGTTTGGAGATGGTAAACCTATGCATCTTACAATTCTTACCGGACAAAATTTGAAGGGTCCATCAGAGATCTCTAGATATTTTATATTTGTGAAAAATATTAGCCAGAACTGGAAAGCTCAAATTCTGCTTAACTAATGATCATCATATTACTCTAGTGACAATTCTGACATATCATTTGGAGGAAGGAACCCTGTTTTATTTTCTTCTCCATCCTGATAATTTAGGTAAGAGTCTAAATAAGCCCCTCTGGCAATGTAAGAGACAAGATGTCATCAGAAGATGAAGACATTTGTACCACATGTTGTCTGCAAGTTCATATGGTGGATGAGGTTCCTGCCATCAGAGCTGAGTTCAAGGCTTAATTCTACAGTTCAGGATGTATAGCAGTTCAGGATTTCTGTAGTGCAGCCTGCTGCAGTAAGCACTGGGACCAGACCAACATGCTAAAAAAATGGGTTTGGCTACAGGATGTTTTAGAAGTGGTTCTCCATTTGAACGTGGAAATCACACCTGGAACTCATTGCATGGCCAGATCAAAACTCTTATTTTCAGAGCTGACACAGGCCTTCCAAACTCCTTCAACCTGGGCACAAAAAAATAGTTATCATGGAAGTCCAAATTAAACATAGGAAATTACAAACTGGGATAAATGCAGACTCAGTGAAATTACAGGCATGAGGTAAAGTAATTCCGTTTTTATAAGCTGAGGTGTAAACTCCTAAAAATAGGGGCTTTTGATACAGAAAGGAAAAAGATATGTACATGTTCCCCACAAGCTTATATCAGAAATTATAAATTTCTCATATAAAATTAAATCTATATCTTTGTAACAATAAAGTGACCATGTTTTGGGTAAAGACCATCTAGTTCCAATCCCCCTGGCACAGTCAATAACTCCTGTCACCAGACCAGGCTGCTCAAATTGTGCAACAGTGCACACTTCAGACATCAGTAGACCTGCAACTCCCCATGTTTGAGATAGTCCTGTGACTTTGTCAGCTTCTGGATTATGTTTCTGTTCCTTGTGTGGTTAAAGGCAGGCTGTCCTCATTAAGAGAAGCATGTGCTGCCTGCTGGGGCTGGCAGAGGAGCCCTGAGCCTGCAGCTTTGGTATGGACTCTCCAGCTCAAAGCCATTATTGTCTGAACTGTGCTGTGTGAGACATTCCCTGGCACAATGCAGCCCCACAAGGTCTCTAGTTTTATGATTTCATACACTGGACATTGCCTCAGGTGCTGGCTCAGCACAGAACAGGCAATAGGGAGACTGAACATGTACAGGTTGTGCATCTAGGCCTGCCAAGAGTTACAGATGTGATTGATCTCACTTGCATGTTTCCATTTTAGTCATTATTTCTAGCCCATTCTGTCACTCTGAGCTGAAAGCAGCACTCACATAATGTCAAATTTTTAAAACTGGGGAAGAAAAATACTTTAATTCCCACCCTTTCCTGGGGCATTACTCATTATTTTTATTAATTGGCTAGGAGTCGGTTCTCCTTCATCCATTCCTGTGGAATTTCTTAATGCACTATTTATTTTATTTACAATATTTATATCAGCTTGCCTTACCTTTAGGTAGACTTTTCCCTAAAGTTGGGGCAAGGAGCAAAGTCTTCAAGGTCTGGAACACATATGGATATAAACACTAACAATTGTAATTGTCAGGGATCCCAAAAGACAGTATAAAGTTTTAAATAAATATTTTTGGTATCTAGATCACATTGAACATTTAAGATTTACCCTAAAACTCCTTTACTAACATAAGAAATCACTTTTGAAAGCTGGGGAGTACTGTGGGAGATTATGGTGAAGACAGGGTTGAGGAAATTGCTGGTATTGTTCTCCTTGTTGGGCTGAGCCAGAGAATTCCTGTAAAATATTATGTGCCTTGATTTCTCTGCTGGAAAAACTAGAAATAACTTTAGTGTTGCCAAAAATCCCTCTGGCTACTTGGAGAACTTGCTTAAAATCATTGCTAATCCTTCACTAAGCTCCAGTGGGGCTCTAATTATGAGCCTGACCTTGAGGTACTGCTAAACCAATACTTTGCCTTGCCTAGAAAACCTGAGTGAATAAATTTTCCACACTGTAGATCCTTCTCAAAAATAACATTATGTCCAACATATCTAAACACTCCCTTCGTCCAGTTATAAATGTGGAAAGATTAATTCAGAAGACCAAATGGAAAGATTCATTAATAATTGGAGTTTCTTCCCTGTGTTAGCAGAAGCTCCAAGACACTCAATGTTCCTGGATTCAATTTTTGTTATTTATTCATACATCTGTCACTAGATGGCAGTGCCAGTATATGTAAAAATCCACCAGAAAAAAAGATTGAATAATTTATATGTTATATTTTGTTGCTGTCCAGTTCATGTCCTGAGCAGATCTAATTTTCTTTCACTGATTACATCCAGCTGCTAAACTTAGGATGCAGCAAATGATCTCTAGACAATATTTTCCTTTAGGTCTCACATCCAGTTCAACAAAATTTTTGTTATTAGATATCAGTCCTCATTATCCATGTCAGAATAATTCACCTTGTGTGTCTTTCAAGACCAAGTGAGATCTGCTAGTCTAATTGGCAGAAAGAGCCAACATCAAATGCTTCCCAGACTTCTCTTTTGAAATAAGTAGAAGTCTAAATTTCCAATAAAATTAGGCAATGTGTCTGTGTTGTAAAGTGCAAAGTTTTATTTTAGCCACTAGATGGTAGCAAGACTGCACACCTGGAGGAAAGAAATCTAAATTTCTGTTAAGAGTTTGTACCAAAGATTACCAGAACTAGTTGTGTGATGGGGAATCAATAGGCAATTCAGGCCTCAGATGAGTTTTATTTGCTTTAGTGTTTCACCTCTACATAAAATCAGTTTTCATCTCCTGAATCTGTGTGAGCAATCTCTGAAATTCAGACTTTAAGTTCAGGCATATTTATATTATCTTGGTTTTTTGTTTTGTTTGTTGTTGAAAAGAAGAGAAAAAGGAAGGAGAGAGATCAAACCATTGGACATCAGATGAACCTTGAAGGTTAGGAAAAAACACAAAAACTAGGACCTTAAAAATATCCACTGTTCTTTTCCCACTGGTTGCCTCATTCAAATACATATGATAATAGAATAATTGAAAGAAAATATGAATTTTCAAGTTAAAAATTTTGAGAGACATAGGGTTTCACTGGTAAAAGCAAATATCTATAGCATTATTAAGCTGTCTGTTGAGAAAATCTGTTCATGTTTAAGGAACACAAGACTGACCATGGAAAAGGGAAACACACTGTATCTTAGGCAACTAAAAAAAGATTTGCTGAAGTCTGGGTCTTTGATACAGATCAGAGCTTGTGTTTAGGGCTAGTTCAGGTATCTGAAACTCCTGCAGTACATTCTGTGGAAAAAATGAGCCATTCTTGGCTATGATGAAGGAAGGAGCCAAGGATATTGTATGAGCTGCAGAAATATTTCACCACTTTTCAGGGATAGATCTCTAGAAGTAGCTGTCTTAATTTTCAATGGCCATTTATAAAGTGCTTCAACATCTGTCACATTTTAAGATTTGGCTTGTGAAGACAGGCATGATGTTTCAAGAGGAAGGGAAGGCTGAGGTAAAACTGCGTGCAAATATTTTGGCTTGAAAGACCAGAGCAGAGCATTGATTGTGCCAGTATCTCTAGATTAAAGACTTTGGCTGTTCTCTAAATCAGTGTTACCATAACTGAACTCCCAGAAAGCACGACTTCAGTGCACTAAAATTGTCATTAGCTTATCCCCCTCCCAATCTTCTGTCATTAGGCCTGTATTTTAAAAATCTGTTTACAATATAAAGTATTTCAGAGGTTTGTATGTATCTGGAGGATATAAATATAGCAATGGTTCTGGATTAAATGAGGGGTTTATCAGTATTCTTGGAGCTTCTTAGCTTTTTTAATATGTATCTGAATAGAAGAGATCAGGAGCCCCTTGGTAATGTTTGTAGAAAGTGTGATAAACCCAAAACTGAATAGATTATGAACAAAAATAATTAAAAAGATAAAATATTTTAAGCCTGTAAAATAATAGATCTAAGTCCTCCTAAACTTTATTCTGTTCAAAACTTTGTTTTCTAATCTTTTATGATGTCCTAAAGTTCAGAAGCAAAACAAAGATATAAAGGGACTTAAATAAAATAAAAAATTAGATTTCAGTTTTTAAGCTTTGTGCCACGCACAGGATGATTTTGCAGAGATGAAGGTGTGGGAGCTCTCAGCAGCAATTGGTGGGGTTCATTTGCTGAGGGACAAGTTGGCTGGCTCTGGAGCAGGCATGTCAGGTCTGGTAAGAAAACACAGTCCCCAGGATTTGGAAGAAGCTTGCCAAGTTCTATTTAGAGCCTGAAACCAGCCTGAGATCAGAAGTGAACATGTGGAACCCACATGTGTTTACTCCTGGCTGGGGCCTGGGAGAGCCCCTGGCTATTTATCCGTGTGTCTGTCAGTACACTGCCTTCCTGAATGCTGCATCTCAGGCTGCAGCCCTTCCCTTGTGCTTCTGAGGGCTCAGATATTTCTTTTGGTGTGTGTTTTTGCAGGGAGAAAGCAGGAAAAAAAAAATCCAACCAAACCAACTGCCTCTCAACACTATCTTACTGCAGTTGATGTATGTGCTATGGTTGTTGGTATCACCTCATTTTTATCATTCTTAGTGCTTTTGCTGTCACACAAAGGCACATAAGCAAAAATATCTCTGTTACATAAAGTCACTTTCTTCTAAACTTTAGTTATTTTCATACCAGTCACAGACATGGAAGTAGCTTCTGCTGGTAAGAGGAAATAAAAGATGATGTGGATAAGGTATTCTTTGTTAGGGGTTGAAAATTTTTCCTGCTTATCACAGCGATATGCTGTGAAGACATGTCTTGTTCAGGCATTTTCACCTTTAATAAATGTAGTGATAATTGTGCTCTGAGTGACTGAAAAATCATCAGTTTTGTACAGGCAGGCAACCCCAGCTGGGAGAGCTCTGCCTAGAGAGGTGTCAGTAGGGCACAGGGCTCAGGAATATGATTGGGGTTGGATTGGGTTGGATTGGATTGGATTGGTTTGGATTGAGTTGGTTTGGATTGAGTTGGTTTGGATTGGATTGGTTTGGATTGGATTGGATTGGATTGGATTGGATTGGATTGGATTGGATTGGATTGGATTGGATTGGATTGGATTGGATTGGGTTGGATTGGATTGGGTTGGGTTGGGTTGGATTGGATTGGATTGGATTGGATTGGATTGGATTGGATTGGACTGGATTGGATTGGATTGGATTGGACTGGATTGGGTTGGATTGGATTGGATTGGATTGGATTGGATTGGATTGGATTGGATTGGATTGGATTGGATTGGGTTGGGTTGGGTTGGATTGGATTGGATTGGATTGGATTGGATTGGATTGGATTGGATTGGATTGGGTTGGGTTGGATTGGATTGGATTGGATTGGGTTGGGTTGGGTTGGATTGGATTGGGTTGGGTTGGGTTGGATTGGATTGGATTGGATTGGATCATCAAGGTAATAATACTCCTCACACATTCAGTGCAAGTGAAGGCTGCTAAAGGCTGTGCCTTCTGTGGCTCAGTTTGTGGCTGTAAACAGCCTGTCTTGTAAATGCCTGTGTGAGGACTGATGCTGGTTGAAGTGCAGCCTGAAGGAGCAGGGAATGAGGCTTGTGACAGCTTTTGGATAATGGGATTTAGCACTGATCTCAAAAGTCCTTTAAAAGTGCTGTAGTTCTGGTCCCTCTAAAAGAACTAACATTACATAGGGCTGGTTAGCTTTGGCATTCAAGCACAGGATTCTGATTCCTCACTCTGTGGAGTAAGACCAGACTTCTACAGAATTACTCCCACTTGAGCTTATGTGATCTCTTTTCCAGATTCAATGACTCCTTTTCTTCTTTCCTCAAACTCCTCATAAAGTATCTTTGTTATTTAGACTATCACACTGAAGAATATCAAAGATAAAACTGGGACTTGCAAGGCAAATAACTTGCTTTCCTTATACTGCTTTATTCCTCTGAGGCACTGCTCTGAGTCCTTTATGTTGACAGAAGAAAGGGTGTATCTTTAAATTTCATGTCCCAATTCTCTAATTGCCAAAAGTTATTGTAATTAGGGAGTATTCAAAATGAAAGAACTGAGAGAATCCATGGCCCCTTTTTTTCTCAAAAAACTGTGATCTTAGGATCTTTTATGAAGGTTAGAAGAGTAAAATAGACACTGGAATGGCTGTGTGACATTTATCTCCATTTCAAATAAGTAATGCCTTGAAGGAGGAAAAAAATTAAAATTGTGGTCAGCAACACTGAGGTCTCATCACTCTTGTATATCCCTTTTAGTTTCTTTTAACTTCAATTTATACTGGCTTTTCTTTCAGCAACTGTTGTGGCACTTTTTCAACTCTAGGTTCACAAGTAGAATCATTTATTTTAACAATGACTTTGCTTTAGCTTCAAGTTGAACACCATTTGCAATGTTCCCAAGCCTTGCTAACTACAGCAGCATTACAGCAATGATTTAATTATTTCCTTCTCTTTATTTATTTGAGACAAAAGTTCCCTGACAAATCTCAGATCCTCTACATTTGTTTTAGAAAAGGAGCATATGTCAGGAGTACTGAGCAGTCAGGTACTCCTACTGAAGTAGTCCCTAACCACTATTCAATCATGTTAGCAAACAGTGAACATTTCTGGCCAGACTTATTGCACTACCAGCAAAAAATATCTTTGATTTTCCTTCTTTGTAGACTTCCCAGTCCCTGTTCTTCATAATGAAATAGGAACAGCCATCATATATTACAGATGTATTTGCAAAGGACTTCTACAAAGTTTTGTCCTGTAGCATACAATAATCCTTATCTGAGGACAGATAAGGGATCAGGAATGTATAGTTTTTATGAGACCTTTTAATATGGAAGCATAATTGGTAAAATGTGCTTTACTGGAACACTTTTATTAAAGCTTTTAGGGACATTTTTCTCAGAGTAGTAACTTTTGTTCCCAAAACAAAAGTTTTGGGTGATTGAGTTTCCTGACTATCTTCTACTGCAGATGGTATAAAAGTCATTTACATTTACAGGATATTCACCTTATACAACCTGAGAATTGTGGGAGGAAGGAGATGTTTCAGAACACTGAAAAGACAGAGCCTTTCCTGCCAAACTTTGTTATTTAGAAAGTCTGAAACTCAAGTTTCAAGTTATTGGGGTGGAGAGTGGTGAGCCAAAGCAGTCTCACACAACCAAAAAACTCCCAACTTGTAGGGGTTGGACACAGAAAAAAAATCTGAAATATCCCAATATTACTATTGTTTTGTTCCAACTCAGAGAATTTTAAGGTGCTTATCTTGAGGGCACACTGATAGCCATAGAAGGGACTGAAACGTGTGAACACAAAAGCAGAAGAAATGACAGTAGGAAAGGAAAGCAAACCCAGCCTTTTGGTTTCTGCACTTCCTGTCCTGTCTTCATTAACTACACCATTTTTCCCTACTTGAAGAATGAAACACAAATCAAGGGAGGATTGCCTATGAGGAAAGGCACAAAGCATTTCTCTGACACAAAAGGTTGTACCATGATGATAGAGGGATATACTGATCAAACAGGTTAGGTAGATGCACAAACTCCCCTAAGCTGCAGGACTGAAAACAGGAGAGCAGAGCTGTGTCTGTCTGTGCAGCACAAGACATTGCCTCATCTCTCAAACCCTCGAGCCAAGCTTCCATAAGAAGCAGAAATCCATATTGGGTGCTTAAACAATGAAAATATTCATAGCAGAGGATGAGACAATGAACCACAGCAATAGTGATGTGTTTTGGGATGGAAGGACACCACCCTTCATACCCTTGAAGTGTGTATTAATAGTTCTCAACATCTGTTGCCCATCTTGATGGTAACATATAAAAGGACTGGATTTAGCTTCTTTTTGTACTGGCTAGACCAACATCTCAGGGCCACTGTGAACTGTGAACTGTGCTGTTGCACTACTTTCACCATAATTATTCTTGGGTATCTGTAATTAAAAACATCTGATACAGCTACAGAGTTGAGGCATCTCTGAAACACAGGGAGTTAAAATAGTGGCTATGTAAGGTGAGTCACTATGATGACTGAAATTTTGGCAAACAAATCTTTAAATTTCAGCCTCTCTTCCCTTTTTTTGCTAGCAATTTTTCAATGGTCATCTAATGAGTAAATAATAAACAAAAGAAATACCTTCCTGTGGTCTCTTCTTGCCATTCATACAAATGCATCCCAGAACATTAGAGTAACTTTCCCATGTCAGCCTTCATGTAACTTTAGAGGGTGCTGACAGTGCTCAGACTTCAAGGGTTGTTAGGAACCAGCAGGATGCATGGGACTGGATTTGGCACCTGAAGATATAGATAGATATTCATTAGAATCCCATAAGTAACTCTGTGCTTGACTCCCACAGCTTCTCATGAATAATCATCTGATTATCAAAGCAAACCTCAGTGGTTGCTCACCCTTAAGGCTTTCTTAAGGTTGCCATTCCAGACATAAGTCTTGATGTCAGAAGGTCTACAGCTGCCATGTATTGTGGAGAAAAAAAGAAATTATACTTGAGAAATGTAATGTTCTGCTGCCAATTATATACCCAGTCTGAGTTGTTGACAGCTTCCTTTTCCTTTCACACTTAGGCAACATCTCTGGTCACAGAAAATGAAGCAAAGGCCTCAGGAAAGAAAGAGAGAAATATATTTTAGGGGAGAAAAAAGTGAAGCTCTGAGCCAACTCTCTGATGCCTGGTCTATTGAGATTTACACAGGATCTTCTGGGTCTGATTTATGAGGGATTTTTCTGGACCAGAATGAATTTCCAAAGAACATCATCTACACAAAGTAAAACAAACAAAAGAAAGCAGGGATCATGACTATAAAATACTTCATGTACTTTATTCCTCTTCTGAAACTACTCTTCAGTCTGGTGAGGTGATTCTTTATCATACAGGAGAGCCATAGCAGAGCTAGTAGGAATAACTGGAGACAAAATGGACAAAAAGTAAGCAGAGAGCTGAAACCACAAAAATAAAAGTTGAGCTATAAAATATGATAGAAAGAAAAACACTGGAAGGCAAAAGAAGACTAAGACACATAATTAATTAATATTACCCCATGACATGAAAGGATTTTGGGTTTTAAAAAAGTGGTAGGTCCATGAAGTTGGGTTTGTGTGCTTACTAAGCAGCTATTGGAGTGAGAGAGAACTCACCTATAGGATATTCATGTGGATGTGGGGTGTTTCTTGGGGTCGGAAGTTTCCTTCCTTCAAACTATTTTGCTCCTCTAGTCTTGGATCTAATGAGAACCAAATGGTTCCTGGATGTAATTATTTCATAAGATCTGTTGAACAGACATTAGAACTTTCACCTGCTGTAATCTTAGCTCAAAGATGGTTTGCAAGGAGGAGGAAGAGTGCGGCGTCCCAGAGCCTTCTCAACTGAAATCCTTCAATTTATAGATAATAAATCACTTAAAGCTGAAAACCACATTTAAGTAACACCTCATTGAGCCTTTTTAAAAACATTTTCTCTTGGTCTACCACATGTATAAATAGAGTCGAATAAAAATGATTTGTCTTGTTGATAATGAGACTAAAAGCACCAGTAGCTGAGTAATAATATATGTTTAAAAAAAATCCTGTTAATGCTCTTTAAAATACTTGCCATCATTCAGACAATGGAAAGCTGTGTCTTTTGTTTGTTATACTGGAGGAAGGAAATATGAAAGAAGAAAACCTTCTGTATTTTTAAAGAACAGATTTATTTGCTAATAGGGGAAAAGGAATGTGTGTTTAAAGGAGTATGGAGGAACACTTTCAGGAAAGTGCTGCCACCATGGTGAAAGGTGCTGGTGTCCTGCTCACTGGGGAATACTGATTGAGATATTCCAAGATGAAGGCCTTAATGTTACAATGGAACATAGAGGGCCATGACAGATCTGCCAGGGTAAAGAGACTCCTCTGTTTTTATTTTCTTCATCTTTTGTTTGTTTTATTTTATAATTTTATTTTTTATGTCTAGGGAGTATTCTGCTCTTAATTTTTCTTCCAGTGTAACTTTTCAGAAGTTGTATTCACAGCCAGACTCACCTTTCCAGAAAAGACTGGGACTAGGGATTTTTAAATTGCAAAACTGTAAGTGCCAAGGAAAGAGAGATAAACAGTAAATCAATTACAATTGTGAGAGTGACACAAAGGAAAAGGCTGCCTCTTCCAAGAATGATGCAAATTGCTTTGATGGAAGTGTCTGCAACAGTAACAATTTCTTATCTATACCTGGTTCTCCTATAAAAGCACTTATATTTGAAAAA
The DNA here is from genome assembly GCF_903797595.1 of Erithacus rubecula. NCBI lineage: Eukaryota > Metazoa > Chordata > Aves > Passeriformes > Muscicapidae > Erithacus > Erithacus rubecula. The sequence continues at coordinate 61,491,807 of NC_136686.1, read as the reverse complement.
AAACCCTCTGAAAAATTAAAAAAATATTAGAGAAAAGAGAAAGAATGAGAGAGAGAAGATGGGAAGACTGTTAAGAAGCATTTCTGAGGAAAACTTTTTCTCTACTATCTCACACTGCAGCTAATTTACTTGAAAGTATTTTGGTTGCTTTCTTATATAGACATCTAAAAGTTTATTTGTATGAAAATTTCTCTGTATATCCTTCATTAGAACTCATGTCTCAGAGATGCTCTTATGTCTTGTGAAAATATTGAGAAAAAAAAGTCAAACTGTGCTTTCAAATCATCTTGCACAGATTTCTGGTCTTCACAATGTAGACCATATTGCAAACCAAAAAATGTACCACAAAGCATCTTTCAGCAAGGGTATCTTGCTGCATATGCCTCTGGGGTAAACTGTGGGATGCTGTGGAATCCTAGCAGAGCTGAAGAGCCAAAGTATTGCACAGACATTTCTCAGATCGTCCATCTCCCACAGAACTTGCTTCAGAAATTTAAGAAACAGTCATGGTTATTTTTCCACCTCAGGGCATAATGAGGTGTATCACTCAGCCAAGACTTTAAGGAAATGAGACTGAAAAGCAATGAGCCATACTTAGGACAGCAGGCACATTGGCAATGCTCATTAGAAGGAAGTCAAACCTTTTCCTGGTAGATTCAGGGTACACAAGAGATCAAACCAACTTCCTTGCCCAGCTGCCTTCCTCTGACAGCTCTCAAGCTGCTTCACTGTGCACTAAATCTAACATTAATTGAGTGTAAGTCCATGCTAGAGTGCTAATTAAAACAATGTACCTATCATAGCTCTCATGCCTTCCAGGCAGCAAGAGCAGGAGACACAGCTGCTCTTCCACGTCAGTGTATGGGAGGGACAGAAGGAACTGACCCTGCAGTTGTTGGGTTAATTCACAGAGGGAAATCTCTTGCACAACTGGTGTTTCATCTGCTCTTGCATAAAAAAACAACTGTACCAGAAGCATTCTCTTTATATAAGCTATTAGTATACAGTCATGGAGACTAATTACTTAAACAAGGACTTGCACAGGCACAGGAAATGAGGAAGTCTTGTGCTCCATGTATTTCTGCTGCATGCCTGACTGACTTTAGAGTCAAAGAAAGCACAGGCTCCATTTGAAACTTTTCCTCTGTCTGGAGCCTACTTAAAAGCTTGTCCCATGTGGGAGATGCATGACCAAGAACATCTCCTTTTTTCCTCCATTAGGCATTACATACAGTTTTTCTTGCAGTAGCTGGTCATCCATTTTCACAAAACAGGTAGAAGCTTAATTATATTTGGTACTTCTACTCCCCTGCTGAATTCCTTTAATAAAGTATTGGTTTCACTGGGAGGAAAAAGGAAGCACAAAATTAGGAATATGCATGGACAGGCATACTGTCAGCAAAAGCCTCATGTTGCCCTTGTGAAGTTAAAACAGCCACCTGCAGTGTCAGATAAGACAATTTTCTTTACATACACGAGACTGTTGACTTTACTCCAAGGGTTCCAAAAAAATTATTTTTTTCTGTAATAAGGAAACCCACAAAATCCTGCAGGAGCCCACAAAAACTCAGTTGTATTCAGTGTACAGAAAAAAATGTAGGCCTTTAAATTCTGGTTGAGTGGCTTTTAACATGCCTTATTCTTTGGCAGAGGAAGACATGATGTTACATCCCTCAAAAGGTTCCCTTTAAGAAGCACAAGATTGTTCTCAGTTAATGGGTGTGTATCTGGTGAAGAGGGCTTAATCCACACCATTTGGATTCAAACACAAATCTGAACTCCCTGAAGGTGCTCATGCCTGAGGTTTCAGGTTGTTTTGTAGAGATAAAATGACCACCTATATGTATTTATTTAAATTCCAGTCTAAAGTTTATGCTCAAAAGTGAGCTGAGTTTTTCACTGAAGATTAAAAAAAAAGAAGAAAAAGTTTTGGTCAAATCAAAGTTACACTTTTCAAATACTTTTCAATTTGCTTATGGGAAAAATTCAGAGGAGTTTCTGGAATGTAGACAGGATTGTATAACAAAATTAATAGATTAATAGATTAATAGGTTAAACCCAGTCCTTTGGATTAAAATCTCAATCAATGCCTGCTAAAAACAAGAATGTATTTTAGTTTTCTTTTAATTGAAAAAAAAAACCCAGAACCCCCTCATAATATTATGGGGCTACATGCCAAAGCAACTTCTCATCAAATCCTGCCCAGCAGCATCTCTTGCCTCTTCTGCACCCTGAAGAGGCACAAACAGATTTTCATGAAAAGAATTTTCCAAAACTCAGGCTTGGGTATGCAAATATTCACAGCTGATAAGTAGTGTGGTTTCTCTGAACACTGGACACCTTCTATAACACCTCAAGTTAATTTGGTTTAATAACAGAGTAATTGACAAGGAACATAATTAAAGTTCTGTTCAGGCATTTCCAGAAGGGATGCTCAGCCATACAAACTCATGCAACGATTACCAGCTTTAATCTGTGGCTCCCCAAAGGTAGTTTACACCCTGTGCTGGAGCATGAAGGGGAGAGAATTTCAGTGAAAGCATCTGTGTGGCAGCAGTGCTCTCAGCAGCTGCTCCTCCTTCAGCTGCTCTTTTAGCACTGTGCTCCCAGATGGGCACCTCACTCTCCTGGCTGAGTCAAGAGCTCAGTATCTTCCATGTTAGCCCAAAGCTGGCAGTTCACATGGGTAAAAAAAGGGATTAACTACTGCATTTTTTTAACTTCCATGGCTCCCACAATTTAATTGAAGCTTCATGGGACTAAGTGATGTTGCCCTGCCCTTTTCTTTGAAGCATTGGATCTCAGATTTACAAGAGATTTCATCTTTTTCTCTTCCTAAAATTACGTTTTACTCCTGATTTATTTAAAATTTTGGATTTGTAGTGTGTAAAAGCAGAGTTGTTACAATTTACTACATACTAGGATATTTGTGCTTTTGTTTTATGCTATAAAAATAAAGTCAGAATTAATGTTGCTAAAAAGAGTTATTACTTGGTGCTCCTGGTTGTGTTGATAAAGTTATACACTTACACAGAGGAAGAACAGAGTAGCTTAGCAGGATATGGCTGAATTGCTCTTAGATTAGACTTATTTAATTTAGGCATCAGGAAGCTCTTGAGCCTGAACCCTTGTGTTTTTATGACAGAGTTGAGATATTCTGTCTTCTTCTTGAGTGCCATGTGATAGAAACACAAAGGAATAAAAAGATTTCTGGTAAACAAAGGGAGGAAAGGAATCAATCCACTTTGGCCAGATTTTCGGCCTCATTACTGCTACATAGTAGAGTATTTCTCATATCCTGAACCTAGATAATGTCAACATCTGTGATAACTTTTGCATTATTTATTCCTGATTTTCAAAGTAGCTGCAGAAAGTGAAAACACTTTTAAGGTCTCTGTAAACTTACTTAAGAATCTAGTTTGGCATAGAGATGCAGAGTGATTAGGAAACCTAGAGACACCTAGTTTCCACTATTTTGTAATTGCATTAATTTCTCCTTAGACAGAGCAGAGAGTGGGGCTTGGGTCTACATTGCAAAGGAAAAGAAAACAGAGTGAAAGAGGAGAGCAAATCTTGGCGTGACTCTATCAGCCCATAAAGTGATATGAAACAGGATAATATGCCAATATAACTTTGAAGTACAAGCAAAAAATAAAAAAAAACCCAATCCAAATATTTAGATATTCATACAGTAAGGGGGAGGAGGAGGCAGGAAAGATATCATGCACATAAGAGAGACTGTAGAGATCTATGCCTTTGAGAAACAGCTGTGTGGTCTGATTTCATCTCTTGTTCAAAATAGAAATAGAAGTTTTTCTAAGTACGTGGAGAAAAAGTCATCCAGAGAACTATGTTTTATGACATCCCAAAATGAGCTAGCACATTATATGCTACAGAAACTCTCAATGATTTGTCATGGAATTCTCTGCTCCTTTGAAGTAACTACATGAATTGCTCTTTACTCTGTGGACAGTTTTCCCGATGTCCTTTACGACTTAATATTAAAAATGTGATGGAAAACCCAATATTTGCAGCTGAGGAAAGCCCTTTCCAATGAAGTACTGCTCAGCTCTTCTTTTTTGAGAGTGTCTCTGTGAAACAGAGTTCTTTACCCTCTCCTGTTGTTGGTATTGGGAGATTAATCTGTTAGGACCATAAAAGCTGCTGACAATCACTCCTCAGCCTAAGCCACATGAGTTTCTCATTCACATCTGCCTCATGCCTCAGAGCCTGTATCAAAGCAATGAAACATATAAAACAAAAAGATTCCCTGGATGAGATCTGTGAGCCAAAAGAAACTTCTGGGCAAAACTGAATCTGTGTTTGGAAAAAGTCAAGGCAGACTGAAGCTAGAGTTATAAACTCTGAACAAATCTTGGCATTGCCATAACTAGTTTAACCTTTTGACAAGAAAAAAACCAAACAAATCAACAAAATAAACAAGCAGACTAACAAAAATAGTCTGGCCAATTAAGAACATAGCTTTTTTTCTCAGTTAATTCACAGAAAAGCATTTCAGATGACTTAAAACTCTTCAAATGATTGCCCAGGTTTTGACAATAGCAAAAAGAGAACCAAGCTTTGATGGCAAGGAGTGGGTCTGTGGAATAGCTCATCAAACAGGGGTGGAGGTGTTCTCACATACACACAGTCTCTAGAGAACCCACCTGGGGTATGGTAGGCTGAGGTTCAGAGCCCCTTTCTACCAGTAAATGTATTTTATGTCTTTTACATTTCAGATTTATGGCCAAGATACATCTGTACAGGACTTCTCATTGACTGAGTAGTAAATAGTCCAGAAAGAGAAAGCAAATTCTACTGATACTGATACTGATAACAGATACTCAGGATGGAGTAGTTGTAGTTCTGATTAGATAGAGAGGTGTTTGTTTCTAGCATCCTGGTCTAATACATATAATTGCACTTTATACTCAAGGTCCTCTTTGTATATAAAATGACTGGAAAAGATCATAAAATAGTTCTGCAGTACTTTTATTTCTGATTGACTTAGACCAATTTTACAGTGTTTATTCATGGTTTTATCACCAAACAGAAATATTAACTCCTTCTAATCCTTGGTTTTTCTGATAGTTTAACCATAATTGCTGATCTTCAGAGAAAAGCTTTTCTTTTGTAAGGCAATGCATGAAAGGCTTTGCCTTGAGTTACTTATCTGTCAGCAGCCTACAGAGATTATATGACTGCAAAGCTTGGTGTGAACAATGCTTAAATGTTTTTCCTTGCCTACAGGTATCAGAAGTGGACTTCAATTAGTAAAACTGAGGGATTACTGTAAAATTACTTTTGTTTATTTATTTGTTTATTTAAGTTAAAGACAGCACTTGTTTTAAAGACTATTATTTTGTATCATGGACATTTTGAGAAATGTTTGGAATATTTGTGAAATTCATAATTCTTAAAAGCTCATGCCACAAGGTGGCAAACTATGCCTGCAGGTCCAAACTGAAAACAAGAGAGTAGAGGTGTCCAGACAACTCAAAAATCTTTTATTTCTTGTGCTTAAGTAGATAACAGTATCATATCAATATTTGGTGTATTGGTACTGTGAGTGGGGAGGAGGAAATTTTGTCCTTAACAAACAAGACAGCACGCAGAGAGAGAAAGAGGCTTCATCATGCTGATGCTTTTAACTCACAAAATGGACATTTCCAAATCTTCCTGAGATTGTACTCTAAATTTCATCAGGAAAATAAAGAAATGGGGCTATGGAAGCATCTGCTATACCCATTAATAACAATCTAATTATAGGGCTTGGCTTGGTGGAACTAAGTTCTGGGTCAACACTTACCTGCCTAATAGGACAATTTGAATGATTTTCCATGGGGACTGGCATGACATATAAAAGCACAGAAAAAATATTTGTTAAAATTTCTTTTCAAAGAAGTAAACAAACAAAAGAGAATATCATAGCTAGATGATCCTAAATATGCAAAGATAAGTATAAAGGGAAAAGTTAATTTTATTTTTGTATGTACATTAAATAGAATAGGTAGAAGGTAGTTGGTACTACTATTAGAGAATCAGGGAGAAATAAACTCAAACAAAGCAACAATAAAGTGGAAACTTTTTTATCCTTAACAAAAGGCTTCTGTAATAACAATGAACATGTCATCAGTGTAGAGTTTCTTCTGGAGAAATCTGTAAGAAAGAAAGAATTCTGGACAGATTTAATTTATCACTTTTATTGCTTTATTGCAGCTGCATTAAATAGTAGTCTAGTGCTTGATGGGTTTCTGATTGTAACCATTTAGATTAACTCATGCAACTATAAATAGCAGTGCAGATAAGCCACTGTTCTGAAACAAAGTGCAAGTGCAGTTTGAGGAAATGTTTTTGATATTTTATCAAGGTATAACTAAAATTCCTGAAGCGACCTGTTGGGTGTTTAAAGAGAGCAAGCCAAACCAAAAGGAAAAAGAAAAAAAAAAAAAAAAAGGCAGCAAATTTTCAGTGCGTGGAAAGGAAAAAATTGTCCCTTTGATCCCAAGTTGTAGATGAGGTTTTTTATGGTACTTCTTAAGTGGTGCAGAAGGAAAAGACTGAGATGATTGTTCCTTCCCCTCCTGAGAATCTGCATTTAGGTTTTTCTATCAGGTCCAGTCACATTGTGTGCAAATGTTTTTTGGGCAATCCAAAATGAACACTTAGGGGACCAAACCCTGAGCTAGCAGGAATCATGTTAGGCTGCCCTCTCAATATGGAGTTAAGTGACAGACCTGCTCTAATGGCTCTACAAATGATCCATACAGAGGGAGTCTTTAAATGGCTGTTGACAGTTAGTGGACCTTTCCTTCTTATTTTTGAGAATGCTAATGGGAAAAGCAGGAGGAAGGAAAAAATGCTCATCTGTGTAATTCCTCAGAGACTCTCTTTATCTGCCATGTCAAAGCTCCATAAAATGCACCGAACCTGACTGACACTAAGGAGTTAATGTCTAAGATGAAATCCAACTTTGGGTCTCCCAGACTTTCCTCTTAAAACAAGACTGAAAACTTTAAAATAGTGAGCTCAGCAGTGGATTGGTGTCATCATGCTTTGATAAAGATTCCCAGTCCTCCATGGAAATACAAGTTGGATTTACTATATGAATGTATTTTTGCAAGGAAGACATTAACCTGTGACATATTTTCAGACTGAAATTCCTAAAACTTTCACCTCTGCATGTGGAGTTTGGTGGCTAAAGAAAAAAACAGTGTCCTAGTAGCTGACAGAATCTGAGTTACTGCTCTGAACAGCTGTGTGACACATCTGCAAGCGAGGACTGTTGAGTGCAGGAATCCTTCCCTGCTGGTGAGCAGCTCAGTGGTGCCAGCAGGCACAGACTGCTGTGACTGAGTATAATTACAGTAAAATTGATAAAGTCTGATAAAGGGCAGAAACTCTGCTCAGAGAGATCAGTAAGGCATCAAGGCAGAGCAGGGAGCACATGGCTGGAATGTGATTTCATCTGTAAATGTGAATTGCAGAGATCAGGTTGTCAGGTGGCACATAGTGGTGTTAGAGGAAATGCAATGTCCTGCTCAGCTGCAGATTGCAGTTTTCCACTGGAATGTGCATTGGACTTACACATGCAGTGGTGTGACCTGGCTCTGCATCCAGGGGGCTCAGCCTGTGATCCAGGGGCAGCAGGCACTGAGCAGCAGCTGTTGCCTTTACCCTGTGAGGGAGCACATAGTGCAATGCACTCTGAATAATAAGTGGAAACAAAGGAGTGGGATTGCTCTGTTAATAATGAGCTACTAATCAATTATTCAGATGAAAAACAAAGGCAGGAAAAGGTACAAAATCTGAGGAAAACAGGTTCAGATGATGATCAGCAATACTGAGGATCAGTTTATTTCAATGAGCAGCAGAACTTAACACTTCTGCATTTCTTTGGTGCCAGTATGACCAGCAGACACTCCTCAGTGTCTGTTCACTCCTGCTGTGTGTGAATGAATATATTTTATGCTATACCCTGCCACAGGCCATCACCTATCCCAAAGCAAGCCACAGCTTTTCCTCACAACATACTTGTTCTAGCCCATGCCTACATGCACTAGCTAGTAAATAATTGTAGTGTGTCTCTAAGTGCTGTACCTTATTCTGCCCCCAAGTCTCCACACTTGAGACAAGAAGCCAAAATGAAAGTGATCCAATGATCTGAGATCTCTAAAAGTGATTTGGAAGCTAAGACACATATGAAAAATTACTGTGATCTTGATTGAATTAAACAGACAGACAGATGTTTTCTTCTAAATCTTCAGGTTTGCTTTTCTTTGATTTTAGCTACTCTCTATTTGTTTCTTTTTGCTGCATATATATATTTTGATAGATATAAAATTACATCTTTTCAATGTTCTCTCTCCCTGATTACTGTCAGAGAGATTTTCTTGGGCAGCCTGTGAAGTTTATCTTCTTGTGTGAATATGAATGAATGCTTAAATATACCACTGCTGAATGCATTGTTTTCATGAAATTTGTTTAAAAACTGCACTTCCTAGTCACACCACATTCATTAGTTTACTCAGGATTTACCCAATTGAAGAATAAAGGCTAATATGAACCAACATCCGTGTGACTGACAGTGAGGTTCAAACTGCAGTTATAAAATGCTTGTTGTTCCACCTTGTTCCAACTGGTTTTGTCATCCTCAAATGTTATTGTTAACAAAAGGCATTAAGCTGAGGCTTCAAGATTTTTACAAGTTTTTCTTTCATTTCAGCTGACTTGTGCCAAATAACTGTCCCAGAGCAAGCACATGTTGAAAGAGGAGAATGTGTGCTGGGAGGAAGATCTGCCTCATGTTAGGTTCATTGTGGGCAGAGACCCATCAATCAGACACAGCCCTTGAAAAGCCCTTCAAAGTAGATAAACTAAGTACCAGACACACCCAAGACCTGCAATTTCAGCAAAGAATTTATTTTCCTACATGATATAAAATAATGTACATATCTGTGGAAAAAAAAAAAAAAAACAAACAAAACTTCGGAGTTGCATGTTAGGATTCTAACATTGAGAGAAATGAAAAATGTGATTTTGATCTTGTGTTGATTTGTAAGCAAGAATTTCCTATGGAACATTGCTAAATTCAAGTACAAAGGTCAAACATCTGAATGAATTCATATTTTCTGTTTATAGCTGCAATTTAGCCAAGAAATACATCTATTAGAGCATATACTGTATAATTTCTAGCATAAAGAAGTCCATCTGAGCCCAGTTATTAGAATTGTTTTTCTATTTCTTTGTTTTTCTGTGTGTCTATGACATGGGTGTGCTGTTAGTTGTGTTTCCATAACAATAACACCCTGATCTCACAGACTGTTTTCCCTTGTTAAAACTACCCAGAGAAACTTAAAGAAGGTGCCACTATTAATGTTGTTTCTGCATGGATGAAAAACTTTTCCTTTATGTATCTGGAAGCATTTCTTCACAAATACATCTTACATAAACGAGCTGATTTTCTCCTCTTCTCTTCACAATTGTTCTGCCCAGTCAAAATAATGTAACACCTTCTATTACAGCAACAGATCTACCTGGGGGGAAATTGCCAATAGTTCAGAGAAATCTTTCTTTAGGTTGACAGTGAATCCCCTGACTGAATAAACCTGATGTTTGTGTAGAGGATTTGGCATTTAGCAGAATTTACATTACAAGAGTATAATTTATTGTTATTATTATTTATTATATATAAATTCTTATACCCATGACTTCAGAAAGAACCAGAGCCTGAAATAAAGTATAAGTCAGTGCACAAGTAGACAACTTCTAAAATATCTTCAGGCCTTTGCCTCCTGAATAATATTTAATGTCTGTGAAATATGGGCACCCAAATCCCATTTTCAGAACAGACTGAGATCACTTAGGTTATTTTGCTGGGTAATATATAGTAAAACTTGGAGTTATTTCCATATGCTCGAAGATTGAATTTGATCCTTCACCTCAAAACTACTTGAAAATTCTTTCTTGGGGATGATTTTTAGGGAATAAGTGATTAATAAATCAAGATGCTAAGTACTACCAGCTCCTACAAAGGTTAGAAGTGCCTCAGTTCTGTACCTCCTAACCAAGAGTGTCAATTATTTCACTTCTAAGCTTCTGCTTTATTTCTGTGTTTTAAACAATACTGAACTTTTATTGCTTTTGGCTAGCAGTGAACATGTCTTTGATATAACACAGTCCATAATTTTGCACACAAAAGGGATTTTGACACAAAAATTGTAATAGCTTTGGATCAGTCTTCAGGAAAACCAGAGGAGTATTAGGCTTTTATTTTTTGTTTTCTCTACCAATTATATATCTAAATTCTTCCATGAAGAATGTCTTGACAGAATAGATAAGAAAGATTCATTCTCCCTACAGTGGTAGAAGATTAAAAAATACCTTAGTAACAGAGCTTAAAACCACAAAAATATTTCCTTTGTTAAGAGTTGATCCCCTTGTTTTCCCTTTCATTCACGAACTGATGATTTTCAAGAAACAGACATTTCTGAGAAATGTGGAAGTAAAATCCTCCTGAAAATTCTGTGGGCCAGCTGCTAACACAGTTCAAGCACTGAAGGGTAGCTCATTTTGAACTGTGGCCCAAAATTCACTGTTCTGTGGTCTGGAGCTCATGATCCAATTAGTGTTTAGGAGCTTTACAAATAATACTTTAAGTTAAGGGACCAGATAAGATAATGTGATGATGCATGGAAAAGAAATCTTTGGACGAAAATCCATTGATTTAATATTTGGTTAACTGATGTTTTGAAGCAGGTCTAGATTACAGAAGCTTTATTTTATTGCAATAGGGACTCTAGTAATTCCACTGCTCAGCAGTAGGTCTTATAAACAAGATTGGATACCTATTATTTTATTATTATATAATTGAAAGAAATAGAGAGAACTCTTGCCCTAAAAAATTTAAAATAGGCGATTAAAAAAAGTATTTGGTGCAATATTGAAAAATAAGTGTTTTGATGTTCAGACAAAGCATGCAGAGCTACCATGCATTTACTGAGGGCTGAGATTGTATTCATGATTGGGCACTGCACCCAAGTAACCTCTTAAGTGTCCACATCAGGGAGCACTGGTGGGTGACTGCAATTAGGGACATATCCATCCTTCAGCATATTTGTGAGTCCAAATGAAACCCAAGGATATTATTGTGTAGATGGAAATTGTGAAGCCTGTACTATTTAATATACTTCAGAAAATGTTTCACTGCATTGCCCCTCACTAGATTAGTGAAATAAGAGCAAAGAGGAAAACTAAACTGCAGAAAAATCAGACCTGCTTCTGAAGAAAGAAACAAGTCATACCCCAGCAGAAATGCTGGAGAAGATGTTTTGTGGAGCAAATTTCATGTTGATCCTTGCTGTAGAAAAAAGATCCTTGCTATAGCTGCATCTTTCCCTCAAACAAAGCTGAGGGTGCCCAGAGAGCTGCTCAGCAAAGCAGGGACTGATCAGCTGAGCAAAGACAGGTGACAGAGGGCTGGGGAATAGAAACATGGTGAAGAGCTGCATGAGGTTCCTCCTCCCCAAGCAATCTGAAGAGACATTCTGTTAGTCTGTCATTTGTTCAGAAATCCTGGGCAGAACAGTGGTCAGAATTCTATCAGATCAGAATTCCAAAGGGGATTGGAAATGTGTAGCCATAGGGATCAGAGCAGGGTAGCTGGGCAGAGAGAGAGAAAGGATGTAAACCTGAAATGGAGTGTTGAAAACAGAAACAAAAGTAATTTCAAACATTTTATCTCAAGTGATTTAGGGAGGGAAGTGGAAGAAAAGGGCAGCCAATATTATATCCTTCAGATATATATTGGATGCATCAGTTTAGGGATAAGCACAATCACATACCTTTATTGGTGGAAGCATGTGTCTGGTGACTTCCCTGCTTGAAGGAATTAGACCCTTGTTTTGAAGTCACACAGTCATTTAGATCTCTATAATTTGAGCCTGCAAATATTATGTTGCCATGGATGCTGGTCTCAATGCTACAGGAGTTTTTCAGTACAATAAAAAAAAAAAGAAAATAAAGATAAGTGGGTTTTTTATTTATTATTTTTTCTAAAGGTGGAGTCTGTGGCAGGTACAGACGTGATCACTCAGCTGCTTTCTCCAGCAACAGGAGCAGTGCTGTACTGTTGATATGAGGTGTAAATTCCATAGAGGTGTGGCTCAGGACTAACATCTGGTTTTCAAAAGCTCAGGTCACTGAAGGGAAGCAAATTGAGTATGCTAAGCCTCTGTTTAAAGGATTGAATATATCAGTAAAACAACAACAACAAAAAAGAAGCTGGAAAGAGAATCAGTGAACCACCCCGGTCTGTGTTAGCAGACATACTAGGCTTGGATGCTGAAAAGATATGCAGAGCCACAGAGGACTTCTCAAAATCTTCATCTATATTTCAAAGACAGAAGAAGGTGAAGAGCCATATCCAAATTCCACTGAGGTCATTGGAAAGTCTTGTGTTTACTTTGATGAGGTTGGATCTAGCCTTTAAAACCAAGCTGGTTTCCTCATATTACATGACAAATGTTGCTCAAGAGAAAGGAAAAGTACAGATAGACTGAGGTGTGTAGGCTGTGCTTGGCCAGCTGGCACAGAATGAATTGCTGATGATCATCCTGTGCAGATGGTTGGTTTGGATGTCTGAAAATTATTAGATTTCCACTAGTCCACAAAAAATCAAAAGATATCTGAGGTACAGTTTGGGGCCAGTCAGGCTGATGCTCCTGGATCATGGCTCTTATCCAAGGCATTAGAGAATTTGTCTTTTGAAATATTCTGAAAAATAAAGGCCTGGTTCTCCAGAGAGCATCCTAAACTAGAGTGATGTTTCTAACCTGCTGCAATTCCCCCAGAGGAAATCTGACCTGAAGCTCATTCTCTGACCCAGGGCTCAGCTGTTTAGATAGACTTCTGGAAAGCACTCATGGCTTCTCTGCCCACATTAATTATGCAAGAGTCTCAAAAAGGGACACTGGGTTCTGGAGGTTTCACAAGCCAGCTCTTGCTGATGTTTGGCTCTCCCAAGTGTAGTATGAGCTGCCTCTCCCTCTGCTGGAGAACTGCTTCCCCTCTCATCCCAGTTCCTTACTCAGCTCCACCCGCTTCTGCACAACCTTTCCTTTTCCATGAGCAAAGCAATCCACTTAGAACTTCTTCTGTTGAATATTAGAGTCAATTTGGCACAGCAATTAAAGATTGTTTTTTAAAAATAAAAAAGGAAAAAATATTATGCCTATCTGCCAATCATAATAATAATAAAAATAATAATAAATAATCTACCTGGTGTTTTTCCTATTGCTGAGCCAAACATGAAAAAAGCTTGATGTTCTTTTACTGCTGAAAGATGTACTGAAAAATACATAATTTTCTCTTCATTTAGGGGTGTGTTTTCCCTAGTCAATCTCCAGTTCATGGAAGTGGGGTGCTCCTGTTTTCTAACATGAGCCATTGGATGAGTACCATTACCATGGTAAGGGCTAATTGGCAGAAAAGCTGATAGTTTTGAAAAAGTTATAAAATGGAAGAAGAGTCTCTGGTTAATAAGCAAGAGGAATGCTAGCAGAGGCCATAGAGAAAATTTAATGAACAATGAGCAGAGGAATAGTTGAAAAATATGTTTAAGAGCTGACAAGAAGGGTGGGGTTGGGTGAACTGGTGGGAGAAAAATCTTGTGTTATCAGCCAAAAAGAAAACTTTGAAGTTACCTTCAAAAGCTGTTTCCAATATTTCCTTTTTCTTATTATCAGCAAGTCTTGGTGGAAAAGAGACATGAACTTTTTAATTGGGAGAGAGTAAAATAGATTGCCTGATATCATTTGTACAAAGGATGACTGCAGTGTAAAACTGTTACAGGCAACAGTAAGGCTAATGTCTTTAAGCCAGCTAAATCATGAAATGTTTATCTAACTTTCAAGACCCCCACAACTATCATCATTTCTTTTTGTGATTTCTCTCTTCCCATTCCTTTTCCTTAGATGTCCTGTTGATGTTTCAGGGTTGACTTTAATGTCCTCCCAAAGGAAATAGCTGAAAGATCCAATATGGTTTCTTCTTTAGAAGCCAAGAATGTTTTAGCTCTTTCAACATTTTTGCATGGAAATAGGAATAAATGACACATGGAGACTGCTTCATATCACTGTTAACAATTTGACATTACTTTCCTAAAATACTTTATTTATATAAGAATGAAGTTTTAAATAAAGATACATCTCTTATAAAGGGTATTTATATGTGATATTCACTATTTGCCAACAGCTGTAGATTGTGAACCACGGAAAATATTTAGATCATTCTACTACAACTGTAGGTATTATTTGGTTCCTCTAAGCTTGCTTTGCATCTGATTGGCAAATTTCCAGTCTGTTTTTGAAAGCAGAAGCCTAATAAAAAATGTAAAGAACACTGGTTTAACTGCACTTCTTTCTGATGTTCTAGGGGCAGTTACACTCTGGTGTTAAAAAACAGTGTAGCAGATACACAAGAGAATGTTGGTGACAAAACAGGTAAGAAGTTTTGGTTTCCTGATCAATCCCTCAGCAGTCAGTAACACTCCCAGGGGACAGGTTCACTGCATGTGAATTTGATCAAGCTGCTGTTAAAGTTGGATCCTGGACAAACTGAACTGCCTGTTGAGTGAACAGCTCGACATCAAAGAGCAGCTCACACATTACCCTGCTTCCTCAGCTCTCCCCAATCTCTTTGCTCTGAGCCATGGCCTTATTTACATGTATTCAAAACCAAATGGAAAATGAAATTGCCAGCAACAAAACTGAAGTGTCTTTCCCATTAAAATGTACAAAAAAAAAAGCTAGTTTCTTTTCTGAAATCTTCTGCCCATTGTATTACATCTCAAAGTGCTAATTTCTTTTTACTTTTTATTATTGTTGTTTTCTTTCCCTCTCATCTTACCAGCAGAACATTGCACTTCTTGGATTTGGATAAAGACCATTCCAAGACAGCCTAGATGCCTGATATGGTGCCACATTTTGCTAACAGCTAGTCAATATTAGCAGATGTGCTGGTCGGAGCACAACATGCTGCAAACTATCTTCAAGAGGCAGAGCAAATCTGCAACCCGAGTTTCATATATGTAAAAGTAAACATTTGCAAAGATATGAGATGGTTATTTCAGTCATGTTGCTCTCACTGTGGTGCCTGTGAAGCAGATCTCTTCTGAAAGGTCAGTGTTTCACTGGCATTTAAAGAACCGTCTTTCTAAAGCCCTACTGTTAAGGTTCCTTGTGTTGTAGTAAATTTAGCCTTTTCTCAACTTTTTGTCAAATTTGGGGTTTAGGAACTGTGGGAAGGCATGAGATGCTTCCAGCAATTACCTGCTCCAGCCCTTCTCTTTGTTTGCCATTTTCTGAATGTGCACAACAACCATGTTTTGGATTCAGAGCCAGCCAAGGCAGCAGCAACCTGCTCCTCTCTGCAGACCCTCAAGGTCATGTTGGGCTGGTTCTTGCCCTTTTACTCTCTGTTAATGAAAGGACTTCTGTCTGTGGATAGGAAAGCTGGATTTTTATAACAACATTGAAATTAACTCTAAATGGGGTTCCTTTATATGGCTTTTGTGGTGATTTGTCAAGCTAAGAGCTCTTTTCTGATGGGAAATGTTCTTCATGGTCTAAGATGTTGTGGTTAATTCATGCAGCACCACAGCCCATTATTATAACAAAGTTCTAACAGTGCTTGTGCTGATGCCTAACAGTTTTCTATTGTCCAACCAACTTGCTCTTGTAGATGATTGCATCAGAATTAGAGAAAAGAATGTGAATATAAGGTAGAAACCTTTTGGAACATTGCACTGGAATGACTTCTTGCACCTTGGTTACTCAAGATAATTTTCATTTATAAATACACCTGTTTGGTACCCCACTACAGCCATCATCTTCTGTGTTTTGGGGGGATCAAAACTCACTGACCTGGGAGTGGAATGATCAGAAGCAAATTGAAGAGTCAGGATCAGCTGTCAGAAAAGGTAGAAGAATGTAAGACAGTCACTGAGCACACTGAAAGGACGGGGGTGCTTTAATTCATTTTGGTTCCCCCCATTTCAGGTAATAAAGAAGCAATAGAAGTGTATGAGAAATACACAGGAAGATGCTTTTACTTTAAGGATTGATTCCTTGAGAATTCAAGTATGGGTTTTGAAGGCATTCAATAGAATAATGAAAAATTATATTATTTTTATACACTTATCCATTGTTTTTTTTTTAAATCTCACTGGGTTATGGGTCACACAAAGGTGTTTTGAAATTCAGTGAGTTTTTAATAGGTGAGTCCAAGTTTACATGGGACTAAAGCTTAAAGGAAGTGTCAAATTTGAAACTTTCTTATCTTTTGAGGGCACTTTTATTCATTTTTTTCCTCTTGGAACTACAAATAAGTGCCTTAACATGAATTAGCTAAAAAAGAATGCAATAATGCACTTTAATTTGAAATTCTCTTTCTTATTAACAGGAAAATTATTAAAATTCCCCTGTACAGTTCTAGAATAGTTGTTAGATTTTAGAGTTAGGAGACCAATGGTTAAATTCATAAAACCTAGCTAAATTAATAAAGCCCTCTACTTATATCATGATCATGATTAAATCATATTTTATGTACATTTTCAGGACAACCTGGCATAGAGTAACTCTACCTCCCTGTTTGCATCTTTGCAATGGCTATGTCTGACTTACTTTGTACTTTAATGCTCTTAGGAAATCAACGAGCACATGATGAAGTAGTTACTGTCACAGCCTGAAAATTAAATAGAGGCAGAAATCAAGGAAATAGCCTTGCTTAAACTGAAGGCTCTTAATATAATTGAGCTTTCTGGTATTCACAAGATACTTTATTATCTTGCAATATATTGGGTTATTACTGGCCACCAGTGCTCAGTCCTTCATTTGGACGTGCTGAACATTGAATCCTTAATTGACTCAATCCAAAGACTGCATTTATAGCTGAAGTGAAAATGACTTCTTAAATTTCCCAAGGCTAAATTCAGTGCAGTCAGATTTCGGTGCTTAGCAGCTGGTGCAGTGTGAGTAGCTCTGGGTTTCTCCAGTACATAAAAGACAGAAGTGCCTGGAGGTTTAGTACAGATTTTTGGTGAGCTGTTTCAAGGCTCAGGTCTGGACAAAGATCCCACAGGACCACACTCCTAAGATGAGTGCCTGAAAATAAAGAAAAAGAAACTGATTATTTTCCTCTGTTACTTTTAAGTCAATCCCTCAGGAGTTTTGAATGCAGTTTGAAATAGTTCAAGTCACTGTCCATCCATCACATTCCTTCAGATGACTTTTTACAGTTGGATCAGGATTTTCCTAGATGTGGAAATTAGTTGCTAGAAACAGTTTTCTGTGTACATTCTCTTTTATAGAGAGGTGTCAATAACCACATGTCACCATTCACTTTGTATAGTTTATTCCACATGTAGAAATGAGTACATAGGAACCACTCTTTGGTCTTAGGTAGAACAGCTTGAGGAGAACTTCTACAGTTTCAGAATAGTTTTCCCTTTGAGCAGTTTTTATTGTTCAGGCCTGTATATGTGCATAAACACACACACATATGTTCATGTATAGAAATAATAAAATGTGGAATACTTGATGTCTCTACGTTTTCCCTACATAGTAAAGCTCAAACCTTAGAATTCAGTTTAGCCACTGTTTATGAGAATCCTGTGATTATACAAAGCAGTGAAAACATTCACTGAACTGTTTTTAAGGAAAAATAACTGAATTGTCCATATTGAAATGGAAAGAAAATTAAAACTTATAAATTCCAGCTTGCTGAGATGTACCTGATGTTGTCTAAAGAGCTTATATTGAAACTATATATTCCTGTAGCTAATTAAAACTGTAGATGGGACTTCTGCTATATTTAGTAATACATAAGGTTTCATTTTTTATGCTTGCACATTGGAATTTGGCTAAATAAGTGAAATGGCAGGATGATAAACTTAGGCTCCAAGCCTATGTGGCAGAAGAAATGGTGGCTAAATAGATTCAGTTTAACAACAGGCTTAAAAGCTTTGGCCTCCATCTGGCATCTTTCCTTTCTCAGAGCTTTGTGTTGGCCTCTTACAATGTTTGGGTATAAAGCCAAATTGTTTTCCACCTGGGCTTTGGCAAGGTTACATCTTTCTCTAGTGCTAAAGATGAGTGACCCTTAGTGGTGTTAAGGAAGCCCATGAAAACCACAAATGCATTTTCACGTTCAGGATTCAAATCAGCAAGGGTAAAATACAAAGTTATGCTTGGTGGTGAAAAATTAAAGTATTTGATGATGTTTCTGTGTTGGACAATGAAATAGTAGATTTTGTCCAAGGACAAAAAGTGTTCTCCCAAGATGGGATGGATCCCTACAAAATAGAGCAGCAGTTGATTTTCTCTTACTGGCACAAAGATACATCCTTGGGATACATCCCAGGATGACAGGACTTGCTTGCTGTTTGTATCTTATTGATCATCATTCTTATCACCAATGCATGTGTTTCCAATTTAACAGTGCAAGTCCAAGGCCATGATTCTCCTTGTCTTATTCAGGGAAAACTTTAGGGAAAATAAGTGTAGAACATTGTTCTACACAAGAACATTACATGACAACAGTAAGTCCTTGGTTGATTTATGTTGGTTATATCAAGATTGTTTGAATTGGATCTTCCACACGTGGCAGACTCTTTGCCTTCACACATTCAGTGTGATTCAGTTACATTTAATGGGAAAGTGGCACCATTGTAGGCACTGCAGGGCAATTTACTGACCTGCACGTGCTGCTCCAGAAGGCTGCATATCTGTCAAAAATTCTGTTCTGTTTATCCTATGGAAATACTTATCTCCAGTACCATGGGATGCTCCACTGGTGTTGGGTACCTGTGTTTGGCAGCTGAATGGAGAGTTGCTCCAGATGTAGAACACACCAATTAATTCATCTTGTGTGTTACATCCACAAAGAAGATCAGAGGCACTCAATAAGAATGTAGAGGCATTTTTCTTAAGCCCAAAACACGATTTAAGAAGCCCACCTTTGGCAAAAAAGATATGCTTGAGTTGATCTATTTATATCTTCCTGCCCTCCTATGAAAAGGTGTTTTAGAGAGGCCTCCCTTGGTCTACAAATAAACCAGCATAAAAACTGTCAGCAGATCTATTTGTGGGAATAAATAGAAGGTAGTGGTAGTTAAATTACCTGAATATGCCCCAAAGAGAAGGAAGCACATTTGACCCTGGTTTGTTAGACTTTTCTATCCACAGTGAGTGTATGAGAGGCTGTTCCCTTCAAATGACCAAACTGCTATCTGGGTCCTGAACATCACATGTTACATTTTGGTACTTCAGTGAGCACTGCTAAAGTCTTTAGACTCCCTAAAGATTTTTGCTGAGCACGTGTCCTCAGTGCCTGAATATGAGGTTTTTGCCTCTAATTGAGGTCCTGTCATGACTCTCAAGAGAACACAGCTCGTTCTCTGGCTGAGTGAGGCTCCTCAGAGCACACTCAGCCTCCTCTTCCTCTCCCTACCTGCCTGGCTGGGTAAGGAATGGGAGCTCTGCCTTTCCTCAGCAGCCTTGCACTCAACCACACCCTGCTTCACTTCAAAGAGCTCCACTGCCCCACATTTACCACATTCCAGAAAAGTGCCAGAATTTTCTGGGCTGGAAGCCCTCTAAATCCTTCTTGTGCTGGCTTTCATATTTGACTAAAGTGATTAAATATGCATTGGAGCAAAGCCTGGAGTCAGAGTTTTGGTCTTGTTTTACCTGTATGCTGCAGAATCCTGGGTATGTTCTTTGACTTTCTCTATTGTTCTCTCTTTCTTCTCCTTCATATAAAATTGGACTGTGCAAAGTGGATGATCTTTCATAGGAGAAGCTGTAAAACATCAGCACCAAAATGCTTTTATATTTTCCAACTAGGATCCCATTATACATGTGGACTCAAGTCCCTGCAAAGAAAGAGATAGCTCTGAACAGGCATTGGGAGAATCAGTTGCCCTTATGTTAAAATAAAACACAAAAAGCTTTCTGAAACAATGAAATAGCTACTACTAATGGATGGCTGCAAAGTCTAGACAGTAGAAAAGTTGGGATAATATAATTTTAAAGAAGATATCAGACATAAATCTAGAGGAAGACATAGCTGAAATGTGGGATATCAAAAGCAGGCATCTGCATGGTTTGGGAAGAGTTACTGGAGTAAAGCTGAGCTTGTTTATACTCATCTTAATGCTGGCAGTGGCATTGGGTGATTCCTTCCAGGGCCAAGAAGCTTCTGCACTGTCCTTAATATGTTTTGGGCGAGCTGAAGTCCCTTCACATGTCCAGTTTGTGCTTTATAGGACTTTTTAACCCAGACTCAGCACAAGTCATTCACTTGTGAACTGAGTCTGGTCAGGAGTTTCTGGAGCAGAACAATTACTATGGAGAAGCTGTCCATGAAGTAATAAATCTTACTTGACCTAATATGGCTTTACATTGAGACAGCCTCTGTCTCTGCATCCAGGACATGTTAAATCCAGCACCCATCCAAACAGACTACAGAGAACTGGAATTTGACTGCAGGCAAGGTGAGAAATAACACACAGGGTAAAGGGATGCTGTGGCTCCCTTGAGAGAAATGGGTGCATATGAGGAGTGATGGAGAGAGAGGATGGTGATGTTCACATTCTGCAGTCTGGGGTCATGTGAAATGCTGCAAAAAAATTCTAGCTGTAGATTTTATCACTACTTATTTAGGATTCAATCTGTCCTGTTCAAAAGGCAGATTCCCTGAAACAGTGAACAATGAGCAGAATGCACTGGAGACAAAGGAGCCTTTCTAACTACCTCTTAATTTTGGGAGTCAACGTGAAACAGAGAAGGAGCTCTACATCTTGCCCTGCCCTAAATTAGCTCTCTGTCTCTGTTGAGTTGTGCTGTCATGCTTTTCATACTAAAGTTTTGTTTGGTGTAACCAAATAAATTCTTTTGTCTGATTATTATTATTCTATTTTTTTTCCAGTGCAAAAAAAGAGAAATAACTGTGGGCATTAAGACAGTGATCTTGTTGTGTAGCAGCAATTTTGCAGTAATGCATAAATTTAAAAACCCTAATTCCTGCTCAGTAATTTCCAGCTCAGGATGTGTGTGGTAGTATTCCCAGGCACAAAGTTCATCTGTGGTTTTCTTAATAAAAATATGAACTGCTGTTTATGAAGAGAAACTTGAGGGAACTCCTAGGTGGTGAGGCTGCAAGAACCCAATCCTCTTTGAAATGCAGAGTGGGTGCCTAAATCCCTCAGAGTCTCTTGGTGTAAGAGGCACCCATATCCCCTGGATTAATCCCCTCTCCATGTCCTGGCAGTGCAGACCTCTCCTGAGCAGAGTGTGATGGTCATATATCCCTGCTTGAAAGAACTTTTATTGCAGCCAGATAAGGAGGAATATTCCTTTGGCCCTGATTCAGATGGAATTGAAAAGTATGATTTTTCTTGGAAGAAAACTGAATCCCTTAACTGTTTTCTCCTGCTGCCACAGCACAGCTACTGATTTACAGCAGCATGAGGTCTACTTTTCCATCTACATAATATTTGGAGAAAGCTTATGGCAACATAACGTGTAAATGAGTATAAGCAGAGTGTGTTTGCTTTTCCTTCCTGCTTGTCTGTACAAAGATGATCCTGACAGAGTCTGTTTTGTGTTGCATGCTGCACACCAGGGGTTCTTTACACTGATGTTTGCACTGCAGGTGACAGCTCCTATTTGCCTACTGGGAATGAAGCTTAGAGTTTGCACCATCTGGGAGCAGCAAATCCAATCTCCTCTGGCACATGAACTGGTACCATCAGCACACTGGGTGTTTACCAGGGGAAGCCAATTTTAAAACCTGAATCACCCTCCTGAAAAATGGTGCTGGGGAGATGCTGTGGATCAATGTATTTGGCAATCTAACCTTATTTCTTCCCTAGCTAGCACAGGACATTTTTTCCTGTGCTCCTCTCAAGATTTCCCTGCCTTCCAGTAATGTGTCTGGGCTTCCCAGAGCAAGGTCTGGGTCAGTATCTTGTCAAGTCAATTCCCTGATTTTGTATTTTCCCCAATCTACTGCTAATTTTGTAATTATGTGTAGTCCTGGATATCAGAGATAAGGGACATAGCAACACCAACAACAGAAAAAATATTAATAAGCCCCAATATTAATGACTATTCCTTTATTCTGTTGTGGGGTTTGTTTGTTCGTTTGTTTGTTTTTCTCTCCAAAGTTCTGCTACCTCTCTGGTATTTACCCATTTCTTTCCTTTCCATGCCAGTGGTCAGGGACTGACAACATGCTCTGCTGATCAGAGCAAACAGTTTTTTAATTTTTACATGTTTCCTATCTGAAGAATTCCTAACTCTCACAGGGCAAGAATTATAATGTTCCCTTTCAACCACTTGTAATTTATTACTGCTTTTGTGAAAGAATTAAGTGCACTAGCTACAAGCCCAGTCTTGCATTCAGTATAGCCCCCAAACTCCCTCAATTGTAATGAGCATTTTTGGAAACATTCTTTTCATGCAATGTATCGTAGAATCACAGAATATTTGAGTGTGAAGGGACCCACAAGAATCATCAAGTCTGACTCTTAGTTCTGCACAGGAGATCCCCAAGAGCCACACCCTGTGCCTGAAAAGATTTTCCAGGTGTTCCTTGAGCTCTGCCAGGCTCTGTGCTGTGACCACTGCCCTGGGGAGCTGTTCCAATGCCCAGACACCCTCTGGGTGAAGAACCTTTTCCTAATATCCAACCTAAACCTCCCCTGACACAACACAATGTAATTTTTTGGGTCTTTGGAACAGCATTTATATATTTCACCAGAACTCAGTTTAACCATGTACTCAGAGAATAAAACATGGCCATACACCAGAATGTTGTTATTCTTCACAGATACTTTGAAATCTGGTGCAGCATATGTTTGTCTCCAGTGAAAGCCCTTCTGAAACAAGCAAAAGCATGCAATGATCTGGTGCAGCATTTTAGATATTAAACCCCTTATCCCAGCAAATCATGTCATTACATAACCATGTATCATTAATGAAGTCTATTTTACTGATGGAGAAGATTATTATTATTAATATTTTAGATAGATTGTATCTAGATAATTTTTCTTGCTCTTACATGGTAAAAATTTTCTGCATGGAGTCTGTGTTTCCTCACTATCCACTCATCTGTACATAACTGTTTGGTAGATTAAAAGAGAAAATGAAACAAAACAAAACAAAGCAAAAAAACTCAAACCACAGCACACAAACAAATAACCCCCATAAAATTATAATCACATTTCTCTGCTTTCTCTCAGTGCTTCAATCTGCTGACAATTTTTGTTTCCTCAGACAAGGCAAGTCCTTTTAGAGTTTGATTGTCATTCTCAGTCATATTTCTCATATTTCAACTTTCAACTGCATTTCTGAGTTTTTTCTGAACTATTTCTAGTTGTTTAAACTTTCATCTTAGAGCAGAGACACTCTAACAAGACACAATAACCCCAGAGAAGAAAACATGACAAACAGAGAGGTAATGCAAGCTTCCCACTCACTTTCCTTAGTTTTCATTATAGTCTTTTGATAGGCATGACTCAGATTGGGATCATGATCAGCTATATATCCATAGTGCCAACTCTCCATTTTCATGGTCACTGCAGCCCAGAAAGCATTCAAATATTTTAAGTTCATTGCCTGCATTTTTATTATTGGGTATATAACACATTTTTATTGCTGGTAATAAAGATCCTGTTAATCAGTTTTCTTCCTTACTCTGCATTTTCATATGATTTACTGTGTGAAGGTATTTAGGAACAGGGTGTTTTCAAGACTGTTGATAAAAATATTGGGTGGTAATTTAGTCTGAACCATAAAAAAATATATCTGGAAATACACCCACATGATAAACCCTCACTGAGATTGTACCACTAGCAAGGTTTTGATCCTTATAATATGTCATATGTTGATTTTATAATGTGATTTTATAAATAATCTTTTCATAGAATGTTGTGTGATAAGAGTCAAATACCTTGTACAATGTATATTGCATAATTTACCTTTATCAGTGGGAATGTATAATCTCACTGAAGGATATTTGGACAAGAATTGTTTTCATAAAACCATGTTGACTGAGTTTTATGACATTGCCCTACTTTGGATTTTGAGTAGTAAAGCCCTATATCAACTATGCTATTATTTTGCCCTGTGTCAATGTCAACTTGTCAGGAATAGAGTTACCAGATTGTCCCAGCTACCCATTTAAAATTGGCACAACATTATTTTTTTCCAGTTCTCTGGAATATACTAATATGCCAAGACTCATGCAATCAAAATGCTGTTATTGTTGTTGTTGAAAGCAAAACAAACACCATTACCCAGTGATTTCCTCTCTTTGGTCTTATAAAACTCTGAAACTTTGTTTTAATCTAGCTACTAAATTAACCCTCCCAAACTGCCTTCTGTCTGCAGGTGTTCTTAGACTGGAAAGTGTAGTTTATATTACTTTTACTGATTTATACAGTCACCGAGATTTTTTTTTTCATGATATATGGAATTAATCTGCCAATTCACACCCAACACAAGTAGTCTTATATAGAGGTTTGCCCATAAAAATTAACATCACTTTTCTAGGTTTAGAAAAAAAAATATAAGCCCAGATATTCCTATAAATATTTTTAACATACCAGTTGGTCTAAGATGTATAGTAGATACAATCCTCACCACTCCCATTAATGTTTTCAACTACAGAATTCAGAGAACCAGATTATCTAAAGCCATTTGATCACACTGTTCCCTTATTTTCTGTGGAAAAAAAAGTGCTACTTTTCACAGAAAACCCTGCTTGACTTAAAGAGAAGTGATGCACATCCAGCTCTCATCAAACAGCACAAAGCTGGCACATGATTATCATGTGTAACTGAGAAAGCCTCACTGGTTTCCTTGACTAATGAGATAAAAATGCAACAAAAAAAAAAAAAATAGACTTTAGATCTTATGTGGTACCAAGCACAAGGCTTCAGCAGGCTGCAGCTGTGGCACTCCTCCAGGCTCCTGCAGCAATCCACTGGGGAGGCAGCTCCACCTGAGCTGTGTCACATTGATGGTGAATGCACCCCAGAACACTCTGGGCTCTCTCCTCTGCTCAACAGGAGCTTCTCTGTGTGCACAAGCACCTGGCTAGAGCTGGTGTGGGGGATTCCAGCCTGGTGCCCAATTCCAGCATTGTCAGGCACTTCCTGGGTGAGCAGTATATGGTGGTCATGGTGTAAAACAGGGATGCTGGCACTGGTACCAATTTCATGTACAGGAACAATGGGTCTATTCAGAACTTGCATTAAAATATCTGTCCATAATAACTTCCCAAATCAAACTACATTGAGGTTGTCTTTTTCTGTGGCTTCAGCAATGTTTTCTGAGAGGGAGCAGGAGACACACAAATAGAAACTCCAGTGCTTGCATTTTCTGTGTGCTTGCTTTAGAGTTACCTCTGTTCCTCCTTCTAAGGTTTGCATCACTCTCTGAGGGCTGTTCATCTGCAGTACAGAACAAGATCCTCTGGATTTTATGTTCACATTTAGCAGCACAGCAGTCAAAAATGAAATGCAGCTATGAAGCAACAGGTACCTAATTTAGATTTGCCCCATATTCTTCAAAAGAGAAGAGAATAGCTTTTTTTTTTTTTTTTTTTTTAATTTATATCCAATAACTTCTCAGAATAAAATTTTTATCATTTAGGGCTTTGTTGATTTATTCAAAAGCTTTTAAAACATCTATTGAACTTGAGATGGCTTTATTTTCCTAAGTGATATTGTGAAAATTAAGGTTTGCAAATATTTTCAGCCTCCATGTTTCTTAAATTACATCAGTCTTCTTTAAAAAGAAGCAAGACTGCAAATGATCTCAAGGGTAAAATTAAATCAATGATTAAACTTTTCAAGTGAGTCTTATTCATTCAAAAAATATTTATACAGTCCATTTTCACAAGCTTCCTTTGTTATTTTTAAAGCTATCTAAAAATCATGTTTGATTCCTGGTATGTTTATTTAATGCAACAGACATATTTCTAGCCTCACCTGCCTGCACAGGATTTTTCTTTCTATTCATTTCAGACCTTGCTGTGAAAAAAAAGCTAATGACTTGTCTGTCTTCATTCTTTTAAAGAATTTCTGTTAGTCAGCTCTGCAGAGGAAGGAAGTGTTTTCTAGTAATTGAGGGCTGAATCCAAATCTGGCTAAAATGGAGAGTAGAGTTAGTTCAGGAATTTTTTGGTGGAATGTTTTCATCAGGAAATTCCAGTTTATTAATGCTTTTCAAAGGACCATGCTGGTTTTGATAAAAACTTCATTAGGAAAATCTTCTCATGTGCAGTGTACAATTTTTGGTCAAAACCAGAAACAGACACACTTGGATCCAAGCTACCAAGATGCCAGTGGCAAGAGCAAACAGTCCTTTGCAAGAGCCAGATCCAGATTCTTCCTTTGCAGTGGACAGGGCAGACATTTAAGCTTGAATTTCTCTCATCCTTCAGGATGAACTCCTTGCTGCTCTTTACTGTCCTTCAGTGTGAAAAGGATTACAGCCAACATCTCCATCCTCTGGGGAGAGAGAACTACACTTCCTTGCTCCAGAAGAGATGGTCCTTCCTCTGTATCTGGCTTACACTTTAGTTTCAGTACTAGCGGGCAAATTCATGCTCTAGCAGATCCAGGTCTAGGTTTTGCCTAAATCTAGAGCTGCTGCTGCTGTGGCTTTGTATATTTCTATTAGAAAATAATTTTAATTTCAGCATTTTCAGCATATAGAATCACAATAAAAGGAAAGGGCTTCCTTTAAAATATTCCCTCTAGTGCATTGCCCTTTGGTCTATCCATCAATAACTCATCATTTTTACAGAGAGGTTTGAAGCATGAGATTTTAGAAACACACCTAGCAAGTTCACTGAGAGCAACTTAGTGATAGAAAAGCAATAGTTCATAGGAAGAAAATGTGAGAGAAGCATCAACTGTGGGAGGAAAAGAGCTCAGAAAAGGAATATTCATATCAGAACTTATGGGTGAATATGTTAACAGGAGCACTTATGCAGCATAGGAAACAAGTCTGAATAGTATGAAATGTGCCAGAACAGTCAGGGATTTTCGTGATGTAGAGGTGGATTATTTTCCTGTGATTATCCTCATATAAATTTTCATTCTAAATAACTTTGGTTATCAAACAAGTCAATTTCTAGTAAAGATTTCACAGTGCTTTTCTTTTTGTCCTTCTCTAGCTCCCTCTCACGGGATTATTGTCTTCACCCTGTAAATTTTCAGGCTTTGGAAGGCATGTTTAAACATGCTCTCAACCACTTCACAAGTCTGCCTACCATTCTGCAGGAACTTCAGGTGTCCCCTGTGACTGATTTCATGGAAGTGCAGAGAGGGGATTTGCTCACAAAGGCTGGACACAAACCTTGGCATAACTCAGTGCTCATTGGGACACCGGGGCTTTGTTCAGAAGATAAGCTTTACCTCATTAAAACAGGGCTGTTGACTTTTCCTTTTCTTACATATATATCTTTTCTGTTGTTCCTTCAAAGCAGCACAGAGACAGGAATTTGTATTTCTTTTTTGTATTTGCTTCAAAGATCTCATTAATCTCATGAAGTTCCAATGTTGAGTCTACAACATAATGGTGGGATGCCTTGTAATTCTGCTTTACAATTAAGCTCTCACTCAACAGATTCTCCCAACCCCCAAGGGCTGTGCTCAGGGAAATTTTAACAATCAGGAGAGTGAATCAGGTCTCTGTGTGACATTGAAATGAAGGAGCTTAACATAAATCCAAGGTAAAGCAAAGTAGATGAGAGACTGGCAGCTGAATGAAGGGCTGAACCACTGGTTTTGGGAACCCTTAGGGCTTTCTTAGTTTGTTTTGAATCTCTGCTGATCAACATTTTTCTGGCTTCTGTCTTTTCTGCTGCCTGATAGGTGGCAGACAGTTTCAGATGAACCAAACCCACAGTGTTCAGGGCAGGTTTAGATTCAATGTATTTACACCAAATTACACCAGTCCAGCACAACAGCCCTACTGATCTTTCAGAAAACAAATCTAAAATGTAGATAAAATATTCAAACTTGCCAATTCTTTTACATAGAAGTTAAAATATGGTTTTCCTACTAGCAGAAATACTAATTGTACATTTGCAGGTGTAATTGCCTATTAAACATGCTCAAAGCTCTATATAAATTTACTGGGCCATGTAAGCCCAACTATTCTATTTTATTTTTAAAAAACCTCCCTTTTAAGAGCTGCAGGCTTCTATGTTATCCAATATTATCTGCTAAAAATTTAGAAGTTCTTTGTGTGCTTTTCATTAACACTCCCACTATAGTAAATGGAGGGGATTGCTCATCTCTAAACAGCAGTTGTTCACATTTCAGCATTGGTGGGATAAATGTCTCTAAACCTGCCAATGCTACTTTTCTAACTCTTACCAATTAACTTGAATAAAATGCTGAGATGAAGTCTGGTAAAACAGTGTCCTTATGTAGTGTGACCAATGCAAGCAAGTACTTTTATGGCAGGAGTCCCAAGAACCAGAGTTAAAGGCAGTGGAGTTGCTCCAGATTCTGTTACCTGAGCAAGTCTGAGCTTCCCCATTTTTATAATAACAGTATGATTGTTAACCCACATTTTCATTTTCAATGTGACTGGAAATATGTATAAAACATTCACCAGTACATGTGGCCTTAATTCTTTTACATACTTGACCTACTGTAAGGTACTATATATAAATATATGAATATATAAATATATAAATGTCTGCAAAAACCGCAGAAAATTTGAAATAGTAGCTCTGACTAGACTGCTTAAACTAAAGTATCATGCCAAATCCAACAGCAAAACATAAACTTAGAGTATCCCACCAAGGAAGAACCATTATGGTAAGAGTAATCATAGGCCCTTGGAATATCATCTTGATCTGTAAAAAACACATGAAGATGAAATAACACAATTTCCACTGAGTTCTAATTAAAACCACTGATGCAGTCACCCTATCCAGGCTTTGGGAAACATGAGAGGAGTTTTCTGGCTAAACCATGTCATTTTAATGCATTAATTTATTATCTTGCATCCAGATTTTCATGTAATGATGGATTAGTGATCAGGTATGTTGGATTAGCAGTGCTCTCTACACAGCTCCTACACCTGGCATAGGTAACAGGGAGCCCTTCCAAAAGATAATATGTCAAGACAAATTTGCCAGTTAAATTATCTGAAAAGGAAATGTACAGTCAGTAGCACTTGGCCTTTCTTATGCTAAATCCTTGACATAATCCCAAACACAATAAAACTGTCAGAATATTTCTTTTACTCACTTCTAATAGGACATATATTAATTAAAACAAGCAATGTGTAATAGGATGCAGAACTTGCTCAAGTGTGCTCATGTATTGAATTTCACAGATGAGAATTCCTCCAGATTTCTGCTTTGCAGTCAAACATTGGGTTTCTAAGTCTTAGATTTTAGTAGGGGTGTACAGACTGGTGACTTCTCCCTGTACTCCAGAAAGGACTAACTGTACACCAAAGTCAGGTTCAGGTCTTCATTCCACTTTCAATTTTTTCAAAACTTAGACCATCAATCATCCATTTCTCTCTGGCTGAAGCTGCCACTGAGCCTTCCCAACTCCCCAAAAGGCTCCTCCTCTGTGAACCATTTGGTTAATGGTCACAGACTCTCAATTCTGTTAGAAAAGGCAACTTCTATCACACAGCTACCCCTCCCCACATGAGTTCTATAGAACCTTCTAAGAATTAGAGAGGACTTTATAAATAAAATACTGCTGGATGATATTTAGAATACATTCTACATCATCTAAGAGAAGGGCAAGAAAGTTTTGGCTCAAAAAACCTGAAATGTTCCCATCTCTTCTCTTTCTTTCCCCCTCTGAAAGAAGCTGTTGCTGTGATCCACACAGCCATGAGTAATCTCATTTCTACTGCAGATGTAGAGTTCTTCCCATTTGATTGCACAAGCCAGGAGGACTGTAAGTTCAAGTGCTGGTTTCCTGAAGATCCTTTGTCCAATATTTTTTTGGCTTGGAGTGCAAAAACTGTGAAATTCAGAAATCTAATTGTTTCCTTTTGTCCTGTTTTTGTGTCTCCCTCAGTGAACAGATCTAAATTTACAATTTCTCTTTTAATATAGACTGATTCACAGCGCTTAATTTGTCATTATTGGTCATGATACATTCAAGCTGTTTGCTATCTGAATTTCATTGAACAAGAAAAGGTATGTAATGGTAGAAGAGCTTTATTTCTTCATCTATAAAGCAATGTACAGTATCCTTAGTGCTGAAAATCCTACATGAAATTATGTTTAGCTCCATAATTAAGGTGGCTCCATTTATATCTGTTGGTCAAATGCAGATGGTTAATTTTTTTTTTTTTTTTTATTTGAACCATAATGTTTCACCATGCAATGAACTTAATGGTCAAGCAGATAATTATCTTAACTTTAGAGAAGTTTATTCATTACCAGAGGTGTTCCAAGTAGCTAGATTCTATTAAATCCTGAAAGAAAAACCTCAGAAGAGCCAATGACCTCAGTAGAGTGAAGAGGTATTTAAGAATTTAAGATTTTATTTCTCCCCTTAATAAATGTATCCACAGACTTGGGCAGTCTAAACTCACACAGGCTACAGCCACAGTAGGCAAAGAAAGACCTAATCACAAATCCATTCCCCCAGAGAAGTCCAAACTAGTTATTCTTTTGTGCATTCATATTTGCAAATACCTTTTAAACCAAAGACAAAATTATTCTAGCTGAGATTAAAGCTACAGTGGAAGCATTTCACATTTAACATCTCTTCTTACTCTCATCACCGGGGGTAGAGGAAAGCCTCTACGTTTTGTTTTTATCCCTCAATTCTTCACAAAGCATCAGTGAACATAACTGAGATTTAAAATGGCTTTATTTTTGATGTTTCATGGTTTTGAGCTTCAGTTTTTGTATCTTTCCTGAGCTTGAGCTTGTATAAAAAAGGCAACACCAGAGGTATATAAAGTGAAATACATTATGCTGTGTAATCTATTGGTTTTCCCTGCTGCACCATGTCACCCTCCCAGTTCCTCTTCCCCTTTGGTGTTACAGTAAGGCTAGATCCAAAAAGGGCTTGGATTTGCTCTCAGAATGGAATCCAGATTGCTGTGCTAGGTGCCAAGGTTTTCCTTGCAACAGTAAGAATAAAGAAAAAGATTATGCTAAGCTTCAGAAAAGTAACCCAGCCAGTCCCCTGAGCAAACCTAGTTGATTGGGAGATCTAGGCAACAGGAAACATACTAGAAATACAAGCAGTATGTTGTCTGAAATATTACCTCTCTCTGGAGCTTAAGTGCATTACTCCCAAGTTTTGTGGTTGCATATTTAGTAGTAAGCAAAATAAGCCACAAACCATTCAGTGATCCCAGGATTAGCTGGCATATGACATTTCAGCTAAACCCTCTTCCCCACCACAAAAGAGGAGCCACAACAATGTGATCTATTTGCCTGTGCTGACTCCTGAGTCAGGTCTGGCACTGCTTTTGGGAGTGTTCCTTGGTCTGTGCTGCTGCTGCTGCTGGCAGGGGTTTGGCTGTGTGAGGCACTGTGTGACAGCTCATGGGCACATGCCTTGCCTTTGTCACATTCACTGGTGCAGAATGGCTCAAAAAAGTAAGTTTTAAGGTATCTTCATCACTTCAAAATAAGGGAGGCACAAATCCTATGTCTTCTCTTTCAAACAATATCTATAATTGTACTTCTTTTCAAGCTGTGCCACTTTTTAAGGGGAGTGAGATCTCAGTTTCTCTCATATCTTCTTTTTGAACTCTAGATCTCTGAAATGTGATTATTAAACTTTGTGCTCTGTAGTTTCTATATTGTACACACATGATAAGACACGTCAGCTCATGTTCTCTACTTTTCTGTGATAAGACCTTTGAAAATACCAGCTCATATCAGCCTGATTTTTCACAGGCTGAGCTGCAGCTTTCTCATCTTCAAAGCCTAAAGCAATTGATCATCTCTTTTCCCTTCTATCTCAACTTGTGTGAGACAGATCCAAATAAGCATCTCATGTGTTTAACTTTTTTGGTTCTAAGAAATTTCTATCACAGAATTATTTACTCTCTGCTGTCCTTCAACTGTATGATCACTTTGACAATGAAGTCCAAAGAGTGAGATTAAACAAACATTAATTACTGTTATTATTACCATCCCCAAGGTAGCAATATAGAATATTTACCATTTATATGAAAAATTTGATTTAAGTAAAGAAAAGGCAACTGCAGGATGATAACTGTGAATAGAGTAATCCCATGTGAGGCTGTAAAAGGCCATAGATCACCTGCATCTTGCTGCTTTGTTCTCTATAATCCTAGATGTAGAGACTGGAATGTATTGTTACAAGCATGCAAATTAAAGGGATTAAGATTCTTTCAGTATATGAAATCCTGAGGCTATACAACCATTATCTAATTCTGCATAAGTTGCAGAAACATGACCATCATCTAGTTCACTTGATCAGAGATTCACAACAGCAATTAAACATCAATGCAGAACTCTTGGCAAACTGATTCTTGTATCAGCATTCACAGTTGTGACAACCCCGTTCCCAATAAACATATGGAGGAAATTTCACCAGTGACTGCATAACATCAAATATCTGGGCAAGGACATAAAATAACCAAAGCTATACAAAATCATGAATATGTGGAGAGGCCAATGATGGATTGGTGATTTGCTGTTTCCCAGCACAAAAATGAGGGTACATCACATGAAGTTAAGAGATTTAATAGAAACAAAAGGAGATGGTTTCCTGGCAGTGGGTAGTAGTTCAGCAAAATTCCTTGCCAAAAGGATGTTGTATACACGAGAAGTTTATGTGGATTCAATAAAAAGTCATATACTTAGAAAAGACATCTGTTGGGGGTTACCAAACAGAAGAACCACACCAGGCTTAGGAATTCTTATACAGAAAAGAGCTGGAAGATTTAAAAAGATGATGAGGGGAGGATCCCATATTTTTGGCTGCCTGCTTCCTCTTCCCTGGCATCTGCCTACATCCTCTGGGCCTTGGGTTTGGCTGTTTAGAAGTGCACCAGCCACTGGTGATGAAGCATTAAAGACATTCTCAAACCTTCTCCATTCAGGCACTTTAGAGACTTTCAGGACAGAGAAAGTCTCTGAAGACTTTTAGGCAAGACTCTGCAGGTGCTGACCATGGCACAGAGCAGCTGGGAGGTGTTGGGAGTACCAGAGCCCTTGATCCCTCCTGCACGAGTTGCACAGAGGGTTTGTCTGGATGCTGTAGTTAGGAGATGGCCTGGAACTGCTGGGTTTCTTCTTTTTCTGAGGCAGATACAGGGGGAATTTGTACAGGGAGAGATCTAGGTAAAATGATCTGCCACCAGCACATCCCACCCACTGCACAGCAGGGTGTGGGATCCATTATCCTGATTGAACACTCAGCATATTGCTCAGTTTAATTCATTTTCATGCCAGTTTTATTATTCCCTTACTTGAAGCTCATGAGAATGAAGTTGTAGGCTTACTCAGCAGGCAAAAAAAGTCTGTAGAAATTGTGTACACAGTTCACTACTGTTGATGGTAGTGAAGGTGTTGTTATATCCTCCAACACAGCCTGCACTGAGCATTTCAAGAACACATCAGAGGAGGGATGGCTGCTGCACACTCAGGCCAGCCAACAACTGCTCACATTGAGAGAAGAACATTATCTTAGTCATATCTCTTAAACTTGTGCTGAGATAAGAAATATAAGCAAGGATCAGCTTCCAATACAGGGACTATGCCAAGGCTGGATCGGCAGTTCTAGTTGATGAAAGCAGGGAGGGGATACAGTTCTGTAAATGCTGGACATGACACATAACCCTAAACCCTTGCTTTACATCCTGCTCTTGGCCCCTCAGACTCCTGAAGTACACTGCAGGAAATGGGAGAATCAGAGATGGACCTCCCATTTGAACTAGTGCAGCTGTACATGTGTTTTTTGATAGAACTTGGCATATATACTGAAATTTAGGATCCCTATTCCCACTCCCTTCTCCAAGGCTAGAGACATCTTTGCACTTTCTCTCCTTCTCTCTGATTCTAAGCTGAATGGCTCAGATGAGGTAGGCAAAGCAATGCCTGCATCATGCATCCAGAGTAGAATTTGCATGCAAGGTGCAAGTTGCTCAGTGGTGTCAGGGATAAAACACTTTCAGGCAGAAGTTTCAATGCCTGGAAATTGAATCCATTCAATTTAGTTGCTCAATATCTTCTGGCATCTTCAGAAGGAGGTGGTAACTCCACAGGAGTTTTAAGAAAATGCTGATTTTAGCCCTGCTGCTTCCATCACAACAGATGAGAGCATTCAGGGCTGTGCTTGACCCTCAGCATGACTTATTCCTCTGTACTGCAGGAAATCCCTTGACAAGCTGTACCAGCAAAAGGCTGGGAATGACCACAGCAGCCAAAAGGGAGGAGAGCTACAGAAAGGTGAGGCAGGGAGCACACTGCAACAGCCTGAAGGGTCACTGAGCATGAAGTGTGCTTTATGTCACTGTGTCAAAATTATCTCCCCATGGGATGGCTGTCTCCTGACATATAGATATTATTGCTGTGGAGGGGACAGCCTACTCTAAATCCTCAAGTGGGGGAGGTTACAAGAGAATAGATCATATTGTAAGACTGAGGTTAATATAGAATAGATCACATTGTAAGACTTCCTGTCCCAAGGGCAGCTTAGCATATGTCTGGAGAACAAAAACTTTTAAAATAATTTATTCTCAAAGGTTTCCCCTCATCTATCCAGCAGATTGGAGATATATATTTGCCTTGAGCTACAGCTTCCCTGATTTTTCTATGAATTGTATTTATATGTACTTTCCTAGCATAGCAATTTTCATAAAGATGAAGGCCCACCTTCATCAGACCCTCACTCTGGTGAGGTAACTTTTAGTTAATTTGCAGTCTTTGGAATAGACTCAAGAAAGAATAAGTAGACAATAAAAAAAGCAGCCTCAATTTCTGGTATCACAGCAGCTCTGATATGTACACATTTGCTTCTCTTGTCTTGTAAATCCTTAGAAATTTTCTAGTCTTTTATAAAAGCAGCATTCAGAATACAATATATGTATCTCAGTGTAGATATTTAGACTGCTGGGCTTGTGTTTTCCTATATTTTTTAGTTAGTTATGTACAAGCAATCCTGAGACATAGCACATCAAAACTGTTTTGTTTATGCTAAAATTGTTATCTAGAACATAGTGAAATTGAAATTGCCTTCGTTGGGATGAGCAGGGCTCAATTATATCATTAAAGATCTACTACAGTCTGTATTTTACATGCAATTGTGTTATACACATTGATGTTTCATTTTGGTCATCAGTTCTTCTCACATGATATAGAATTGTTTAATTAGGTCAAAAGCATAGATAGTGGATGACAAGGTAAGAGTATTTTCCTGATAAGCAGTTGGAACAAAATTCTGCTAGGATTATATAATTTAAATCTCTTGTGATTGTTTAGAGTTCAACCAGAGTAAAACTCATAAAATAGACTGTAACTGAATTAATTCCTACTGATGGAAAAAGTTTTGAAGCCAACATCTATACTTGATAAACTACAAAAATCATAAGGTCATTATTTACTTTAAAGGATTGTATGTGATGTACATAATAGGTTAGATGTGCTTGTACCTGTTTAAAAGCTATGAGGACATTTATAGTGCCAAAATAGACCTGGTTTTTGTAAGTTATAGACACATTGAATGGAAGTAAAATTATTGCAGACAATGGGGAAAAAAATCTAAAGAAATAAATGCTGATTAAGCAATTAGTGATCTATTATGCCCTGACCAAACAGGGAGAGGAAAAGCACCTCTAGAGGTCATATAAGTCCAAGTTCTCCACTGGTAGCAAAAAAGTACATAATATTTAGAGAAGTCTGTGGAGCTCTAGATGATACTCCAGCAAGTAATATTCCTTTGTGTATCTGCAAAAGCCATCAGCAGCAGAACAACATCAGGCAGCCTGGAGGAGATTTACAGTCCTGGCTGCACTTGGCAAGGAGCAGGGCTGCTGCTGCTGCACCCTGGCAGGGCTCTAGAGCTGCAGCTCTGCTCCCCCAGTCACAGCAGGGTTTGTCTGTGTGCAGGCACTGTGAAATGGAGAGAAAAGGCACTGCCTGATTTATTAAACTCATAGCTCATAGTCAGGGGGGACTTTTCATGGCAGTTACATGTGACTTAAGAGTTTAGGTTAATCTAGCCAGTCTGTGAATTTTGTAACAAGGAGGACTGTGGTTTAAAATCAAAGATAACTTTTGGCTGGCTTAGGTCCTTAATGTTACTAAGGAAAAAGTCTTGTTGTGCCCCTGTTTTTCACAGTGCATATCAGGATATCTATCTACTAGGAGGCAGTATCCTCAGTAATTTCACGTTCTTATCCCCAATTAATTCATTTTTTCTACGCTGACTTCACACCAATTCAGAAGTTTGTCCACTGATTTTCCTCAAGGACATAAACCAGACATGAACTAACAGTTCAAGACAGTCCTGTAGACTGACATTTAAATAATGCATAATCAGAGAAAGAAAAAATTGTTCCAATTACTGCCTTCTTTCTACTTCACACTTATGAGCATCCCTGCAATGTTTAAATATATGTTGATTTTATTAATTTGTGAGTTAAGAACTGTCTTTACTCTCTTCCCAGACTTTTCATTAATGTTGATCCTTACTGTGTTCCCACATCAACAGCTCTTTATCAGAGTTTTATAGTACCCATGTCCCACTTTCTGTTCAGTATTTATTCTTTGAGATTATCTTTTTGCTCGGTGCCTCTGCTCCTGGTTTATGACTTGCTTACAAGGATCTCCTTAGTTACACACATGTTGATGTAAGCTTTTGGATGAACTTTTCAGCCAACCCTCTTGGGGCTAGAATTCACCCCACCTTTTTGCTGAATGGTGTCCTCCTTTGCAATCCCTGCCAGCTCCTCACATGTTTTAAACTTGTCATGAGTTGTGTTACATCAGCTGAGAAGTCAGTCCCAGAAATGATTCTTACACCCTTACTTGTGATGTAACCTACTGCTCTTGTATAAAAATGGCAATCATATCTTTGCTGTTGAAAGAAGCAGTAAAGTTAAAACAGCATACCACACTAAATTATTAAAAGTAGCTTAATCGTGACTTTAGATTGGGTAAGGATTGTGTGTTGCACTGTTTTGTGATAAAATGGAAGAGGGAATCAGAAATCACTTTTATAAGCTGCAGACACAGGGCTTTCACTGCAGATAAGGAAGAGAATTATTTTTTTGCTTTGGCTGCACCCACTAAACAAATGTTTCATTGAATCACAAGTTATTTCTACATTTTTCTTGAGAAGACATGAAAACTAGGATGACTATTATTGCTGGGACACTGAAGCACTCAGAGCTCTATAATGGAATTCTGAGAACACAACAACCTGCAGAGAAATGCACAGATTTGCCTTGGATTACTTTGATTTTGCTTTGTGTGCCTGGGGGTACAACCACTGAAAAACCCTGAGGTAACCTTTCTGATTTCCAAATGCCTCCCTAGGAGAACAGAATCCTATGCCACATCCACTTGGTGAGGCCTCAGACTACTGCAACAGAACCTCTGGTCTTCACAAACAGCATGGTATAAAGCACATTACAGTCTAGGGTCAGGAGTAAATAAAACATTGCACCTGGACTATTGTAAATTTAGACTCTCAATAGCACTCTGACCCAAGAACTGACAGTACTGAGGTGATCTGTCATCCACAGCTCTCCCATGCCTTCTCTTAGCTGTGCAGATGGAAACCAGAGGATACTGAAGTTGAATGCTGAAAGCTCTACTGGCAAGGCTTTTAGACTCAGAATTTGACAGATATTTTGTTTTTAAAACCTGTCTTCAAAATTCAAGGATTTTTTAAAAAGGTTTATTTTCCCCTCAAGGAATCTAAGCAACTGGTGCCAATAGGCCAGCTGTCAAGTCCCAGTATTATATATCTGTATAGAGGGAAGTTGAATTAATGGAAAAATTCATAAGAAAGCATTTCAGTGTTGAGATTTCCAAAGAGTTTATGTTTATAGTAAGGGGGTGGGGAAAAATAATTGGATATTATTAATATCTTGTTCTGGTTTCTCAAATCTAGCTTAACTGGGTCAAGGACATGCCATACAGCTATGGCTTTGTGGAAAAAGAGATTATTAACTCTTATGGACTCCAGAGCAGGTAATGAATTGACTGTATGCCATTGAAAATCTTTAATAATGCAAAAAAACCCCAATAAATGTATTTTAAAATCAAGATGAATATATAATATCCATTAATATGGATCTCATTAGCCCCATATAAAAAGGGCAAATAGGATTTTGAATGCTAATGATTCAGTGGACAGTACGGAATTTAAACGAGATGGATTATTAGGACAAGCTATCTAGAACATCTGCTAATTTACCAGTCTTAAAATAAACTTATGACAACAGCAGCATGTGCAGTCAAATCTGCCAAGTATCAGTTATTTATGAAGTGTAGTTGAAGATTTTGTATAATTGCTTTACAAGAAATAGTGTTTTTCCAAAAGGATATCTGATGGAAGGATCAGACCATTTCCCCTAATACTCCAGTCCTTCACTCACTGGGTGGTGGAAATTGGACAATCAGTTGTGCAGTTACAATCACTTTTCCAGTGTTCTAAAGTAAAACTGCATTTCCCCCAGTCCATAACCTCCTCCTATGTGAGGCAGAGCATTAAGATTTTGCTCAGGGTATTGTCTTCAGGAACTTCCAAAGGACTTGATCTCACCTGCCCCTGGCATCTAAACATATAAACAAGCCCAAACTTTTTGTTTGAGAATACTTGGACACTCGAACAAAATGTTCATAGAAACTGTGGAGTGTCCATCCTTGGAGATATTCACACCCACCCTGGAGCCAGGCCTGAGGAACCTGCTTTGGGCTGGTGGATAAGCAAGAGGCTCTCCAGAATTCCCATTCAATCTCAACCAGTTCTGTGATTCTTTTATTGTTATGTTTTCACATGTTATCCTCTAAAGGCTGAAAGGGAAAAACATTCTTTTCTTTGCTTCCAATATGACAGCAAAATGTTTTTCCAGTGATAAATGAGATTTACCAGTTTACACAGGGATGCCAGACTTTTAAAAAATGGGGCCTGCAGATATTTAGGCAGCTAAGTAGTGACATTTTTAAAAGTGCTGAACTGGTCTCCCTATAGGGCCATGAAACTCAGGCCAGTATGGGTTGTGCAGCCAGGAATCCCAGGTGTATGAGGTGCTTCCTTCTCTGTTGAACTCATGCAATTTTACATTAACAGCTTTACTGGTCCTATTTCCCTGGTAGCCTGAGATTCAGGCAATCATCTGCATCACTGAAGTGAAACACTTTCTCAGCTTTCTTCAGGCAAAAAGCAAATGGGTAAAAATTAATCAGACTTTGAAGGCAGAAGAAGAAAAAAGGGGTCTGGATAAAGAATTAACATTCTGAAGTGGAATTTGAACTCCGAAAAACATGTTTTACAACTAGGGCCAGGTGACAAAATCCTTGTTGGCTCTTCCTTCTAAGGTGTCTTTGTTATATTGCTATAAATTTAAAATGCATTCTCCTAGTTTTTTTTGGTTTTGTTTTTTTTTTGGCAGGACTGAGCTGCACTGTTCATTAATCGTGATCCAGAAAAATGGAAGTTCCTACAAATAGATTTTCTGAGATGAGCCACTGGTGTTAGGATCCTGATCAAATTTTCTTCTTACCACCACTTTCTTTTGAAAAAAAAAAATACAAATACCAGAAAGATAACAATCAGTGTTTATATGTCATACCTTAATGGTGAGAGCACTGTCTGTAGCATTTGCAGAGCTGAGTTTCATTTCCTGTTCAG
This sequence comes from Erithacus rubecula, assembly GCF_903797595.1. NCBI lineage: Eukaryota > Metazoa > Chordata > Aves > Passeriformes > Muscicapidae > Erithacus > Erithacus rubecula. The sequence goes on along the minus strand of NC_136686.1, from coordinate 61,451,885 downwards.
TCTGAAAGGGTCCAAATTCAGAAATTCTCCAACCTAGGGAAGTTCCTTAACTCTGTGGCCGAGCTGGGAACAGTCAGACACTTTTGCATCCCTCCTTTTGGTATTATGCTATTAAGCAAAGGCATGAAAGATTTATGAGCACAGCAAGCAAAACACTAAAAGTAGTTTAGTCTTTCAGCTGAAAATGAAGAATTTTATTTTGTTTCCTGCTTTGGTCCCTGTTTAAACATTTTTCATTAAGCAGTTGTTAAATGGAATACAGAAACAGGAGCCCAAAGCATCCTGATGTTTTCCATTCACAGGGATGGATCCTTCATACAAAGCACTGAGGAGCAGGAGGCCGTGATTCCAAGGGTTAGTTTGCTTCCCAGCAGGCATTAAACCAGGGTTCCAGGTCTGTTTTAACATTAAAGATTCAAAATTCCTTCCCAGAAGACTGCCTTACCCACAAAGACATATCAGGTACTTTAGAGGCAATAAGCATTGTTTTGCATTTGGCCCAGTGTGCAATTCACAGGCAAAAACCAAACACAAGCAAAATGGAAGTTACCTCATATTACAAACTGGGGGCACAGAGAAGACCTGGTTCCTAAATCTCTCCTTCCCCCCCACCCCATTCCAATGGTACAATGTAAACTGCATAAACAACGAACAGAGCAGGAAATTGAACTCAGATGTAAGTTGAAATCATCCGAGGTGAAAGAAACTGTGAAACCATAAGGTCCTTTCTTTTGTTGGAGAGTTGCATGAAAGCTCATCTGTTATGAAAATGTTGGCATAAAGCTGGCATGGTACAATTTAAAAGAGGTGGGCCTGAGTTTTTATTTACCCCAAAAAAATTTCACAGAGCTGAGATTTGAAGTGAATAAAAGCAACTCCACCCTAGCTCTGCAGACCACAGGGCGAATAGTGGCAGAGCACTCAGGTCCACACTTGTGATTGATGATTTTGATAGGTTTGCATTTCAGTAGGTGCTGATTTGCTGTAATGAGAGACCTCATTCTCCCACCCAGTCAGGGCACTGTGGTTTAGCTCCTGGAGGGAGAAACCCAGCAGGGAGAGACAAAGTGGTGCCCAGCTCTGAGGTGTCTCTTCCCTTCACCAGCCCAGGCTGCAAGCTGCTTTCTTGCCTGGAGGATGGCTCTAATCATACTTATTTGTATATTTTTAATACACATGCACAATTCTTTGAGTGTCTCCTCCCTTCACCAGCCCAGGCTCCAAACTGCATTTGTTTTCTTGCCTGGAGGATGGCTCTAATCATACTTATTTGTGTTTTTTTAATACACATGCACAATTCTTTGAAGATTTCTGAATGTTGACTTAGAGCAAACCTATTTTTTAATCTCATACTAAATCTCCTGGACCTCATTAAAATGAATAACATACTTTTATATGGGTATAATTCATTTTGCATTAAATAATACAGCTAAAGCAAGAGCTACAGCTGTAATACATCTTACAAGGTAAAGATCAACAAAAATGAATCTTATGTGTTGTACCATTAGCAAATCACTGATTCTTTCTCCAGGTGGAGGCAGGCATCTCAAGAGGGGAAAAATATTTCTAGAATGACAGCAAATTAGTTCAGCAGTAAACATGCAGTAATGAATTCCTGGATTAGAAGAACATGCCTATTCTGCTGCAGAAATTAGCCAAGTTAGTCGGGAAATTTATTTGAATGCAGTCAGAAAATATCCCAAATGGCACCAGACTCTAATAAATGCAGACACAGTTTTCAATCCTTTCTTCACTGCTATGTGTGTGAAGTAGAAAAGGATTTAAAAGGAAATTGATGTCAACAGAAGTGAGGGTGCCTTGAAAGAACAGCTCCTTGTGAACCTGACTGCATTCACATGGTTGCCAGAAGATTATCTCCTCACCCAGCCCCAACCAGCCCATCTAAGGCATATCCATGTATCACATGCAGTAATTAAAGCAAGCACAGCTTAGGGGAGATAAACTGAAAAAACCTCAGCTGGTTTAAATCAGCACAGATCCACTGATGTCAACAGGCTTTTGCCAATTTACACAAGCTGAGAATCACATCCCATGTGTCCACATTTCATCCAAGCCCAGTTTGGACTCACTGCAGCTCAAGTGTGAGATGGAGATGTTTCTGAAAAGCCACTCTATTCCCTTCACCCCAGACCATCTCACTGTCAAAGAGGCTCCTTGCCTAGTCAGGGGGCAGCCCTGGCTGCTTGGATACTCCTCTGGCTGCTGCAGCTTTCAGGTGGTAGCACAGGAAGAAAATCACAGGGGGGAGACAGAGACAGGAGGTGGAAAAGGTGAAACGAAATGAAAGAACAATCAGTTATAGACATAAAACAAGCTTTGTCACTAAGTTTCCTGGACAAATATGGGTGCCTTTAAACTATCATTCCATACTTTTCCAAGTCGTTGAGTAACTTCTGAGTCTTGGTGTTTGACATTCTGAATTTCCACAGGATTTTGTGCCCATCTGTTCATCCATTCATTCCCCTGATCTGTTGCCTCTGCAACAGCACCAGAACAGCTCTACAATTTATTTCAGTGCTTTTTTGGGTCTCCACACTCCATCACAATTTTTTTCATTCTTGGGAAAAATACAAAAAACAAACCCAAATTTCTCAGCTCTTCCTTCCTTTATGGTGTCTGCTGTCTGGATTCACAGAATGTTTTTAATTAGTGATCACGGTCTCCTGATGTCAGGACAAATTTTCTGATGCTTGTCAATTATTTTCCACATTTACAAGGAGCCTTTCTGGCCACAAACATATCTATTTATTTCATAACCTTTTCCTTTCAAACAGCTCCCATTTTCTACAGATCTTTCTCAATCTATCATTCATTTTATTTTTTCCCTTCAGTTACCAGCATTACTATGATACGGTTGGGTCACTATTCTTCTGTGCCACCTTCATTTTTGTTTCCTATTGCAAATGAGATAAAACAAATGGACCCAAAAACTAGTGTGGAAAATTAAAGTTTATTTTTTGCTTTTTAAATCATATTTCTTTACTGAGATTCATGACAACAAACAAGGGACTTAATCTGTGACCCATTTAAACTTATTTCAATGTTTCCAGTGAGAAACTTTTAAAGAAAAAATAAATTTATATTAAAAAAAAAAAAACCAAAAAAAACCCCAAAAAAACAAAGAAAAATCTGCTTCTCTCAGGAGAATTTTAAAGGAAAATAAGTAATTGTTTACAATTTCTCATTCATCAGAAATCAGTCTAGTTATACTACTCTTTCTTGAATTTTATTTTAAAAAGTTGAATGAAATTCTGTAAGTACAATGGACTGTCCTTTTATCCCATATATACAAATTAATGACAACTTTTCATACAGTTCTGATAGTTGTCATGATTTATATTTAAATTAACTCCCTATTTTTATCTTAAATTCTGTTGTTTTATTATCAGAAACATCTGTGTGACAGTTTTAAGTGACCAAAGACTGCCCATCATTAATTAGCCAGGAACATTTGAGATTAAGAACTCTGCCTGCAGTAGATGGAAACAATGCTGGGAGCTGGGAGGATTTACACCAAGCAGCAGTGCAGCCTGACACTTCTCTGTTGAGTTTGCTGCCATCAGTGCATACCCAGGTCTCATACACAGCTTTCATTAGAGCTGCTGGGAGATGTTTGGGTGGGTTTGTTTGCCCCAGTGTGTTTGACACATGCAGAGTCTTGCACCAGCCCTGGCAGACACTCTCACGACATCTCACCAGGCTGCCTTTGAAGGGCTGTGCAGATGAGTGCATCTCTACAGACAGAGAGTTTGCTTGATTTTGTCATGGATAAAAACCTGGTCCTTGGGTTGCTACTAGTGGCACACTTTCCTTCAAAACAGCCCTCTCCCTTTTTTTTTTTTTTTAGTGGTTATTGTACTCCTGGAAAAAATAGACAGAGATAAAAGATGAAAATTTAACCAAACATCTAAAAACTTAAAAGCTAAATCTAGATTTTGATTCTGTAATCATGACTCAAGCTTATAGTAAAATTCAAGACTGTTCAGGCTTCTAGAGAGGAAGGTTTGTCTTGTGTAAAATTCTTGACACAGTTTTCTATAGATTCACACTTACATATCCTTCAGAGCACACCTCTCACTTCAAAAGGGGTAAAGGAAGAATCTTTCTTTTACCTATACTTCTACTATGGTTATAGTACTCTGACATTTCACACACTAAATCTTGCTTGCTGTTGAGTGTGCCCCCTTCAAGTCAGTGTTTGCCCTGGATAAGTATCAACAGAATATGACCGTGAATTTACCCCGTATTTATTTCCTGAAAACATGCAATTAGAGAAAGAAGAGACAGTAAAGGTACAGAAAATGAAAATACTTGGGATCCACTTTTCCCCAATGGCTACATATTACATATTGAAATATGCTTGAACTATTTTACTGCTTTGCTCAGAGATGATATGCAGTGATAGTTTGCAAGGGGAGAGAAGGTAGAAGGGAAGACATGCCAAGGATATGCAGAAATAAAAACATTTCCAGGCTGGAGTTTCCTTATTTTTTTAGCATCAGTCCTAGAAAAATATGTATTTTGGCTAGCAGGTTTTGCTTCAACCTACTTTGAGGGCAACCTTTAGCATGATCACAAGCAGCCAAATACAAGCTGTTACAATGCTGCTGATGACACAGGTTTACATCCATGTTGAATCTGGCCTATGACTGTGCAATTAATGAAATAATAAATTACACAGTTAAGTCAGTAAACTAAATACCATGTAAAGCCAGAAAAAGAAATGTAAAAAAATCTAACATTGGGTTGAAAGATTTAAATTAGCAGCAGTTTTCCACTTTTAACAACTGGAAATAAGATATATTTCTCAATTCTTTGAAACATGATGGGTTTTTTTTTTACTTCATCTCATATACTGATAATATATATATAAGCCATGTTAAGTCGTTAATTCTGCAATGTGTATAAGAGCACACAAGCATAATTTCCTTGTGAATTGCTAGTGTTAAGACATTTAACTGATTTAATGAATTTATATAAATATACAATCTTCTGTACGAGACAATTAACAAGTACATATTTTTTTGAAAATCCTGCAATGTGTATTTTGTTCCTTAATAGGTCTTTGCAAATAGTCTCTCTCATACTTTAACCATGCCAACTTCTACTTTCCAGCATGTGCACTCACTGTAGAGCAAAGCATTTCTGTGGCATACAGATTTCTGTGGCAGTGCCTGGTTGGTTACTTACCTAAATAATTTTGTGAGAAATACACTACAGGGAGAAATGCAGACATTTGGGGAAATGGGTGTCTTGTTTTGCATCCCTGGGGACAAAACTTATTGTCAGGCATCCAGGTGTGTTACAGTGAGCAGTGGAGCAAGAGCCCCTGTGCAGGTCTATAAATGTCACAGATCATATCCAAGATCAAACCTGGTCCCAAACTGTTTAGCTGTGCTTTCACCAACACCCTATACTCCATTCTTTCTATCTGGATATTTTGAGTTTTAGTAGTGACATATTTCTCCAAAACACCAGATGAAATTTATTATGATTTGAACTATTATAGCATTACAAAAATATGACCTTGTTTTAGATGATGCAGCTTTCTTAACTCTTTGCACCATGAATTCTGTATTTCAGTAGATAAAAATTATAATTAAAACTAAAAGTTTTAGTCTCAAAGAAAAAGGCGGAAAAATAAGAATAGATTGAAGTACATAAGGATAGATTGAAGTACCTAAGGCTTGCACATGCCTAAGACCTAGTTTTGACTTTCCATGCAGTGCCTCTTTATCTTAGATAAAGCTGTTTGGTCACTTGATATTTGGGTTCCAAAAGTTAAAAATTTACCATCTGACACTGAAGTGATATGTTTGTTGACTTGAGAGCATAAAAATAGGGTCATGTTGGAGACACAGAGCCACAGAATCATTAAGGTTGGAAAACACCTCCAAGATCATTGAGTCCAATCATTAACCCAGCACTGCCAAGTCCACCACTCAAACTTGGCTCTGAGCACCACAGCTGCACATTTTTAGAACATTTCCAGGGACAGTGATTGCAGCATTATCCTGGGCAGCTTATTCAGGTCTAACCACTCTTTCAGTGAAGAAGGTTTTTCCTAATATCCAATCTAAACATTCCCAGGCACAATTTGAAGCCATTTCCTCTTCTCCTCTCTCTTGTTACCTGGGAGAAGAGCCTGACCATCACCTGGCTGCACCCTCCTGTCAGGAGCTGCAGAAAGCAACAAGTTCTCCCTTGAGCCTCCTTTTCTCCAGGCTAAACAACCCCAAAAAACAGTGGGCCCAGTTCTTCATTCATTTAGGGTTTTCCTGCTCAGGGTTAACTAAAGAGTACATGACGTGCAAATACAAATTCAGTGAGTTACCACGGGAACAATCAGCTTTCCCTGGGTAAGAATTAGGACAAATTAGTAAAGTGATAAGTGATCCCCCTGTGTCATCCATTCTCCCAAACCAAATAGCAAAGTATCCAAAGGGTTAGCATTTCAGGCAGGGAAGAATTTTCAGCTGTTCCAGAGAAATAAAATGATGTCATAATTGCAGTTGTTCAGAAGACATGGGGGTATTTAATGAGAGAGAAGGAGAATGAGTCAGTCCTTAGCTACTGTGAATCAGTGCTATTGCACAGGACTGATTAGATTAGCTAATTAGCAACACTTGGTTTACACTCAAGAGACCAATAATCAGAATTGATTAAGGAACAGGCAGCTTTACATTCAAAACTGGTTTTCATTTCACTTAAATTTGATATAGAGGGCCACAGATGATCAAATCAGCTTAGGAGTAGCTCAGAATAAGTAACAGTTTTGTAATATCTCTTTTTCTTTCTTTCATTAGCTAAAGCCTCTGTGGATTTAACTTAAATCACGTTTGTCTTTTAGACCACTGCAACAAAGTGAAAAAATTTTCTCCCAAAAGCTTTACATTTGTAAGAGGCCTATGAAATAGACTGGTCGTCTAAATTTAATGCCTATGAAAAAGTGTCAGTACTAGAAAAAAAAAAAAGCCCTGCAAGTTAAGAGAGGGAAAAAAGGAGGAAAAGTACTTATGGTCCATCAAAAATAGGCATTTTCCAACATTTATGTCATCACAACTAAGGACAGTTGAAAATTTTAGGTCAAACTTTTGCAGTTGTTCGAAGAGTAGCATTTGTAGTTTAATTTAATTTTTTTTTTCATATTTAAGTTAATTTAAAAGCCTTTTTCCTGAATTTTCTTCATTTCCAAGCTAAATATTTTGTTATCTTGCAGTGGCATGATTTCATTGAGAGAACCTCGTAAAGGAAGATTCTGATATTTTAAAATTTTCCCCCAATTGCCTCCAAATTCCATTTCCATTCCAGCTTTCTCAGTCACCTATGCCTTTTCCCCATTTCTTACTACTGCTAAGGTGGAAAAAATAACCTCTTGTTTTAAATCAGCAGAAACTCCACATTTTGGGTGATCCTAATATTTTATTTTAAAAAATGTAAAAATAATCCAGGTTAAACAATAACCTGGATTAACTGGTTAAACTGCACACACAGAGTATAGACTCAATATTGTTGTTGTCATAGAATGTTTTACTCTAATTTTCAGTAGGAAATGGAATACCTGTGCAGAGAAGGTGTTTTGCCTGAGAGGTGTGGGCTGGTTAGAAGAAAGATCCCAGCTTGGGCCACCCCTCAGCACAGGTTAGTGGCTTCTGCAATGACCTGAAATAGATATTTTAGATGGGTTTTTTTTAGTCTCTGCACTGCAAACCGTTACCCAGGACTGTTTTAAAACAGATTTATGCATGTGTGCATTGCAAGCAGATTTCCAAATTAGATTACTTTTTTTTCCCCCTGTAAGTTACTTGGAACAACTTTCCAGTTAAAAGAGTGTTTGTAAATTGCCTTAAAAAGGGCATTTCCTATTACCACCCTGCTCCTCCTGGAAAAAATATATTTAGCCTGAATTTGTCAGTGTCATACATGCTGGATCTTTTTTAAAACCTGATAACCAGATTACTTGAGCAACTGGAACCTTTCCAAGACAGCCGTTTCAAGTTTCCTGGTAAATAGTCTCTACATTGTATATATTTGCGAAATGTACATTATTTACTTTATAAAGTCTTCTGATCTTCCATAAATCTCTGCTCACAGGGTAAATTTTAAGGCACTGTTTCCCACTTCTAAGGAGCTGGCCTCTTCATCTCTGTAATGCCACACATGAAGCCACATGGAAGAGGTTCACACGGGATGTCTTTGAAGTGCAGCCATCGGACATCAGATGGACTGGCTTTCCAAAGTGAGAAACACAAACTGTGCCTGTTTATTGTCTCCATGAAAGAAACTCAGTGCTTTGTTTAAAGTCTGCTCTGAGGTGAGCATATGCTTGTCTCTGTTGTCACTGAATGACATCTTTTCAATAATGTGAAAAAGAAAAAACAGTTAAAATGCTGAAATCCTATTCTTTATATGATTTGATTCTTATATTATTTGAAGATTGCAGGGTGAATTTTTGTCATTTTTGGTGGTGGCAGCTTTGTTTTTTTATTTTTGCTGTTTGGGTTGGGGTTTTTTGTAACTGTGCTGTTTGACTGAAACACTGTGAAGAGAAATGATGCTGTACTTCTGTCGCTCTTGGTTCTCACTGGAAGCAGGCTGGTCCTTGCAGACAAGCCAAGCCTGCTGTGCCTACCTTCAGCCTGAGCAGAACAGGCAGATTGCAAACCAGCCTGTGTCTGAGAGCTGCCAAACTGTGTGCAGCAATGCCAGCCTGAGCTAGGAATCCCTGGACATGAAGATTTGCCTGTTCCTTTGGCTGATTTCACAGTGTAGACATGCTCATGGTACAGTCATGTTCTGTAGCACTTGTCTCTGAAGACAAGGATTGCTTTACCATCCAAACATCCATCCTCACCAAGCTGCAATAGAATTATTACTCTTCCATCAAGAGAGTAGACATCACAATGTAGCTTGACAGTGTCAGCCAGAAGCTGAAGCCAAATCTCCCATAGTCCCCAATTCTTGTCACATTACGGGGTATCAAATGAAATTTCACTGAAGTAAAAGAAATTATTTTTCTTCTAAATACCTAGAACAGGCTGAAAAATGAGGTATGAGATCCTAAGAATTCCCAGTGTTCAGCAGGTATTTGCCCACACTGCAATGTCCTTTGGACTGAAAAACCAGCATCCTTTAAATAGAGCACCCCTGTTCTGGAAGAACACCTCAAGGTTGGCATAAATTCAAAATCACACTTAGGTCCAGATCCAAATTTTGTACTGCTCCTCAATAAGCTAAGCCAAGGACCCCTCTCCTAACATCTGTGGATATTGGGGTATTTGAAATCCAACTCCAAATTCCAACTTAAGCCACGGTCTAATGTAAACAAAGTTAATGGCTTGTCAGCATGGGGCTGTAAAACAATGTGGGTACTGTCATAATATTGATGTAAGGAAACTTGAAATATATAGCCATTTTTCTGAATATAACAGTGGCTTTTGCTCTTAGGGAAAAGTCATTAAATTAGTATGTCCAGGTTATGTAGCAGCCAGAGAAAATATACAATTGTGGCAGCCAAGGAATTACATGGAAAAGAAATTGTGCCTTGACCCATTGACTGCAGTGCCAAACAGTGACTGCCATTTAGTGCTGCATCACCTGGGCTCTATACAGCTCTCAGGCAGCAGCAGAAACACGTGCTTGACCTGCACCTCTCAAGGGATGGATGAAGTATGAGCCAGGCAGAGAGTCTGAAAGTATAAAGAAAACAAAAAATAGATACTGTTCTGGAATATATAATCTATTTTTGGTTTGTAACAATGAGTTGTTGTCAGCAGTATATCATTAACTGAGGATGAATCAAGGTCAGTTCTAAAGACTCAGGAGGAATTTCTCAGGTGACATACTACAAACTGTGGTTATTGTTGTTCATCTGAAATCTCAAACAAATATTGAAATTTCCTAAGGATTACCTTCTAAAACAACATGAAATAATTTAAGCTGACTTAATGATTCAAAACCGTTGGAAAGTAAGCAGAATTCACTTTGCAGTGATCTGTAGAAACTATGCATATTTAAGTATTTCAACCCATCTCTGTAATAAATTCTTTTAGTTTCTGAATTGATTTATGTCATTATCCTTTTATTTTCTGAAAATTACCCATCAGTTTATAATACTGAAGTGCTAAATAATTATTTTATATCTAATAATCCTTATGCATCTTTCTTGTGCATTTTTAACCTACAGGAATCACTGCACAATGTATTTTTAAGGTGAAACTGTGGCTAAAGAAATTTTTGCATGCACAGCAACAGCTACTAAGTGTAAAATGTATGCTTGGACACATCATAATTTTGCTGAGTTTTTGTGAGGTGTGCTCTGAGACCATGCTCTGTCTGTACTGCTATTTTGATTTATACCAGTAAATAATCTCACTATCCTTGTCTGGGTTACATTAAACCCAAAGTTGTACATGATGGGATGAGTTCAGATAAAGATTTGGACAGATTCTGGAGCTTTGGAGAGATAAAGCATTAATACTTTCCAAAACTTCAGCAATGATTTGGATTTGGGTAAGGGCCCATGTCTGATTATGTTTAAATATTTTGACATGCGTGGTATTCTATTTTATGAGATAGCGAGATCATAAGAACTTCATTTGTGCTGTTAGTCTATACTATGGAAACAAATGACATGTTTCACCCATATTGAAGAAATTCAGGATGAAAGATCACAGAGCAAATCATGTTAATGTATAACACATACAAGAAATCTTACAATTAAGAATTTACAGATGTGACTCAGGGATAGGCACTAATTACATGAGAAATAATGTATTTAAACCCAAGCTTCCAAATTAGTCACCACGATGAGCTTTCAGCTTTCTAGGCTTTTGTGAGCAAATATTGTGGTAACATATCACCATGGTAAAAAATTGTATTTTTAGTAAGGTTGAAAGGAGTAGTGGTAAAGGTTGAGCTGCTTTTCTCCATTTCTCAAATTTGAGGCTGGCAGTCCATACTGACCCTATTTCTGCTGAACTGGCATTCTCTGAAACCTCAGCTCTTGTTCACTGTCACCAGCTGTGTTTCTCTCTAGATGCTTACCCTGATGTGCAGCTTGATTTTTGACCTGGCACTGATTCAGGCAAGTGTATAAGTGTCTAACCTGCCCTTTGGTTGAAGTCAGTTTTAAAAAAAACTCACAAAATTTTAAGTTCCTTCAAAAATTGTCCCATAATGCTCCAAACCAAGCAAGTAGAAGTTCTTCAAGGTGAGGGAAAAGAAGGATTTAGCTAAGGCCATTGGTTTACCATCACACCAGAGGACACCAAGAGTAAAATCTGATAAAATGAAAATTGATTTCAATCATTTTTCATTGCTTTAGGAGGCTTGATTTATTTTTATCCTGTTTATAGATTGTCCTTTACCAGCAGATAGACAAGCACCTAGTCAAGAACTTGGACCATAAGTGCAATGTCTTCTAATATTTGACATTTAGCTTTCTGGCAAACTTAAATGTTGACCAAAGTGTTCAGTCTTTAAATTTAGCACTCCATCTGATTTATTTCCCTGAAGATGACCACAGAGAAAACGTACTAAATATGAGATGGTGTTAAAAGTAACATTTTAGTTATTATGTAAACCTCTAGTTGATTTTTTTTTAAATCCATGACTGCATTATAAAAAACCTCATATTTATTCTTGACCGAGATTTCATAGAATCACAGAATGGTTTGGGTTGGAAGGCACCTTAGAGATCATCCAGTTCTAATCCCCTGTTTTGGGCAGGGATGCCATCTACCAGGTCAGGTTTCTCATGGCTCCATCCGACCTGCCCTACAGAGTTTACTGTCAATATGGATTACCTCTGCATCACAGTTGGTGTTACTCATCAGAAAACACAGGAAATATCAGACTACACTAAATCCATTTCTTCAGCTCTGCCTACTGATTGTGTCCAATATTTGGATTCCTGAGAGGATGCAAGAATTACTTTCTTCTTTCTTACCCTTTCCCTGCATTCCTCCTTTCTGATACTTAGAAACTGTCTTAAATCCACAAAAGGACAGATGTAACAATTAGCATTGAAAAAGGCACTTATCTACTTAAATGTAGGCATGTACATCACCCAAGGCAACAAGGCTGATTTTTAACTCTAGCTGCTAAATTTTACTCTGCTTTTCTAAATCATTAGTTTGTTTAAACATTGTTAATTGTCAGATATTCTTAAGTGTCATTAAATCGTAACACATAAAGTTAGAGCACAGAATCGTGTTTTATGTACTTGTCTTTAAAATTAATGAATTATGAATAAACTCTCTAATTGCACTGAAGTACAGATGGAAGCAATCTTCGTGAAATTATAAATAATAACCATGCTGCTGATTGCAACAAGTGGAGTTTAAGCTTGCCAAGCAGTCTTAGAAGTTTAATTAAATGTACTAAAAAAGCAATTTGATGCTTTAAAAGCCAAGTTGTTGCATGGCACTGAAGCAAATCAAAACTTCAGTTCAGTTTGCAAACCAATCTTTGCTGCTGACCTTAGAAATGCCAACGTTCCCAGCTTAGAAATTTTATGCTTTGCAAGTTCAGCGCCTCAAATAAATATAAGACTTGACTTTTGGAAATATTATTTAGGTGAAGACATGCAGATAAGCAAGAATGATTTTCAGACATTATAAATTCACATGCTTAACAAGACTAGTAATTTTATATAGTACTGAGAGAAGAGACCCTCTGTACAGTAAGAAAGAGTAAGATGTGCCAGATGTCATCAGGCAAGTTTAGAGTTTATGGAGTGTAGACAAATATAAAGGAGCTTATGTTTAAGGTTGTCCCTTGACCCTTTATGACCTTCTGGATCTGTGAATCTACACTCAGAAGAACCAGAGCAAGAAGAAAATCTTGGCAGAATCTTGGCTCCATAACTCTCCAGTGAACTATTAACCCTGCACAGACATGTGTAACCTGGTACTTTGCTCCTGATAGACAATTTCTGCCTTCAAGTACAGCAGCTGAGCAATGCAAGGCAAATGCACTGCTTGGCTTGGAAAGTAAAGCTCAGATCCCCAAAGGAATTTATCTTTTATTCATTCTTGGATGCTTGACTTGAAATGAAGCCGAAGTATACATGCTGAAAAGTGCAATATGAATAAACTTTATGCCAATGCCTCCAAATCCCACACTTCTGTGGTGAATCTCCACTTCTGAGGTCTGTTTCTACTTCAGGTGGAAACAGCCCTAGCCTGAAAAGTTCAGATATTATTTCAGGTTTATTAGCATGCAACTCAGGAGTATTTTGCAAGACTGGGTATCCTGCATTGATTTTTATTCTAGTCTGGAAGGGCACAAATATTTTTGTAAGATATTTATATATGTCTAGAAACTTCAGAGCATCACAAGGCAGGTGTCCTGGCTTGAATCAACCAGGCAAATGAGCTGATGCCTCTGTGTTTGGTTTCTACCTCAACCTAATCAAGAGTGAGGCAAAAAGCTTCATCCCCATCTGAGCTTTGACTGTCTGCCTATGGCCTGTTAAAGTGCATCTAATGGACAGAGAGATGATGACTCTCCCTAAATCCATCTGAGACAAACCCTAATGTGCTGACATTGGATCAGTAAGTAATTGCAGAGGTGGCTTTTATTGTCATAATGTACCACTTAGACTACTTGCACAGGAAGTGAGGAAACTGGTTTCTCTTCCTTCCTCAGACAGAGGGGCCCAGACCCATATTTCCTCATTCCCAGGAGTGTGAATGACAGCCAGGATTCATGTCAAGAGGGTTAATGGGGGAGGGCAGAGGCACCTTCTACCTCTCCAATGGGGAAATGGATACAAGATTTACTGTCCCCAAGAGTGAATTAGGAAAAAAGAAATAAGGCATATTGTCAATTGAGTCCCTATTCAAATTGTCAGTAGATCTTTTTTTTTTTTTTACCCTTGGCTTATACTAAGCAGAAAGTGTAAATATGTTTTTTTAATAATTTTGCTAATTCAGAAAAATATAAATATTCCAAATGAGGAGGTTCAGGGGGAAACCTACCATCCCTGCAGTTATCTGAAAGGAGATTGCAGCCAGATGGGATTTATTCTGTTCTCCCAGGTATCAAGTGACAGGAGGAGGGAAGGGCCTGAAGGTGCTCCAGAGAATGATGAGATTGAATATTAGGAAAAATTTCTTAACTGAAGGAGTAGTCATGAATTAGAACAGGCAGCCCAGGGATTTGGAGTAATTGCCATCTCTGTATTTGTTCAAAGGGTGTGTGGATGTGGCACTTGGAGACTTGGTTTAGTGGTGAACACAGCAGTGCTGGATTAATGGCTGGATTTCATCATCTTTGAGATCTTTTCCAACCTTAAAGATTCAATGATTTTATACATTTTTGTTCTGAAAAAAATACTGTGTCTGAATGGCTGAGAAATTAAACATGCAGATCAATTTGTTTCCAGGGAAATTGAGGATTTTAATGTAAATCCAGGACTGCATCTTTAAAACTGCAGCATGCCTTTTTCCAGGAACATGTAGAAATGGTTAAATTTTTAATTAGAAAAAGTAACAGAGTAGTTTGAGTCTGTTGGTGTCTCTTGGTACCTCCCCAGCTCACTCCAAAGCAGTGATCTGCATTTACAGGGACAATCCCTGAAGCACACCTTAGGTTTTTGTTTTGTATATTAGATCTGTAACTGGATGTTGTGCATCCATAGAGCTTTTGGATGCAGCACAAAAAAATAAATGTGAAAGCAAGAAAGTCACAATTGCTTTACAAGATCATATTTTCACATCTGCCTTGCAGGATATTTGGCAATTTCTCTGTAGAAGGGGCTACATAAAGAAAGTACAAAGTTCTTTTGATCTAAAAAATCTCTGCGGGATTTAATAATTTATATCAGAATTTAACAGCACAGAGGAAACCCTTTTTATATACTGGAGTAATTTTGCTTTGCTTTTGTCAGATCAGCTCTACTTGAAACAGAGAGTTGCTATTAATGGAACTGAACTATATTTCAATGTCTCAGATACTTTGGTGGCTTTCATTCTACCATATTTCACTCTGGTCCCAGTTCAGCAAAGATCTTAAACACATTTTAAAATCTAATAATTTCAGTGAGACTGAAGACCATATGTAGATGTTTTATAAAAATTGGGTCAGCTTATAAACTCTTCTTTATGATACTTGTAATGAAGAGTAATATGTTGAGACAGATCCTTGTTGTTTCATTTCTTTTAGTAACTTACTCTACTGATTGAATATTAAATAAGGCACAAATGATATCTGGAAGAAAAATGTTGTTATTTTCTTCTGCATAGAGCCATAGTAACATGAATCACACATATCTGACCCAACCAATATAGTAGATGCCCTCATTTCAGACAGACATCTACGTTTTCTTTAGTATTGGTGGGCAGAAATATGTGTGTTTACAGTTCATTTTGCTCCTCCCTAATGCAGATGCTTGAAACAACCCAAACTTCTCTACTCCAGAAGTGTTTGTTGCTCCTATCAGACTATGAAGAGGACTTTCACAGAGGCATTTTCACAGCAGATACCTGAGTTTGATGGATGAGGAACATTTAGAGTAGAGGAGAGAAGGGCTACTAGGCCAAGGTCTCCACACCTCCCATCTTCTCCCTGAGGCTGAGCAGCAGCAGACATATAGGCAATGAGGAAAGAAACAAAAAACACATGTACAGAAACGTCTTGATCTAGCAAATTTTCCAGTAATCACTGGTTTTAGAACTTCCTGATCCAGATTTCTTTCTGGCAAATCTTGTTTAGTAGCACCAGTTGATTTACTCTGCATTAATTTGTTCCTTTTTACAACCATGTGTATTTTTTACCTCCATGAAATCTTGTGGTTATGAGCTCTATAATGTAATTACATGTTCTGTGAAAAAAAAAAAATACTCTGCTTTGGTGTATAGCTCACTCCTTAATGCTTTCATTATATGTCTGCTAATCCTTGTGCTATGGGGTGGAGTGAATATTCACTCTGTTCATGTTCTGCATACAGTTTATGACTTAAAGCCCTCTGTCATTTCCCCCATCAGTCATCTTTTTCCCAAGCCTAAGAATCCTAATGTATTTGCTCTTTCCTCATATGGAAAACATTCAGATCTAGGCATTAGTGATGCAAACAGGATTTTCAAAATCAGAATTTAAATGGTTTCAGTATAAAAAGAGTCAACAATGTCAGGGGAACTAGATTTCATTAGAACAATTCCTCACCCTAACAGTGATATGCAACAAACCCCACACAAATATTGAATGCTTATTAATCATTGTGGAGTCCATCATATCAATTTTTTGTGGTTATTTTGCATGAAATATTTATAAAGCAAATTGAATCTGGTTATTGTTTTAGCTATTAGAAAAACAAAATCCTTCAGAAGAAAAAAACCGGGACACACTAGGTTATTTCTTTTATCTCCATTTTTATATATGAGACCCTTCAAGCTGGAATGAAGGGCATGCTGACTCTTCATCTCTGTATTAACAGTTACAAATCAGGCAATAGCTCATGCCCATTTGGTTGTCTCCATCATTATGTGGAGATTGTATTTTGACATGAATTGGTGGACTCAGTCCAATTCCTAATTGAAAGAGTCATTAACTCACAGTGACAGGACAGAATAAAGAGCTGAACATGCATGAAGGTATTTAATCTCCCTTGAGATATTTTTGTGACTCTACGACCAGTGATGTAGCCAAACTTGTGTTCTGGGTTTGTTCCTGCTATTTGTTATGAGTATTAGTGCACCCCCTAGAAGCTCCCATCAAACATGGAGTCCCATTGTGGAACAAAAACTGATTTCCAACATATTTTATGCATACATCATTCAGCAAGAACTGTGTCTTCCAAAGCAAAACAAAACAATGTGTTTTGCATGATTCACTACGCTTTGCTGCAAGAAATACAAAATAATTGAGCAAGACTGCAGTTACTCTCCAATACTTTGTTATGGTTTTCAGCTGTACTCAGCAGAATAAAGTGACCCTGGTTCACAACTCCCAAACTGTATTTGCAAAGGTGAAATTACACATTGAAAAGTTTCTGCAGAGGACATAACTCTGAAGGCTGACATTTTAAATCTGTAAAGTTCATGCAAAGGTACAATGATGAGAAAAATGAACACCCTTTTCTCTGTGGTGTGTGACAGGTTCAAGTTACCACGATTTTGCTCTCAGTGGTTGTGCTGGAGAGCAATATATTCACAAATTGTCACCCACATTCACCATTTGAATTTGTGTGGCGTTTAAAGCCCTGCAATTAGCTGTATAAAGAGAGGAAGAACATTATTCCTTTCACTAAGGATGATAGAGGCAAGATGTGTAAAGCAGCAGGTGGGGGCTCAGGTGAAGAGTCTGACAGGCCAGCTCTGGTCTTCATGCTCTGGCAAGAAAATCTCTGTCAGGGAATGCTTTAGCTTCACTTTGTGTTTAGTGCTCTAGCTGAGCAGTAATCTGCTGAGCTCTGTCTCATATTGGAGCAATCTTCACCCATGTCTCTGCAGTCAGCAGGAGAGCAATTAGCAGCTCTATGGCCATATAAAGGCCACAGGAGCAATCTGTGACAGGTTTGATGACAGCAGGGGAAATACTCCTGAGAATTGTAATTGTGAGGGCTCACTGCAGACCCTGATAGCTCTCAGCTGATGATCAGGAATAGCCTCAGAGTCAATGGCTACTCAGGCTTCAAAGATAAGGACATGCTCTGATTTAAGAGCCTATTTCTGTGGGCAAGGCTGTGAACTCTTTACTGCTGTTGAAGACATCCATCAGCCCTTTGACATTAGCAGGATTTTTTCCTGGTTAGAAGGGCAGCAATCTTGCTTAGTGACACTGATAAATTTCTGCTGGTGTGTTGTCATTTTTTTTCAAGCGTGCACAGGAAAAAAACCCCAAACATGGGCAATGCTGGTTGCTTAGAAATTCTCTCTGCAATGATGTATAAGAATGGAATATGGTTCTAAGGATTTGCATCTCCAGGATCATTGTCAGCTTATTTCAGCCTAGATGCACTTCTGTGTCCTGGCCCTAGTGCTGTGTCTAGTGTGGCTCCCATCTATCAGTTACAAGGAAGCATAAAGACCTGGAATAATCTCTATATCCTTAGGAAGGAAAATAAGTAAATGTATATTATAGAAAAGGTCACCTTTATGCATGTTGAATTTCCATCCTGATTGGTACACAAGGATTGGCTTTTGGGGTACCAAGATGAGTGTGCCACAGAAAAATGAGTGTATTCTCATGGTTAAATTTTCACCCAGTTCAATCTGGGAGTGTTAAGGATATCCCTTTGGGACAGTGTGGAAATTGATCTCTGTGTTTCATAGGCTCTTCTGGACTTCCACCTGCAACAAGAAGGTTATCAAAGTATTGAAAATCTGGCCTTGGCTGAGTAGTTCAGCAATGATCATTCAAATATTTGTTCTGTAGAAACCAGACTGTATTCAGGTTAATCTCTGAGATTAGATGGCAATGGTTAAGAGATAACAAAAACTTGGGTTTAATTTAAATATGTAATAATCCTGTAGCTACTCTAGGCTCTTTCTCTGCAGTGCCACCAAGGAGAGCAGTCACAAGTCACCAGTGAGACAGTCCTTGCTATCCATGATAAAGTCATTCAGAAAAATGGAATTCTAAACTGACATTTTCAAGTTTGTTGCTGGAACACATCCTTTCAATTCCAAATTTTTACATCCATTCCCCTCATAAGAAAATCAATATCCTTGTTGTCTGTCAGACTAGGAAGGCTAAAAACAGACTTCCCATAATAATGCCTGTAATTGTGCAATTCATGGATTAAACTGCTAATGCTCTTCAACGAGGTAATAGGGACTGGTCTAATTTCAGCACATTTTCTTCTCCAAATTTCAGAGTGGGTGCTTTTGAAATAAATAAGCAATCTGCTGCCTCTAACTGCTATAACTGATAATCATATTTTTGGTTATGTGTTAGAGAGTAATGTAAGGGATTGTGGATAAGAAAAACCAAATTTTCTGTGATTTGAGCTGAAATTCATCACTGGAAACTATAGCAGTTCATCCTCATTATGAAGTAGCCCAGAAGAAGGCCTGAGACATACCAACCAATGTGTAACTTCCATGTAGGGTTTATGCACACCCTGTATATGGAATATACAAAGGTAATGAAGTGTATTCACATTTTCATATGCCATAAAATGAAGGCTGTATTACTCTGCAGCATTAGACAAGCATGGTGTCATGAGATGAAGCAGAAAATCTCCCAGACCTGTTTCTTCAGTAATGCTTGTGTTTTGGTTCAGTCCCCAAGGTTTCTGGCTTATCAGATGCAGACAAAGTGAAAAGAAACAGTACCAGTGAAAACTGCTATAGATCCATGCATAGCGTGATGCAGTGTGGAATGAGACTGAAATGTGTTCTTTAATAATGAATACTAAAGTCAACATTTATAATAGTAACAGGAGATACTGAGTTTTCTTTTCATTTGAAGGTCAAGAGTTAATGCCATATCTCAGCTAGGGAGCTGAGACATACAGTGCCCCATTTATTACTACTGCAGTGAGTCAGTCGGACATCAGCAGACAATGTCAGTATCTGGCACAGTTTCATGAGGAATGAAGTTTTCACAAAGACATGATCATTTCTGTATTAAAATTTGATTATATTATTTCTTAGGTAAACTGCAATTTCTCTGACACTGAATGTTTTCTGGCTGACTGAGACCTTTGCTGTGAATGACAACATATTTTTTGCCTGGAGTCCATTGCTCTTTTTTAGTTATGGAAAGGAGCAGAGTTGGGAAATGCTGTCCCTTGTAGCATTTACTAAGGCAAGGCTCTTGTTTGTGTCCTGAACCCACAATTCCAAGTCAATAAGGTAATAAGCCAAATCCAGTTGTTCATCTCTATACTTGCATGTGTTTATAAGAAGAGTGACATTTGACCGTGAGTTTTTGCCAAACACAGACTCATAGTGTCAACACCAATTGGAAAATTAATCAGAGAAGTGTGCAGGGAGCCACATGCAGACTACTGTGTATACAACAACAATCCTGGAGGTAAAAACAGGACATTAAATTGACTCCCATGACTGTCCATCCATTTTTGTTTTCAGTACCATTTTCACATCAGTGTTTTCATCCAGTTCTAATGTGATAATCTGAGTATCTCAGTTTATGTTTAGCCTCAGTTGTCCAAGGCATCATTCTCATGCTCAGTGGTGAATATTGACTTGCATCTTGTGCTCTTTAATATTCTGTTTATCCCTGCAGATGTAGAAGTCATGGATTAACAAGAATCATTGTTACCCAAATGGCTGTTACTCAAAATTCCTTTGAAATGATAAAAAATCTTGCACAGAGACAATCTTACAGATGATTTTCTAATACAATGTAAGAAAATATGGAAAGATCAAATCTCCACTTACGTCTTGTTAACCACTGGTGAATATATATTCAGCATATTCAGATGTTTGGCTGTGATTGCTAAGACACACACAAGTTTTGACACATCCTATTCAGAGACTTTAGATACTTCCTGGTAGAGGTGAAAGAGTTTGAAAATTTACTATATTAACCCAATTTAAGACTTTTCAGAACTCTCTCTTGACTGAAAATGGTACCAAAGTTTGACATTAAAATCACTGAGACATCCCAGTAGACTTAAATTTGTGGTTGCCTTCAGAGATTCTGTTGTGAATAGAAACTTTTTCACCTGCTCATACTCTTCAGAGAGGCATCTTTTCTCTCCTCTGAGGTGGGGACACTGAGAATGCACAGACAGCAGCTTGGTGAGGGTATCTGCTCTGCTGTGTGACTTGTGGTGGGGAGGAGACCATCCTCTTTTTTTTTGAGTGTCACAGAACACAGCTTGATTTCTGTGAGCTGGGGCCAAAGTTTTCTTTCTTTTCTTTTTTACTCTCCCTGCTCCCCTCCTTCCTGTCCCCCCACATGGTGTCTGCTTTCAAGATTGCTTCAATAGTCAGCATTGTAACATACAGAGATGGATTTCCACAAAATTAATTTCAGGGCTTGGATAGGAACTGATTATCAATCTTTGTAGTCCTACAGATGAAGTCATTAAGAAAGAACTCAGAGTGGAATGCAGCCAAGGTTCTTAGCAAGAGCATGGCAGAGATTGCACAACAGAATATGGGAAGAGTAAGAAAAATGACAGAATATAATCATTTCATACCATTCATTAGTTTCTCCAAACAATGAAAGAACACAGTGGCACATGTTAAATCAAAACAGGCCCCTAAAAAAAGTAGCAAAACTACATGTGTGATCCAGCAGGATTTTGAGGTGAAAGATATTTGGATGACAATCTTAATTGTCACAAATCTATTTGAAATTCATCCATAATATTGCAGTGATTCCAGTGGTATTTTAAAGAAACATTTAAAGTTCTCCATGTGTAGCAATTTAATACAGTAAATAAAATTATAAAAATTGCAGCAGGGGATACAAACAACTTAGAAGTTATATACTTCATTATATTATAAAATATGTTGATAATTTTCCATCATATTTTTAATAGAAATTTTTTCTTTACTTTTTTTTTTTCTTGAAAGGAGAGGGAAATAGCAGTAGAAAAAGGAGAGTGATAAAACCCTCAATTAAACTAAGTTTTGCTTCATGCACAGTTTTTTATGGTGCTCAGTTAACAACATTGCCCATTAACATCATTCATGCCATCACAGTTTTTACAAGATTAGGTTTGTTCTAAAGATCTGTAGTTTATTTTTCACACCAGTATTTAATTTTCAGAAAAAGCATCAGTTGGTTACAAAAAAGCCCCTCAAATAAGCATGTCTATATCTAGGTTTTTAATCCCAAGCACTTTCAGCTGAATGCAGAATATAGAAAATATTTGGACATGTTTAGGATAGCTTCATTTTATTCCCTTATCTGTAACTCAGCTGTCCAGTGTGTAAGTCTATCCTTGGAATCTGGAAAAGAAAGGCTCAGTTTCCTCCTCCATCTGATCTATAATAGGGATTTCCAACACTTCCCTGGAGAGGTCTCTTCAACACTGAAAATGAGATGACTTGAAGGATTCATGATCTGCAATTCCTTCAACCCTGAGGATAACTAGTTCAGACATAAAAATGATCTGATAAACAGCTGACACAATTCTCCCTTTGAAGTTGGTTCTATCCACAGATGAATGTGCTGTTGAAAGAAGGATTTCTCCTTCTCTTTAGTGCTGTGTCCATCTGCCCCGTGTTCTGGCTGTGTCACCCACCCAGGTGACTATAATCCCCTCTGGGATATTTAAGAGTTTTGTATAAAGTCAAACTGCTTCAAAAATAATAATGGGTGAGCATCAGGCACTATTTCATGGAATCATAGAGTGTTAAGGGGTTGAAATGGACCTTAAAGATCATGGGAGTCCCAACCTGCCTGACATAGGCAAGGACAGCTCCCTCTAGACCAGGCTCAAGGCTTTATTCAGCCTGGAGTTCATTATCCATTCCTTTGCATCACACATTTCTGGTGAAAAGCTGTCATTTCTGTTGCAAGTTACATCTACACATCCCCATGGAATGTTACTCAGAGAAATTATTATTCTCAAAACCAAATAGAGATATAACAGACCAAAGTCACCAGACTCTGTTTCTAAGCTGGAGCAGCTTTATGCTGACTTCCTGGGCTGGCTTCAAGGCATGTCCTTTTGCTCAGGTGTCTGTGAACCCAGTCCCTACCAGAGCTACTGAAATGGCCTTAGAAAATTCAGATAGAAATTTATTTGCTTCTTGACACAGCATTGATAGAGGTGTCAATTCATGTGAAATGTTAGCCTCTGAGATTTGGATTTCGGTGTTAATTTTCCTACTCTCTATTTATATTCAGTGAAGAGAAACAGAAATTCTCCTGGCCCATTTTATCTCATCTACTGAAATAATTCAGATGGATTGCTAAAATATTCCTTTTTCTGACCAGTTACTGTAAAGAGAGCATCTGTTCAGCATGCTTATACTGTATTTAGGTGAGAAGAATCTCACTTCAGTTGTCTGTCACTTGCTTCACACTTCTTGCATACCAAGAACACATCATTATACTGGTCCTGAGTGTCTGAATGCTCCAGGCAGAATTCACTGATGCACTGGGGATTGAATAGCACAGAGGAATTTTGTAGTTGTGAAAGAGTTAAAATGACATTATGAGGTTGATATTATGAGCTGATAAAGAAAAAAAAGCAAATAAAAGAGCAGAATTGCAGAGAGAGAAAAGGTTCATATGTGCTGACATGCCTGTCCTGGCACAGTTTAGCTAAATCCACCCTACTTGCTTTTTTCACCCTATTCTTCAATCCTCCCTTCCAGAAACAGATTTAGGTATCCCTTTATCTCTGTGAGACTGTACTTCAGTTACCTTCACTAGTAACTTATTCCATATGTCTCCTTCTCTGAGAGTGAAGCAACCCTGCCCAAATCCCTGTTTGCTCATTCTTACCTAATATTTCAATTTAGTCCTTTAGTTTTCCCCTTTAAGTAGTAATAACAAAAGCCCACCCTTTGAGGTTGCTTTATATTTTCACTCCCTTTCTTAATACTGAAAACTTCAACTACACCATCTCCTAGATTTTCTTGCCCGTGGAGAATAGCACCAGTTCCCACAGATTTTCTTCAATTTACATACACACATATATGTGCAAAAAAATCAGAACTGTTAAGAATAAAAATTTTAAATTTCCTCTTTTAGAATTTTTTTTCTTTATCATATAGCCTGAACTTGGTCCTGAAAAACAGCCTTTAATCAGGTGGCTAAGCCAATTCATCCAATATAGCAGACAACATCTAAGAGTTTCTAAATATTAACTTGGAGGACAGAGAAGCAGAACATAGTCTCATGTTGGGTAGTCATAACACACATGGGCTTCTCTAAGTTATGCTACCAGGAATAGGTGAAGCAGTATAGTATAAGCAGAACCATCAGAATGGAGAAAGGAAAGATCTAAAAAGCTCTGACATTTCTTCTTGGAAGGCAAATGTGTTTTAAACATTTCTCTGTTAGCGCTGGTGCTAATGGTAAAAATCAGATTTTCTTATCTAGAGAAATATAGTGAAATAATAAAGCACTGAGGTGCCAGAGTATGCCTTCTCTTTTTTTCTTCTACAAAGATAATATAATTGTTTTCATATACCTTCAAAGAGGATTAACTTTGAAGAGATAAAAATGGAAAAATGGAGAGAAAAAAGACACTTTTTACTGCCTGATTCTCTTCTGTCTTACATTGAGCTCTGGTTTACACTGGCAAATGTCCAGTGGCTTGCTGCTGATTTATTCCTTCATTTGTGAACTTCAGGCTCTGAGGCTGCTGTTATAGCTAATACACTAGACACAGATTAAAACAATTTGACTTTAATTCCTGGTGTTGTCAAACTGTCCTAAATAAAGGGCCTAAGAAAGATGGTTCCAGGAGAAGATCCATGATTTGGGAGCTTCATAACCATTTTGCTAAGTTGCTTAGGTACTCAGTCTGATCAGTTTTCCTTGGAAAGGGGTTCTTGGTTGTATTCATCTTTATATACAAAAATGAAAATTATATTTTTCATGGACCACTTTTTCAACTACTCCTAAATTTGGAAGTACTGTAAGTCCATTTCCTTTGTTTAGCATGATATTTTAACAATCATCTTCAGGTCTCCCTAAGAATCTGCCCCAACTTCATTGGTCCTCTCCTCTCTCCCATGTTCAAGTTCACACACAAAAACCTCCTGCCCAAATCCACTGGGTGTCCTTCAATGTGCTTGGAATATGAGATTCTGCAAAAAGTATTGATGAAGATTTTGCATTTCCAGGTTCTGCTATTAATACATTGCCCAGGGGTTAGGACACATGAGGAAAGTAGAAAGGCTGCCTCTCTTTTTAGCTATGAGGAATTTGAACTTAACTTGCCCCACTCTATTTTTTTTTTCATTTGAAACTGCTCCACTTTATGCAGTATAATTAAATATTAACTGGACCCAAGACAGTGACCAGGTTTACTTTTAGCTCTTGCTCTACAAACTAGTTAATATAAACCAAGGAATTATTAACTAGAAAAAGAAATAAAACCCAGAGCTATTTTTTTCAGGTGTGTTCTATAACTGTTAAAAAAAAATGCTCTCCTTTGTTTTGACCTAATTTGTACTTTCATATTCCATGCAAAATACAGCTGTTTCCACAGGAAAGAAAGACATCTTGTAATATCTGGGTCACATCATTCTTCTAGAGAGTAATACAATGGATTTGGATTATAATAGGTATTGTGAAATAATAGATTAAATATTAATTTCAGGAAAAAACCCAACTCTCAGAGTCACACATTAAATAGGGGGTGAGGAGAGTGGATGTTCTACAGTCCTAAAAACTCACTTTTTTTTGTGGCTGTGCTTTGAAAGACAAGATGTGAATATGACCCAGATCCTCCAATGAAAATTTGATGTTTTTCATTCCCAGAAGGAGACCTTAGGGACCAGGGTAAGATTGTAATGTCTTGGAGGAGTTTTATTGTTTCCTACAGGCCATAATAAGTAGCCACAAACTCGGGGATTCAGATAATAGGGCACATTAAAGGTGTTTAAGTACTAGAGGTAGTGTATTTTACATGTATGAACTCCCAGTAGAATTCAGTGTCTGAAACAGTAACATCAGCTTTCCACGCAAGGAGCAAGAAACAAGCACCTGAAAACAGAATTCAGAAAAGCCAGAACTTTGAGTGAATAAGTGCCTTCAGTCAAGATGGAAACCCTTAGGAGAAGATAAAGATTACTTAAGTAGTAAATCCTTCAATTCAAAAAGAAAACAAACCACTTTCCCTTCATAATAAATAACTCAGCACACCGAGTGCTCTGACGTTAGATTAGATAGCTCAGATTCAAATCTGACTTAAGGGATTTGAACCTACAAAACATACCTTCACTGTCTAAATCTTCAAAAAATGAAACTCACTGAGGTGTAGCTCATGTTGAAACTTGACTAAAAGTAACATCTGAGAGAGAGGAGAAAATAACTGTACTGCAGGTGACTGCCACACTTCCTCAAGAGACAGATTTAATTCTCTATTCTAGTACATACTTGAGTACTTCACAAGAGGTGAAAATATTTCAGAAAAAAACTTGATAATTGCCTGAAATGGTATTCTAGACCAAGGGACAGGAAATGTCTCAAAGGTGGACTGGAAGCCAGTCTGTGATGGGGCACAGAACTCATGCCCTGCCTGAGCCACCCACTTGTAAAGGGTTAACTGCACCCCTTGATCAGTGACTTGTCTTCATTTTCTTCACTCAGGGTCAGGATTAAAACACAAAAGAGATTAATTTCTTGTGTTTGGACTTGGTTGTTTATTAAATCTTATCTAAAGTACAGAAAGTTCAGCAGCACTTCTAGCTACCAGCTAAAAGTGAGCAAAATGGAGATGAATTCAGCTAGCTACAAGGTCTCTTAAATCTAAACAGTCCAATAAAGAACTGACACCTGTTTTATTTATCCTTTTGACCCAATAACCAAACCTCTGTGACCCTCATTGCATCACTGACTGTCCAACCAAAAACTCCTACCTGAAACAAGAAGGAAGAAGGAAAAAGAAGACAGAAAGAGGCAATTCCCAGGAACCTCCATCTTGTCCCACACCTACTACTATATTCTAGAAAACCCCAAATTCAAATCCATTCCCCATGTGAAATTATACACTTCTAACCACACACCAGTGATTCCAACTCCATCACTCAAATTTGGAAGCCTTGTCCAAGGCCTCAAGTCAAAAGCAGTGTGTGTGTTCCCTTGGGGTCAGTGTCAGAAATCACAGACAGTTCAGAACTCCCAGGCTTTGGGTTCCAGCACCCAGACATTCAGCAGAGCAGGGTGTGCCTGGAGCAGCTCACACCCCCACACCCCAAGGCATCCACCCTTAGGGACTAAAGGGCTAATGTAGAGGGGAATTAATTGCCTGCAGGAGTTAATTACTGCTGCCACTTCACTGTGGAGAAACCAGGGACATGGAGTTGAGGGATTCTGTGATTTTGAGTGTCCTAGAAAATGTCTTCCTTAAGCTGTCTGCATCATATAAAATAACAATGATGCTTTGTCCTGCTTTTTTCTCTTCCAGTTTAAGTCATTTCTATCCTGTATTACCCAGCAGCAGTCTTGTGGCTTTTCCCAAGCTTGAGGCATGTGAAAACTATTTGTTATTATAATAAAAATAATAACAATAGGATCATCTCGAATCAATGCTTCTCTCCATTTCTGACTGATTTAGGCTGTCTGTGAGGCCTAAATCATATAATTGACAATTTTTCTATCAGAGCTTTTACCTAATTTGGCAACAGCTGTTAAAATGTGATTATATGTAGTGAGCTTGTTCTGTTATAAAATGTCTCTATCATGTTTTTATAGCAAAAAATCTTAGTTTACTTTTCATGATTTCATTGTACCGTGATTTATATTTAACACCTCTGTTTTCCATTGTCAGCAAGAGCCAGTACTTCCAAGTGTTCATTTTACTGATCAGAACTTTAAGAACAGTACAGAAAGCTCACAACAAGCTGGTATTCATTACTAGTGGTATAGAATTTTAAGATTAAATTTATAGTTTAATAACTCACTGATATTTTCACCAGGAATGTGTTCACTCTTGGATACCCTGTTGTTTTTTTAAATTTAGGCCAGCCATCAGAAATTAATGCTTGCTTCTTCTGAACTTAATCTGATTTATAAACTACAGAGGATACACACACACATGTCCACACTCTATCATCTTACACAAAGTGCAAATGATATGTGACATGACATTGCATAGCCTGTTGCTTTAAATCAATACTGTCAAACAGTATTGAAGCAAAGGTTTAAAGCAATGGCTTACAGGAATTCCAGCAACACATACAGTGTTTTGTTTCTTCTGCTTCTGAACTCACAGTTTCAAGGCTCTCTCAGCCAGGGAGAAGAATAACAAGGATGTTCCATGCCACTGAATGAATAATTGACAGCATTGTTTTGTCACTGAGGTGATACATTTGTTCTGTATAATGCAATACTTCATGCTCCAAAATACACATGCTCAACCTGCATATATAAATATAAATGTAAACATGTATGTCTAATTTTGAACCTTTTAGACAGCTCCACACAATGAAACAGTCCTATAAATATACCCCTTTTATTGAGAAAAAGTACATGTAACTGTGCTGGACCCACTACAGCTGTATCAAGTGACTAAATAAAAATTTGGCCAAATATCAAATGACACTAAATAAAAATTTAGCCCAAATCTTCTCACCTAGACCTACACAATTTAGTAGCCTTTTTTATTGTGTTAGCAGCTAGGCTTCAAGTCATGTAAATAATTACTAGTTGTACCAATACTATGATGAAAATCTTGGTGTTGGATACTGTTTAAATCTTGTAAACCTGGGGTGGCAAAAAGCAGTAACTACTCATATTTCCCTTTAAATGAATTTTCTTAGTAATAAATTGAATCAGTGTTCAAGTAATGGAAGTGAACAGTATCAATAGAATAATCAGTGTAGGAACAGCTGGGTTTTTAAGCACATTTGTTAAATTGCTGAGGAGGTTGATGTAACTCTATAAAATGCAAAACCAATTTTTCCTTTCATAATATATGTAAAAAGTCATGTATTGAAGGAAAAAATTATATGACTTGAAGTAAACACTGGGTTTGTATTGAGATTTTAGTAAATAATATAGCAACCAAAAAAATTTTTGGGGAAAAAAGGACAAGTTAACATGTAAAAAAATACTCTGAAACCCACCATTGTCTTCCTTTCATTCTCAAATCCATCCACTTTTTGAGGTTAGGAACAATTTTTTTTTTTTTTCTCCTTCTGACAAAATATTTTATTGAAAGGATTTATCCTATTCAGCTGCTGATACCTTTGAAATTGTTTTATTTTTTCTACAGTCTGTAGTTTTAAGGATTTCAAGCTACATCTCATTTAACATATGAGAAGACAGTATTTTCAAAGGTTCCTCTAAAGTAAATTCCCCAGATGCTAATCTGAATTGAAATTTGTGCATGTTTTTGATTTGACAGAAATTCTGGGCAGGTTTGATTCCAGGCTGAGAGAAGAACCTCTTAGTGGCAGAGCCACATAGCCACTGACCTGGGCACAGGCCAATTCCACTTGAAGGTCAAAAATGGCTTAAATTTACAGTTTAGATCCATAGCATTTGGCCAAGCAATGACATCAAGGTTTGGAGGGCAAGGCTCAGTAATTACAATTGTTAATGATCTGAGAAGGCTTTAAGCACCAAGGGGAGCAGGATTTGGTGCTCCTGGATGCTCTTAGGGGACCAGCAGAGCAGCAGGTCTGCATTGATCAGTGTGGCTCACTGGAGCTGATAGCAGGGCTTGACTCACTTTACACACAGGTGTGAGTAACTACTGGAGAGGAACGTGGGCCACTGAGTTTCAACTTGCATTTCTCTCAAGATGGAATCCTCAAACATATGTTTCCCAACCAGGATTGCACTCTTTTAGAACTTTAGACTCAACATGTTTCCACTAATTCCAGTCAATGTGTTTTAGACTTTTCCTTCATTTGTCTGGAAAGCATCCAATACATGACATGACTTCTCTTTCCTCTCTATCAGTTATTCTTATGCTAAGTGGAGAGATGAAAAGCACAGAAATGTTCCCAATATCAATTACTCATTTGCACAGTCTTCTACCCTCCCACACTGCCTGCTGTGCTCAAAATGCTTGTCTTCAGTTACATACTTACTTAAAAAGGTTTCCTTTAATCTTAAACTCTTACAAATGTAAATCTTGAAGGGCATGATATTGCACCCACTCAAGTCTTTCCAATCTGTAGAGATGGCCCAACTATAAAGAAATATCACCAAGGGAATTCTGATGTAGTGGAGAACATGAAGGCATTGAACCAAAGGGTGAGTAAAGCTGATAATATTTCATGAGTGACTGTGTTCAAATGTAGATGGCAATGTTGTACTTTTTCTGCCACTGGTGGAGCTCAGAAAGTCAGCCCTTATGAGACCAGAAATTTGACTTTACCATCATGTCCTATTTTGCCAGAATAATCAACAATAAAATTATTTTTACAATTTTCAGGAGGCCATAAAAAATACACTATGGGTTTCTTGCCTCAACTGTCCTCACAAAGCTTTCTGTGAAGATTCCCCATTGCCTTGGGACTCTGTGGTTTGTGCCCTGTTCACAGAAATTATAAACAGGATGAGTAAATGAATAGGGCTGTGTTATCAGCTTATATCAGTAAATATTTCCTGGTAGACTGTTGTAAACCAAAATACATGGAAATCCCCAAACCTTAGAGCTGTCACTGGATATTGCCACCATTGTTGTTGAGGAATGGCTTTAAACTGAAAGAGAGGAGGTTCAGATTGGATATTAGGGTGGTGAGGCACTGGAATAGGTTGTCCAGGTAACTTCTGGATGTCCCATCCCTGAGAGTGTTCAAGGTGGGTACAGTGGTGGTGTGAGAAACCTGCTCTAGTAGATGGCCCTGCCCATGGCAGGGTGCTTGGAACTGGATGAATTTAGTCCCTTCCTACCCAATCTCAAGAGAAAATAATGTATGACATGAAAAATGGTATTTTCTGAAGGACAGACACTGCTACCCACAGCTTGAAAAATGTAGTTTTCCATATTTCTAATCCTTTTAGTAATTAATGCCACTTATTAGAATCCCATGCTAATAGTAATATTTCAGATATTTAACTTGGTTTTAATTTTTAATCTTGTGAAACATTTTCACATATTTTCCAAGCTAAAATGATAAATGCCTGAAGGAAACACTTGGTTGTATTACGTAACTGGTAATCCATAGATGTGTTTAACAAGAATTGTAAGCAATTGAAAATTTTAATAACCTTTTACTCCTGCTCTTTACCTAGTAGCTCCAGAGTGAAAAGCAAGATTGTGAACCACTGATTCATGGTTGATGGATTTGCTCTCTGAATTTTGTTATGTTACAGTGGATTTGGAAATGGAAACCTTGCAAGTGAGATAATTTCATATTGCGGTTGGTATTCTCATATACCCCTTTCCCACAGTTTTGATGGTGTTGTTTTCAGCTAATGGCATGCAATAAATATTTTGTGAAACATAGAACATTTCTGTGGTTTTATTAAGGGATATTTAAAAAAAAAAATACAGCTCCACAGCATTTCCTGAAGGATCTAACCTTGATTCTCTTTAATGAGCAAGTAATGCTTATCACAAACCTGAAATGTGTTACTGTTGATTTTCCAGTGGTTATAAAACACCTTCTTTTCCAGACACTTGCTTTAAAAAACTACTCAAAAAAAAAAAATCCCCTTTATTCTGGACCCTATATTTGCTAACGTAAAACTGGAAGCCATCATTTTTAACCACCAAAACTTGTATTAAAAAAAAAAATCTGAACAGAAGCAAAATTGAACATTCATTTCCATATAACCAAGTAGGTCTGAAGAAATCAGCTATTCAAAAATATATTTTAGATTTTTTTAAAAAAAAGGAACACGCAAATTCTTGTTTGTGGTATAGCAAATGAATTCCTCTAATCATAGAATGTAGAGACAAATCTGAATGGTAAAGGTATTTTAGGAAAGAAGGGACCTCTAGAGTTATCCAACTCCTTTCTCAAGAAAGGTTTAGTTAAAGTAGGTGCTCAGGACTTGACCACATAAGTGTTGAATATCTCAAAATACAGTCAGTGCATCAGCCTGTTAGTTATTTTTAGACTCATTTTCTTAAGATTGAATAATTTAATTCCCTCCTTAGAAGTATTAGTGTCACTTTTCTGATAAAGTCTTATGAATAATGAAAAGTAAAAACTGCTTATACAAGCTGTAGAATAAGAAGAAGCAAACAGGAACTTCATCATCTGTAATTTACACCTAATTAAATTAGCCTCATGTTTTGGATCATGAACTCAGCTATATAAAGACAGATAATTCAGTAATTCAGACATCCTTAAGATGATACAAAATTTATGTCCCTGGGGTCCTACAGAGCCACACCCATAAACTTCCAACAACTCCAGATTTGATACCTCTTGGAAAATAAATATACCTGTGATAGAAAATCAGTGATGAGGAAAAAATCCTAAAAATAACACACACCAACAAATTTACAAAATCAAACATAGCCATAAGTAAAGCTTTGAACTAAACCTCAACCATTGTGGCATTTCAAAACCTGGTGAGAAAAGCATGTTGCACATATGAAGAGTATAAACTTCCAGTTAAGAAATTAAGGAATTCCTGTTGGTGACCAATACTAAGATGAAAGGTTGGTAACCCAGGCACAAATCTGGGTTGTGTGCTGTACTCTGCTGTAGGTGCTCCCATATGAAGTTGCTGTAAACCATGCTGATTTTTGCTGTGCTGTGCATAAGGATTTTTTTTTCAGACCAAGATGAGACTTGTAAATTTTTTCTTTCATATTTTCCTTTATTTTCTGCAGAAGTAAATCCACACAGTCACTGTCACCAAAACCATAATCTCAGTAATTACTTGCTGGCTGTTTCATGTTCTTCTGTTAACTGATAAAGCAACACCCACTAAGTGGGAAATTATTCAAACCACAAAGCTGTTATGATTAGTTATTGAAAACAGAATTGTTTTAATAAGGCATCTTGATCTGAGTCTTTTCATAGTACCATAAGAATAGAAACAAATACACTATAGACAACCAAATGCTAATTTTATTTAAAATTTTTCTTTTTAAATTGGAAGTTTCTCAGGGAGTTTGCGTCATGAACTGATCTGTATGTTTTAAACAAGAAATACAATCTTATTGGAACATGCTTCAGGATTTTGGTTCATGAGCCTATAAGGAAAAGGCAAATCATGTGCAAATGAAAAGGAATTTTATAAAGGAATCTAAGAAAGACCTGGTGCAAAGAGGTAGAACATCAGCAAAATCAATGCAGATAGTTAACTTACAGCAATAGAAAATCTGGTCAGAAATTTTTCCTATCAGGATTCTAGTAACTTTGTAAAGATCAAATTACTCTGTTCTGGAATTGTATGGAAAATGTTGTGACATCTAGAAAAACTTCTTGGAGAGATTTTCTGCATTTTCTGGGTTTAGATAGGCTGTGAAGCTCATAAAAACCCTCCTTCTGAGCCAAATGTAGTAAATGTAGAAATATAAACATATAGCTGATATTCATTTTCTTCATCCTCAATGAAAAAGCTTAAGCTCAATTGAATCTGAGTTCTGATTCATTTGATTATACTGAAAACGTCATCTGTCCATCTGCCCTACACATATTCTGGAAATTCATATTGTAAGCTAAGCTATGTATTTGAAAAAGAGATTGAAGGAGTTCAGGTTTAGCAAATAATTAAATCACTCACAAAAAGGCCTGTGATCACAAAGGTTAAGATATCTCATTAACTTGGACCCCAGCTTAAAGATCTTGATTGAAATTGTCAGCTGGCTAAAGCCAGTGGGATTTCTGCCATTGTTTTCCATAGCTTTGAGATTTCAAACATCCTTTGAATAAATCTTATAAAATATTCCATCAGAAACTATTTTTATTGGATTGAAATTCTCACTTTTTCATCAGGATTTGATCATTATTACCTTTTGCTTGGGGTTCAGACTGACTTTGGAATAAATGTTCAGAATTATCTTCCATTGCTCTTCATAGGTGACATGACTGATTTTCTCATTGGCTGCTCTCCATGCATTAAGTTAATTGAGTTGCAATTGAACAATTGGAAATAAAGGCCAGTATTTTCCAAGAACATAAGGAAGGCAGTATTTAACCTTCCTTGAAGTCAATAGCAATTGTACACTTAATTCCTTTAGGTTTTTTTGATTATTTCATTCCTCCAGTTAATAAAAAAGTAAAGTTTTTTGGCCTCTATAAAAAATATTCTATTCATCCTAGTGTACCTACTACTGCAAAGCAGCTGCTCCCTTCTCATTTTCT
Source organism: Erithacus rubecula (assembly GCF_903797595.1). Taxonomy (NCBI): domain Eukaryota; kingdom Metazoa; phylum Chordata; class Aves; order Passeriformes; family Muscicapidae; genus Erithacus; species Erithacus rubecula. Next base: position 61,418,025 of record NC_136686.1, on the reverse strand, counting down.
AAGTTCCTTAATTTTATCCACATGTCTCTCACCAGTGTCTGTACCTAGACTGAGAAGTAATGTGTGTCAAAATATATTTCTAGGAACAGTCTGCAGAGCCTATTAGGCTTTAAAACTTGATTGCCCATCAGCTGTTCTCTGTAATTGTTTGCTTATTTTTTAACAGAATACAAAGAGACTCTGAGCTGAGGCTACAAGGTGTACATTTTAACTCTTTCTCTCCTTTTCTCATTTCACATTGCCTTTACAAATCATTTCTTGGCATCTGTAATATGGGATCTTAACCCTGAATTTCTGAGAGTGGGAATTCCCCAGAGTGCTCTAAATTCAGCAGAGCTTGCACACATGAAAAGGTTACAACAATATCCTGACATCAGGGCCCTGCAGTCTGTCAGGATTTTCCATTCTGCTCCTGATTCTATCTCAGTGTTGATATAGCAACTTGCTCTTCAGTACAGATGGCAGGGAGAAAACCCTCATCAAAAAACACTATTCCACCAAAATAAGAATGTTCTGTGAAAATGCTTCAGTCCTGAATTTATTTTGTTCAAAGTGAAAAACAGGGAAGGATGTGCCAAAGAAGGGGCAGGCCTGGAGTCTGCTGCTCCTGGTCTTAATACTTAATTTGTATTTTTTTATTTGTGACAGTAACAATTTACTCTTGGGTGTAAAATTGGTATCAGCATCAGGAATGTTGATCTGCTCCTCCAAGTCAAGAGATGCAGAAACAAAGTGGTGGAAGAAGCTCAGGATCCCTCTGGATTGTAGAGAGGACATGGGTGGTTTGGGGACCTGCTTGAGAAAAACTAACTGCAATTTTGGGTAACTTGAAGTGAATTTTTACATTTCTCCTTAAGAAATATTAAGAACTTTTACTTTACAAGCACATGAACTCAGGTTTCAGATACTTCATTTAGTCATGCATAAAATTGAAGAAAACCCTTCCTCTAGACTAAAATGTTATTCAGTGGAAAAACATTTTACAAAGTGACAAAAAATTCTTGCTCTGTAGAATTTGATTGTGCTGGAATTGTAATTACATATAGACTTGAAGAGATCCAAGCAAGAACACATAACTTATCTTTCTTTTTCTTGATTTCATTTTGATGCATTAGTTGAAGATTCAAAACACCAATCCATCAGTTGAATATGGTTTGTTCCAGGTCAGCATTTTTGAAAACAATGTCATTTTTTCTTCCATCTAGTGTGTCGAATACACATATAAAAATGTTTCATACTGTAATCTATTAATCCATGACTCTCATGAATTTTAGAATAAGAAGAATTGTTTATGTATCATTTTCTATGGTGTAATTTTTTGTAATTGGAACATTGTTGTACTGTTAGGATAAAAGGTCTGGCTTAAACAAACATGGGAAACTCAGAGCAGATAATTACCCAGAGATCACTAAATAGAAATGTTATGCACCTCCAGTACTAAATTACTGACAGCATGTGTTGAACAGAAATTTGAAAAACATGTTTGTACTCTAGTTTATACTGATCCATGAGCTGTAGTCTGGGATAATACTGATGTCCTGTACAGTTTTGGCATGGAAGAATCTCATTTGTAGTTTGAATCGTTTGAAATTGAATCAAGCATGTCAAAGGGAAGTAGAGTGCCTGTATCATGTTTCCCAAAGTTTAAGAGAGCAGGCAGCATTCTCTTTTCAAGCTTAGTTGATGTAGTTTAGTTGATCCACTAAATGCCTCCTGGCCATTGAAAACATCTTCCCAAATACATACACAAATAAGAATCTGAGCAAGAGCAGACACTGATAGCAAATATTTTTAAAAGATCTAAGAAAAAATTGTGAATGTGTAAACTCCAAAGAAAAATGGTGCATAGGTAGTGAGTTTTGCATTAAATTTCTGTTCGTTTCTGTGTGGGTTTTTTTAAGAGGGAAGAAAAGGTCACACACTGTCCCCAAACAAAAACAAACCATTAAAAAGGGCAAAAAGCTGATGTCATCCATGATGATCAGATGTTACTGATTATCCTGCCCTCTCAAGATCCAGGAAAAAAGGAGGAATCGGCTCTTGTCTTCACAGTCATTTTTTCCATCCACCAATCCATGACAATTCAAGTATTAAAACTCCACAGGTTTTCTGTTGAGCCCTGGGATATCAATGCATGTCCCTGCATAGCAAGGAGGGAGGGCTTTGTCAAATCAAAGTTTGGTCATACCTTTTTAATAAGGAAAATTCTGCTATGAAGGTGCACTCTAAATAGAAAAAAAAATCAGGGAAATTTCTCCCAGGCATAGCTTGTGATTTTTGACCAGGTCAACAAGACACAATGGACTATGGTAGGATACTTTTCTGTTGAGGATGGAGATGTGGAAAAGGACAAAAGCTGTCTGGTTTTAGTGTCCTGATTTCATTTCATCATTAAATTAGAGACATGTGACCTGTTAGAGCCTCATTGACTTTTAATAGTCAAAAATTTGGGGAACCATCACATGAAAAAGCACAGGGAAATTAATATTTTTCACTTTTTTCTGTGTGGTTTCAGAACATAAAGTGTCAAGGCCTTATGCCAAAGTGTTCTTTCAAAAGCTGCCATTGCTTCTTACAGCTTCTGTATTTAAAGCTGGAATTTTGAAAACACCTGGAAAAATAAATCATGAAATTGTAAAAATAAAGATTTAAAAATGAAATAAAAAAGAGACTGACCTAAACTGCAGTGAACTTTTTTTCCTTCCCCAGCAATAATGTAAATGTGATTGGGTTTTGAGTCCCCCAAAGCTCATACAATCCCTCTTTACTGTTAAATTCTTTCATGCCTCAAAACTGCTCTAATATCAGTTGAACCTGCTTGAACTCCACACCCAACAGAGCCTTTGGCAGCCACTTGACTTTCAGCTTGTATGAGTGACTATAGCTATCAATTAGTCTGTTATTTTAAAGTATAAACTTCAGCATCTTAAAAAAGCCTATATTATGTCAAACAGCAGTAAAATCAATTGCTCCTCTCTCTGTGGCTTTTACTTTGGGTTCTCAGTTTTGCCTCAAACTACAGCTCTGTGAACATTGAAGTGAATTTCCAGCCCTTGGTGGTGAGAAATCCAACTCATCCAAGTTCAGACAAAAGGAAGGTGAAAGGAGGTGTCTTAGGGGTACCGGACACCTGCATTCTATTTTTTCTCCTAAATTTCAGAGACTCATGTTCTTAGAAAAACAGTTTGAGCACACTGCTAGAATTGAGTAGCACTGCCCACTCAGTGAATACTTAAATGAGTGGAGTTAAGTGTTAGAATAATAGTCTGCAGGATTAAAATGCCTTTTCTGAATGTTTCATTCTACAGCCCTGGAACACATAATGCCTCCCATAAAATTCCATCCAGGCTTTGTTCTGTTATTTTGTTTAAATTACAACTGTGTATATTGAGAAGAAGGGTTTTTTTTTTCTTGATTCCTCTCTCCTAAATACATTTTCAAATGTAATTTTAAGTTATGTAGCAGTTTAGAAGAAACGTGCATTACCCATTCTCTTCAACTTTGATAAACATTCAAACAATACAAAAAAAAAAAAAAGTCATATAGTATCTCAGGATCTTGCTTAAACCCATGCAGTAGAAATCATCTGCTGATACATGGCTTGTTCACACATACAAAATCCAGGGAAGTATAAATTACCCCACAGTCCAGGGCATTTGTGTTGTACAGGAGAGGTGAAACATGGAGGGCTTGTTCAAATTCTATCAATTTTAGAATCTGAAATGCCACAACATTTCCAATTTCCAGGTACCTTAATTAAAGAAGTAGCATGTGATGACTTTGAAAAGGTGGCACAAAATGGATAGAGATTAAATATATTTGCTTAGAGGCTGACTGCAAAATATATGTATTTTGGATGTGTATTTGTATAAACATACATCAACCACTATTTTTTTGTATGTGTAAACATATGTGTGTGTGTATTGACACACAAATATTGATTTGTTACATATTTGGTACTTTAAAATATATTATTAGAGGCATATAAATATATAAAGCTGTTTCTTGCAACAGTAAGCCACTGATCATCAGTAATGAAACTTGACATTTATTTTTTTATTTTACTTAGTTCTTTACTTTCTCCAAACCACTTCTTTCCCTTTCTCTCTTTTTTAAAGCCCTTTTATTCAAACATAAGATGTCTGCCAATATCTAAACAGGATAGAGGCATTTACAAGTAAGGTGACCAATGTGCCAATTCAAACAACATCTATTTTACCAAGGGAGAGGAATATGTTAGAAGAGAAATCAGTTTTTATATTTAGAATATATTCAGAATGTTTGAAGGGAAGCAGAGCAATCTCCTGCAGTTTCCTCTCAACAGAACACACTGTGTCACCAGCAAGGCTGGTACAAAACCAACAGCTTCAGCTCTCTCTTATTCCAGTTTTCCACCTCAGTTTTTCTCCTCCTTGAAATGGCTCTGGAGCAACCAGGATGGATATAAATCACTGAGCCTGCAGCAGGCACAGACCAGCTGAGAGTCTCCCTCTGAGGGAGCTCAGCACATGGAGCCCCTCTGGAGAGGATTTGCTTCCTCTGGTGCAGCAGCAGAGGTTGAATTCCTTTGGACATCAGTCTGCCATGATAAGGATGCTTAGGAGGATTTGACTCCAAGTGTAGGGAACTGCAATAAAAACTTTGCAAGGCAACAATCACCAGCAATGCTTATTTATTCATTTGTTCTTAAGGGAGATTGCCCAGCAACATGAGTCCCTTGGTGTACACTTTGTTCTTAAATTTTTTCTTACTAAAATTGCAAAGAAATCCCAAAACAAAAGAAGAAAAACCACCATCCTATAAAATCCCTAACATTTTTACAAATATTATTTTAAAAGGAGCAGTTATTTAATAAAGTCCTCTATACTGGCCTCATTCTTCAAGAAGGATTCCAAAATAATTTCTGAATATTATTTATCTTAGATTGTGTCTACTAAGAACAAGTGTTTTGAAAGCTAATCTGAATTGAGTGGCACATGCTTATCTGTGTCCAAGTAATTGAGTGATGGCCTTGTGTGATAAAAACATTGTATTTTAATGTGTGTTGGAGGAGACTCCTTTGCTTCTATCTCACAACACAATGAAGGCATTTTTGACAAATACTTGCATGGATAAACATGTTCTAAGTCTTGGCAAATTTACATTAAATGCAGCTCCTGGGGACTGGGCTATGATTTCTTTGGAATTGTTTGCTTCCATGCATCTCTCAGAACAGGAAACCCTATGCAAGGTAGCCATGTTCCTTGAAGGAAGCTTTTTTATTAAAGTTTGGATTGTTCTTGGGTCTTGATTGTTGCTTTCTGCTTTTCACTTTTTCAAGCAGTTATGTGTCCTTCTTTGATAATTCCTTATTTTTTTGATTGGATGTGCTGATTTATTGGTTTAAATACCTGCTTTGCTTTAACAGAAGACTTGAGATTTTTTTTAATAAGTAGGAATATGGAAAATTCAGCAGATCATAATCATAATTCTACTCTTTTAACATTGCTTTCAGCATTCATGGAGCCTGTAATTGAATTTTATGTTAGTCTGTAAATAAACTCATACAACCAGAATACCTTAGAATTGGTGGTTTTCCTTTTGTCCAGGTAGCTTGGAAGGTTTGCAGCCTTTTTTCAACAAGTGGGCTGATGGTCAGGAGTCAGCTTGGCTGTAAAAATCCAAGGTCCCTACAGAAAGAGGGTGCTGATATTGAAGCACTTCAATTCAGAGGTTGGAATTTTTCTCCTTTTGCATTTCATAGCATCTTCTTTAGGATTTTATGAAAAATGTGAGATATCTAACAGGTGGGTCCAGCTCTCAGACAAACTGGAGCATCAGAGTGATGAAAATCTGGGCAATTACACTTTTTGGAAGAAGGACTAACACACCTTATCTAACAAAGTAACCTTTAGAACTGAGCATCCTGACTCTGTCAGTTGATTTCTAGTTTCAACTTCTGTGTTCTAAAGACAGACAAATTATAATAATCTATATAAAATGCATCCATGGATTAGTGAATGAATGTTCAAATTTTCTCAAATTTATGAGCAGGTTAAAAATCAGAATATTTCATATGCTCAAATATTACTTTATAAAAAAAAATGCATCAATTTCTTCGTGTGCAAGTGCAATGCCTGAGTACTTCAAGCACTGACATCAATGGTCCTGTCAATGATTAAATGTTAGCAATATGCTGAGTCTGAATCAGCTCCAAAAGGTGTGTCTCATATTATGATTTACTGACAATTGTATGCACTATTGACCAGCTGTCTTGTGTGCTCAGCAAAAATGATTTTCAGCTTTGCAGCTACTCAAAGGATCATTTGACATGGCTTTGTGCATTTCTGAAGTGAAGGACACATGCTTTCATCAGCTTTTTCATAATCTTTGCATCAGTGTGCCCAGTCTTACATTTTGCCCTTTAATATTGACTTATTTCACAGCTATATTTGGTGAGTGGATTTCTGCCATTTATTTTTGTATTTCATTACACTTTCCACTTCTTTAAATTTCCCCCTTTCTTGATAAATTCATTTTGTAAATTAAATCAGCATGGCCTGACCCACAACATACTAAAATGCCATTTGAATCAGTTCCAAATTCAGGTGCTTATAAAAACAAATTTGAGGAGCAACTGTAATTCCAATCCCTCCTATGTTATGTGAGCAATTTAAAATTATGGAAATACTTCCAATTTTATAGGCAATTTGAAATGGAAAACAACCAGAGTTCTGGGCATGTGCTCTGTATATAGGGATTTTGCAAATAGAAATGCTTTTAAAGTTAATTTCCATGTGCACCCAGTTACCTGGTTCTGTACATGTTAAAATGAAAATTGCATATTTTAAAATTCAAAATGCTGGTTTATTGGACTTCTAGCCAATAAAGAGAACATCTGTACTAATAAATGCAATCTGTCTGTTCAATTTGTATTAAATTCATGGATCTTATAATGGATCTATATATTTACTATTCTTTCCATATAATAGAACACATTTTGGGGGGAGAGGAAGCGAGCAGGCTAAGTGTTTGTTGGGTCCTTAGGCTATAAAATATTATAATAAAATATATAATCTTCTACTTATGGCCATATATTGCTATAAGCACACAAAGTCATGACATACAGACATGAATCTCATTTTGTTATGCTTAATATTTTTTTGTTCTTTGCACACATGCCTGTTATCTTGGTTTTACCCTTTTTCTGTCACAGTGAATCTTTAGGCAGGTGGAAGTGGTAGAAGAATTGGGTTCAGCTGTGAATATCAGTGGTAGAACTTCACTTGACAATGCTGCTGTTTATTCCTCATTAAATGAGCAATTATTTCCTAGCTTACACCTTAAGAGCTCCTATAAAGTATGAAAGGTTGTAGAATCAAAAATTAGGAAACATTTCCTTTATAGTAAAGATAAACCTATTGTAGAAAACTAAAAGTACCTTTAGTCAATATGGTTTATGCAGAGCTGGTGTAATGATACCTGTCACTAAGGAGAAATATTGCAGTTAATAAGTGCAGCAAAGACTAAGATCTGCTCAAGGTAGACATACCATTATAGGCATACCCTTGCACTTTCAGCTGTCTAATTATTCATAGGTGATTAAATAAAAAATAAAAGTTTTTAAAAAAATTAGAATTAATAATAATCTAGTCCCCTCCCTGAGGAATCTGTGCTTATACCTGTGTATGAAGAGACATCAAAGGAAAGGTTGATAAAGCTTGAGCTTGCAGCTCCACAGATGGATCCAGGCATCACCAGAGGACAGCAGCACCCACCAGGGGCTGCTGAAAAGGGCAGGCCCAGAGACTCCTGATGGGGCAGAAATGCAAAATAACTTCCACATGACCAGGCAGAAATTTGGGAAGGCAAAGGCTTATGATAACACTGCAAGGGCTGCACAGGGTAGAGTGGTGCACTGTTTTTAGGAACTAGGCTATCTGCTAGAAGAGGAAGCATTAGATATATGTTTTGTCTAAACCAAAACAGAACTAAGGGTCTAAGGGGGAAAAAAATAAACTGGACGTTACAGAGAGACCAAAGGCAGAGAGGCACAGTGTGCAGGATTATACATTCTTTAATGACAAAGATTAAACCTTTATTTTTAAACCTTTATTCTTATTAGGCAAAGAGAGTCAGTGAAATATCCTTCAAGGAAAATGTGTTCAAAACCCAGTTAAAAAATAATGACTTAAACTTGATTAAGGGCTAATAATTTTGAAGATATTTTCTCCTGCACAAGAAATTTGCAAACAGAAAAACCCTGGAGGTTAACCAATTGTTTTAAAGGAATGCTTTTTAGAAGCAGCCCTCCATTTCCATCCTGCCTTTAAATTCTTCCCTAGGCATCCATCATGACTGCTGAGAGAATATGTGACTGGAAGCACTATTGCCAAAATCTACAGCTGTAGAAAATGCAGAATACCAGAAACTTCAATATTAGAGAAGCATACTTTAAAGCAGAATGTAAATAATTGTTAAATCTGTTCCTGAAGGGCAGAAAAGTTACTCTAACTCAAAGTGGTTTTGACCTAGTCGTGCCTACTGTGAAATGTCTCATTTGATGCCAGTCCTTCCCAAGAGACCTGTTAGAGGGGTGGACAGAGGCCACTCTCCTGCCACAGCAAACAGATCACTTTAGGCAGGTTTTTCAGTGCAGATGGGCTTTTTTTGCATTTTCAGTTGGTTAAACATTAATAATGCACTCTTGTGTACATTATATGACTCATGTCATAAAAAATTATATTTATCTAGTTTATAAGCACAGGGTGTTGGGCTGCATGAGATGGAGCCTTGCCCCTTATTTGTCAGAGAGGCATAAAAGCCTAACTTTAGTACATGAAATCAGAATTCCTGTTACTATCTCACCATTTCCAGAATTTTCTTGTGTTTCTGGGGCTCAGCTTCTTTCTGTCCCTGTTAGAACTCTGAAATGTGAAAGGTTCAAAGGTTTCTTAATATTGTTAATACTGTTAATATTGTTTGTTAGCTGTTAATACTTCTGGAATTATAAATTAATGGACACAGACTTTAAAATAATGGAATTTTTGTAATGATATGACATTTTTTGCTCATCTGTTAGCTTCTTCATTAGATATTCCATCATGACTTCAAAATAGCTACACATGACCTCTGAGATAATCTCATTCAGACACTTGTGGAAACACCCAGCAATTTAATCATTCCAATGTCATCTGAAATTTTCAAAAATAGGCTTTATTATTTTCTTATGATTTCACCCAGATTTTTTTCCAATCCTAATTTACAGTCAGTTTTTGCATTTCAAAACTGAATTCTCAACTCTCATTAATTAAAATATTTGAAAAGCACATCCAGCAGTTATGGCTGTGGTGTTCCACCCTTCTCAAAGGCAAATTCTGCTTCAGAAATCAGTAAGACACTGGACTGAGCTGCAGGGATTTTGTTCCTTCTACTGGCTGCCTGTAAGCACCATTCACAGCTTGCTGATTTCAAAGGCAGAGTCCAGTGACTTCCATGAGCCTTTTATTAGTTTTATAAAAGTCAACTGATTAGCATGATATTCAACTCTGTTGTGTGGTTCTTGTATTTAGCCTTATTTTTGAACATAAAAATGACAGTTTCTCATGAGAGTAGATGAGTAATGCTACAAAAATGTATCTTTTCTATCATGTAGAATTTATATTAAAGAGGAGACATAAGTAGAGACTTCTGTGCAGCTGTAATGGTGCTGCATCCAGTTGGCATCAGGTTATTGGTGGTGTGCCACAGGAATCAGTGTTGGGCCCAGGTCTATTTAATATCTTTATTGATTATCTGGTTGAGGGGATTGAGTCTACCTTTAGCAAATTCATGGGTGACACCAAGTTAGGTCAGAGTGTTGTGCTGGAGGGTGGAGGGCTCTGCAGAGGGACCTGGGCAAGCTGGATAAATGGACTGAGACCAACAGCACGAGGTTCCACAAGACCAAATGTCTACATTTGGTGCAGAGAGAGCTGGGCCCTTCTCCCAGGCAGCTGTGACAGGATGAGATGACATCTGAGGTCTGAAGCTGTGCCAGGGAGGTGTAGGTTGGGCAATAGAAAGAAACACTTCACAGAAGGGGTTACTAGATGTTGAATGGCTGCCCAGGGAGGAGGTGGAGTGACCAGCCCTGGAGGTGTTTAAGAAAAGCCTGGACATGGCACTCAATGCCATGGTCTGGTGGTCAAGGTGTTCAGTCATAGGTTGGACTTGAGGATCTCAGAGGTCTATTCCATCCCAGCTGATTCTGTGATTCTGTGAATTAAGACAGTTCTATCAGTAAGATTTTTACCAGTATATCTCACTGTGCCTTGAATACCTCTCTAGGTCTCCAAGAATTTAGTGCATTTGCAGTTCATCCTACAAAGAAGTTAATCAAGAGTCCTGGGTTTGATGATATAGAAAAAGTGAAAAGAAATGACAAAAAATCCCTGACTTACAAAGCAGATAATAGGATTAAAACCAGATGTATAATGTAACTGTTTCTAGGTGCAATGAATCTGCTGGAGCTGCCAGTGTTTCTATAGAGGAAGACCAGATGATGAGTTAAGGCAAAGTTACTAACATTTGAATGGCTAAAACTAGGGAGAGTGAAATGCCACCTACACACTTATGAAGGAAATGTGAGACAAGCTCATGAACCACAGTCAGTGCAGAGATGGTAAAGGCTTGATGAAAGAAGAGAAAAGCAAGAAGGAACACTTGGGCAATTTATTCAACCACCCTGTCCCAGACAGCCCTGCTGTGCATGATGGGGATGATTCATGCAGGCAGCCCCAATGCCAAGGAAAACAGCTCTATGCAATCTGAAATGAAAATGGGCCGTCATGAGGCTGAGGAGCAGCACATTTCCCTGGGGTGGATAATATCCATGCAAAACTACAGAGGCAAAAAGCAGACTTTAGGATATTTGGTAGATTATTCATCATTGTTGCTTTCAGAAGTGAGTTGGATGGCTGCCCTTCAAGTGCTGAAGCAAGAACAATCATGTAGTGTGGATATTTGAAAAAAATATATCCCAGTAACTTGGACATATAGTCCCACTGGATTTTGCTGAGTTCTGAGTGCAGACTATTTATTTAATCACACCAGCAGAGGAAAACATAAGTCTACCAAATAATGTAGCAAAAGAGCATTCTTGACATGATGACCAGGACTGGGCTGCCACTGAGGGAGGAAGGTTGGTTGCACAGCTTGGGGGAGAACACACTGGGTAGTGACTGTATGAGATGTAAAGAGATAAACAGGAGAGGCACAGATTGCTGAGGAATGTTGCAACAGCACTGGTCTGCCAGTGGATGTTCATATCAGTATGCCTGTATCATGCCACTATACCCATTCTGATAATTTATCAATATATCAAGATTCATTTGAATACCAGGAGACATGAATATAGATATACACATACAAATAGATTACATATAGATATAAATATGTATAGATACACATCAGCAGTAGCACAGAGAATCCCACCTCAGTTCAAAAGTTAAGGTAATCAGATTAATTGTCTTTGGCATATTATTGTTCCTTCTAAATAGAGAAGTGGGAATGAAACCTTGTCAACAGAAAAGGCTTCCCAAGGGAAGTAATAACAGCAGCAAACCTTCCAGAGTTCAGGGAGCACTTGGACAATGCTCTCTGGCACATGCTGTGATTCTTGGGTTTGTCCTCTGCAGGGCCAGGGGGTGGATTTAACAATCCTGGTGGATCTCTTCCAACTCAGCATGTTCTGTGATCTGTGAATAGCAGGTATATTGAACATATGCCTGCTCAAATGGACTTACTGCTAGGTTCATGCTTGTGTACAAAATAAACACATACTTGTGTGAGAGCCTGAATTTTACTGTAGAAACTGCTGCAATAAGATTAACTCAATTAGGGGCCATGCAGACTTCTACAATCTATGCTGAGCTAAAACACATGTGTCTGGGTGACCTTGGGTCCAAACACCTGCAAATGTCTCTGCATTTTATTCAGTGTATTTATTGTGTTTTTATCCTATTTATTTTGTTTGGGTGTCATTTGTTTTTGCACAGAGCCTCATGTATTTTAGAAACAGAAGTAATATATACATAAATGTTTCATTATTATTGCTATTACTACTACTACCAGCATCTGTATGTTGAGGAATTGGTTTGGAGAATTTTCCCAGATGTTAAGCAGAGTTTGTATCAGTGAGCAGGAGAAATGGGACAGAACAAAACTTGTGACAGGAGCAACTGCAGAATGAAGGGAAAAATCTCAGAACCATCCGAGGAATAGATTTGACACCTTCTGAATCTGCACAGACCTCTCTAGAGGAGAGCACTGTGTTACACAGTGTGATTTAGCTCCTGAATACCACCTTAAATTTTTACTGTCACCAGCCAATCTAAGTCTCATTAATATTGTTAGGGAGAAGGGTGAAATAAAGGCATATATGTCAAATTTAGAGGCTGTTCCTGAAGCTTCCACACATGATTTCTGTTCTGCTGAAATATTATTTCCTCTCATTTGAGATGGTTGTTTCACTTGGAGCCCAGATCTGTCTAAGAGAAGGCCTTTTTCTAGAACTGAGATCAGAAACTGATGCAACTTGAAAAGATGATTGTCACTTAATAACACAGATAGAAACCTTCACATAAAACTCAGTTTATGGGATGAAAGCATTATGAAATGAGAAATGTGTGGCTAAATATGAAGGAAATAAGTAACTAAAAATGTAACTACTTCCTTCTTACACCCTAATTCCTTCTCCAGAAATCCCCTAAAAAATGTAATGTATTCTGACAAAAACTGAAATTTAAGTGTTCTTTTCAAGTAGAGAAATGGATAATGCAAGAAACAGAGAAAAATAAGTTGAATTTAGTTGGATTTCTCCATATCTTTTAAATCAGCATTTATTTATACTTGGAAAACCACTTCCCTTTAGAATACTTCCGTAACACTAAGGCCAGAAACTTTCATCAACATTTTACAAGCATGACTGAAGCTAAACAGCATATTTATACTGGATGGCATCAACCCAGTTATAACTTCAAGGAGATAAGTGTTGCAGCTGAACGTGTTGATGCAAAATTGTGGTGAAAGGAGAAATAATTTGATATTCTACTCAGAGATATATAAAAAATGTGACCAGGTTAGTGCTTTAATTCAGAGCTGGATGTTCCTGAAGAATTTGGGGGACTGTTTCGTATTTTGAATATCTGCCATGAAATGTCTGGCATCGATTTGGAGAAGAAGATTCTATACAAAGTTATTCCTCTTCAAACTTTGAGTCATTTGGGATATGTTTTTTGTATAAGAGCAAATATGCAGGGTCAGGATGAAATGTTTTTCTAGTCCTGTGTCCTGTCTCTGACATGTCAGCCAGTGGCCGTGTCGGGGGAGGACACGGTTTGAACAGGGGAAGGATTTAGTGACACTTTGCAATTGTGGTCCTCCAGCTTCCAGGGATATCTCCCAGCTCCAGGACTTTCTTTGCCAGAAATTGTAACCTTGTGGTTTTTGGGAACATTACAGAAACAAGTCCAAAATTTATAATGATCGAATCCAGCTTTTTCTTTTTTTCTTCCCCATTTTTTTGCTTTTTTATACTTTTTTTAAATACATTTCACAATCCCTCAAACTATTGGAAATATGCATACAATTTTTTGGTACTTGATCATGGAAAGCATAGATATTTCTCTCCTGTGACTTATGATATGTCACAGGAATGCACTCCCTTGCAAAGCTCTGTAATTTCAGGGTTTTAGCAGAAGCTGAAGTACTTCAAATTTATATAGATGTATATAGAGAAAAAAATAATGTGCTGTTTGGAACAGTGCCCACCTTACTGCGAGAAGGAATTATTAGAAATCTCACAGGAAAAATTTTTCTTGTGAGATTTTCCTTCATTTGCAATAAGAGTCAGGTACTTTGTATTTTTCTTAGATAGTTCATATTTAAAGGACAAAGTTTACTCTTACTCTAAGAAGAATTTCAGATTGGATTAAATTATGATAAGAAGAGATAATAAAGGGATCAAGTTTTTTACCAAGGTATTACTCTACTCTTATTTATGTGGAATAATAGATTATGTATATAAATATTTATTTATTTATAGATAAACACTGTGGACATGAGGCCACAATGATGAAAGGATGTAGGTGCTATACAGGCATATATCAGACATAGTTTTGTTTTTTCCTCATGTTGACATGCAAATTATTGTAGGACCTGGCTTTCCAAGCGGATGGGAGTCAAAATTCCTGCCATGGCCCTGACTCTTATATCCTGGAATCCAAATCCCCAGAGCTCCCAGACCTCTCTCCAGATGCAGAATGTAACTCTCAGACATATAAACATGCATTGCTTGAAGTTTTTTGCTTTTATATCTAGGCATAATTTTGCATTTTTTATGCAATTATTCTGTAAAGTAGACACAGGAACGAGCACAGAAAGAAATTTGCTGTGTCTGTTCCTCTGGCTTTGAGAAGTGGTGGCACATCACATTGATCATATTGATGGAGATCCCAGTCAGAAAGGACCTTTCCACTTCCTGAGGATATTGGACATTATCTTTTTGTTCTCCTATGCTGCAGGTCTCTTTATCAGTGGCATGGTTGTGTTTGATGGGTTTTTGTTAATTATAATCTGTATTCCATGTATTTTATCCTGTGTCCAGCAGATGACCTGTAATAATCTCAATAAAATAATGGTTTTACAGGTGCAGATTGTTTTGGCATGAGGGTACAAGAACCCTTTGCACACTGACTCACATCCACATTCCCCTGAAGAAATAAGTCTGGACACTGTCTAAGCATTGTCTAGTGAAGGCATGGATCAAAACCAAGCCAAAGCCTGGTCTAGCACACTACAGAGAAGAGTAGCCCTGATCATGCACCACTAAAGCATTTATGGGCTTTTCTGACAAGCAGTAGCAACTCAGACTCCTGTGCTTCCTGACAATGTTATTAAAAAGAGCTGTAGGTGAAGATCAGAAATAATTTATTTATGTAATTACCAGCCCTACTGGAAAGCTTGGCTGTGCAAGGGCAGCAAGGCCATTATTTGAATTTATGCAGTTTAAGAAAGTCATTTCACAGCTAACCTTGGAAAATAGTGTAGACCTTGTGGCAATTTCGTTTTCTCTTACTACAGAAGTGGGTGGCTATATTTGTTGTGGAAAGCTTGTAAAAGTAAACTATGCAATTATTTTAATCTCTTAATATGTTTGGAATTACAGCTCATGGCTGCTCAAAACACTCTGGCTACTGGGGTTTGCATAACACATATGCCATAGAGTCAGCAAATGTCTACCATATGAGCAACAAATATAGCATGATAAAATAAATTCAAAAGACCTTTCCAACCCTGGATACCCAGGAGATAAGTGAAGCAAAAGTGACAGCTGTCTTCAGCAAGAGAAAATCTATTCAAATATTGTTTTTCAAAGGATTCCTCTAAGTAAGGGAGATTTATTTTACCATGGACATGCCAGAAATGCCATGATGTTAGGAAAAATATTAGAAGAGTTATTTGAGACCCAAAATTCAACCATAGCATGAGTCAGTTATTAGAAAAAAAATAAATGGATATTTCAGTCCTCAGGCACACAAAGTAAAGTAATAGTGCCACATTTTCTCCTTTTGTCTAGGATATATTAATTTTCTATGCTATTCAACAAAATAGATTGGATCCAGATCATGACAATGGTATTCACATTGCAGATTCCCTTGCAGATTACTGGGAGTACTTCTGGATAAAAAAGGCCATCCATGGGGAGTTAGGTATGGAAATTTTAATAGATGTGATTAGAAAAGAGCAATACCTTATAAAGTAAATTATCCCACCAGTGCTTTTTATTAAAATGACATTTATTCTAAGACATAGTATTCCATTTGTTTATATATCAGATATAGCAAAGATACTGGAGCATAAACCTTCCTTCTCAATGTCTCAGCTCAGAACTAGGATTGCTGCTGATTCTTCAGGGAAGATTCAGTAAAACATTACTTAGAAGAAAGGCACATAGTAAGGTTAAGATGATAAATACAGCATTTCCTTGTTCATGGACATAAAGTGAAATTAAAATTTATTTTAAAATAATGTTTCTCCATGTGAGTAAATGCACTTCCTACAACACAGTTTATGGGCACTGTATCTTTGACCATAGGTATGGGGTTGGACCCCATCAAATGTCCATTTCTCTGGATAAATTTTCCAAAAGCTCTGATATCACTCCCTGGTCTGCTCTTGGTCCCTTGGTCAATCATCTTGCACAGATACAAATGCTTCAGTGCTGTTTTTAATTATCAAAATACTTGTGTATTAAATTCCATTGAAACTTTCTCTCCTTTGCTAGAACCTAGCTTTGTGATTTAATAGAACACCAATTAAAAAAAAAAAAATCCCAGACAGATTTCTCGGCTTCACCACAAAAATTTTAACACCAAAAAAAAAAAAAAAAGGAAGAAAGTTAACACTAAACAAAAGAGGCAGCCACAATTTTTGTGTAAAAAATAATTTCCCAGAGAGTGCCACAAGAATTTTCAAAAGCCATCAGGAGTTTCCTCCTATTGATCACAATTGCTGACTTTAGAAAGCACAAAGAATAAACTGAACATCACATCAAGCACTGAGCAAGTAGCCCCCAAGGAAGGCTAAAGGCAGATCACCTTCTATAAATTTACAACACAGCATGAGAGTACAAATTCCAGAAAGAAGTTGTTGAAATACAACATTAAACTCCTTTATAAATCATTTTTAGTACAGGTAATTAAGCAGAAGCAAAAGCCATAGCAATTTGGATTAGATTTGGAACTGTATTTTACAATCTGTTGTGTAATTCCTTAGTCTACATGAAAAATTTCTGCTTAAAATTTATATTCCAAGTGAGAATAATATAGTCCATAAGTGAAAAATAGCAGGAATAACTTGATGAATGGAAGCAAAGATATGATTGTTCTCCCTGAATTTAAGGATGAAGTTGGACATAGCAAATGCAAACAAAAATATATATATTTTTTTAAATCTAACACAGCAAGAAGCATGAATTGCAAATGGCTGAAAAATATTGTATTGCATATGACACTGGTTTAAAATAGGGATTGATTTATTCAGCACACACAGCCTCAGTCTCTTTAAGCAATATAGACTTAGTAAATCATTCTCAAAGAGAGAGAAGCTGAGATTCAAAGAAAGCAGGGACTAAGGTAATCAAAATAAATGACTGCAAGAAAGCTTTCTCAAAATAAGTTCTCATTTAATTCAAATTTAAATAATCATACTGTTAGAGATTACCAGACATCTGTGGTTTTTGTGCTCTGCTTGTGTGTTAGAAAGTTAGGTAGGCAAGTCTGTGGGATCTTGTTTGGGAAGAAAAAACAGAAATATGAAGAGGAATGATTTTTATGATAATTGTTTAGGACATGTCTATTGGCTGTTCTGAAGTATTTAAATATAATATGACAAGATCAAATTACAAAGGAAGAATTCATCACTATCAGACCTGGACAGTATAAAAATCTGTGTTTTACCAATTAATCAAAAAGGAAAGAGTTATGAGTTAAGGAGAAAGTAATAAAACAATTTGAAGATTATGAAGCCTGACAAACCTGAAGATTTGTCAAGTATATCTTGAATTTAATCTAACAAAGTTACTCTAATTTTAACTCATTTCAGCCTAATGTTTTTAAACTGGATCTAAAATATTGTTTTGCATTAATGACATTTATAGTAAACTGGAAAAAGCCCCAGTGGCATTCCCATCTGGAATACCCCAGGTGAGGAGGCTGTGCTGTGTGATCTGTGCATTCTGCCTGGGTAAGGGACATTTCTGCATGGGAACAACTTCAGCTGCAGCCAGGAGGCACCTAACAAACACATTTTCAGCTGAAGCTGGAAATGGTGTAAGGCTTCAGGAGCTCATCCCCTGCAAAGCAGTAACCAGGAGAGTTCAGCCCTAATGGTTGAGCTCCAGTTTGTGGTGCAGCTGCGCTTCGGTGACGGGGCTGGGGCTGGGAGGGTCACTAAAGAGGGAGGTCGGGGGGCCAAGAGGGAAAGGGGAGCCCAAACATCTTGGGGACTTGATGCAAATTCTGAAGCCAACAAAGTCAACAGCAAAGCTTCCTGTGGTTTCAGTGGCCCCCAGATGTATATTTGGACTTCTGCAGGCCTAGCAGGACCAAACCAAAGCTCTTGAGTTTCAGTTATGATTCATCTGGCAAAAGCTGCTGTTAAATCTACTCAGTAACTAAAATGAGACATTGCTAAAATCTCCCTGGCAAATAACTACTGCACTGGAGCTGCCTTTCAAAAACATCCACAACTGCAGTTTGTTAGGACTGGTTCTTACTGCTGTTCACTGGGAGAAGGAAAGAGGGGAAGTCTGACTGGGGTTGAATATTGGATAAAGCAATTTTAGTCTTAAGAAATGAAGGAATTCTTCTTAAATTTAGAAGTTCAATAGCTTCTGAAATGTATATGTGTATACATATACACACACACACATATATACACACATATATATATAGCATGTGCATATAAATACATATACATATAGACAGCATGTGTATATATACACATATAAATCTACATATACATATCTAAGATTAAAAAAATATTTTTCCAATTTGTGACCAGTTTCTTTTCTCTGAACACAGACCATTAAGCACTCTGCAAGTGTGCCAAATGCTGCTTTGAATAAAAAGGGAACCACTGACATTGCTTCCAGCCAGCCAAAATAAACCCACCCCAGCTGCTGAGATGGAGACCAATGGGACATATGTGTGTGATAACCTCATTCCAGAGCAAATCCAACCACGATACTAAGGTGTAATTTGGATAATAAAAAAGTTTCATTAACTGTAAATCAAAACACATTTTATGCCTGGAAGGCGATTTTGAGCTTTCTTCTTCTTCCTGCTCCCTTCCTGTACCCTTCATTACAATGTAATCAATTAGGAATGAGCTTGAACCAAAACTAGGATGCCAAGAAGCTTGAACACCAAAGAAAATTTGAAATTGTGTATAGCTGCATTCAGTGGATGATTTCACATTTCTGCCAGAATTTTAGTAAACCCAGGTAATGTGTGTTTTCACCAAGGGGTTGCTTTCTCATGAGTGGAATGATTTTTGTCTGTGATTCAACTAGCAGTAGCTTTCTATGTTATTTCCTGCCCCTTCCTACTTGCAAAGGATTGTGCTATGTCCTTCATGTCCTGCATAATAGTTTATGCTACAACAGTTAATGCATATTTGCAGTTATCCAGAATGCCATGGTCAGCAATCACAATTGGGCTGGAAAGCAACAATGCATTAAGCTGTGATAAATTATTCACTTGGAAACTTGTGAACATGTCCTGAGGAACTTATGGTTGCCCCTTAACAGAGTATTTGTTCCACTATATCATTTTAATGGCTTTGGCCTCTCAGCACTACTGTGACAAAAACAAATGCCCTTTTCTTTCATTTTCTTTTTTCCCTAAAAAAAAGACATTTAGGGCACATAGAGAAGTGGTCACGCAGAATACATATGCCAGAAAAGGAAATTAAGGCTTAATCTTCTCAATCTTCTATGGATTCATTAATTGCTAAACAATTTTTTCTCTTGGGTGTTTTTCAGACACAAATTTTTAGGCATTTGGGAGGATGAGGAGGTCAAGGAGTCATATTAACAGTAGGAATAAAGAAGACCAGATTCAGATAAAGTAAGAATTGGCTGAAATCCTTCCTCAAACCTCAAAGCCCTTCTGAGGTTTGAAAAAGTTTAGTACACTCCTTTTATTTGCTTCATCTGCTCAAATGGTACTTCCTGATACTGGAGCAGGGAACAGAACAGTGAAAATATCATTGAAAAGCTGAGGTTTGAGTGTGTTTTGCCAAGTGTACACTCCCTCAGTATTCTTATTGAGGATGTTGTTCAAGATTATTTTTATTAGGCTTCTATAAACAGAAAAAACAATACCAGCACAGTACACTCAGATATCTGAGATATCTGAGCATCAGGCCTAAAGAATGCTGTGGTATGTGGACTAGACACAGCTCCCTGGGCTCCAGATTAGCTGTCAAGCCCTTTGGATGCACCCTGGCATTGCTTCAGGAAGGCTCTAGAGAGCCCATGAATGTGACATCACCTCCTTAAAACCTTTCAAGGTGGCTGTCAAACATAAAAAACTGTGGATAGAAAGGAGGTACAGATTCACTACAGATGACATCTTTTTATTTTACTGATGTTCTTTCAAACATAATTTCTGACAGTCACAGAAACACCTGAACCATTTCTGGGATGTCTGAATTAATCATAAATTGGTTACACATTTGTCAGATTATTGAAAATGTATTTTTTAAGAGCCCATACAAGCATGCACATCTGTATTATCATCAATCTCCTTGATACCCAGAAACTGGAGGAACATCTCCTTGCAATGTTCAAGTGAAATTGTGTTTTATGGCCACAACACCTATCACCTCAGAAACCTCCTAAACTCTCATGACTATTTTTCCCCAGGCTTTTGCAATAAATTGTACTCCTTTTATTGCTTTGAGCTTTTAAAAAAGTCATGCACATGTTCAAGGTATTCCAGAGTCATGTGTTTTAGGGTTTTAGTTGACTTTTTTGAACCTACCCAATCCACCTTTTAGTATCTATATATGATAATCACAAGTGAGAGTTTATGATTGGAAGATCCTGGATATTTTTGGTCTAGATGAAATGAGTTACTGCTATCAGACAACCATCTAGAAACCTCAGCAATTCAATTAGCACTAATTGAAATGGTAATTGATAATGTCAGCTCAATGGCCCCAAAACAAATGAGCCTTAAATCTGAACTCTTCCCTTATCTCCAGTACTTAGATTTATATCCTGGAAATGCTTATTGACACAGAAATGCATTTGTTGGCAAATTCATTGGAAAAATTACTGGAAGTGTATCAAATGAAACTGGAAGAAATGTAAAACTGGAGGAAAAGTATAACTGCCCTGATAGGAAGGAAAGTGAAATGTCCAGATGCTGTTATTTAAAAATAGGATTAATTTTCCCTAACTTTAGATGTTTAAAACATAAACTTTTTAGCTAAGATTTTAATTCAGGGGTCTAGAAACTGGCACCTAGAGCCATTTCTGTTGACACATGAATCCTGTCTGATGCCCAGCTGCTGCTCCAGAAGGTCACAGATTTTCAGGGAATCCTATTTAATTTTTTCCAGCTCCACATGAATTTTTGAGATGCTGTAGAGCACCTCAAATGGCAGTGGATACCAAATTTGAAGCAAATGAATCATGCCTGTGGTGCCTACACTCTTTTTATGGGAGAGGAGATCTTTATTGAAGAGTCTCACAGTCTCTGGCTGTGATGGTGAGAGGCTGCCCACATGCAGATCAGCAGTGTTGTTTTTGAGATGCCTTAGGACTGGCCTAAGCACAGGTCTTCTATAATTCACATCCCTCAGCAAACACCAGAGACAACCCAGGGCCCTCAAATGGCACAGGATACTGAGATATCTCATAGATCTCTGAATTTGGAGCTATTTCTCACATTTAATGCTAGGGGAAGTTAATCCTGTCATTTATGTGCCTACTTAAGAGTATCTTCTGGATGTATTCTGTGATTCAATACCAGGAATCCATGCAAAAGAGAAGGCACCAGTTTTCTGTGCTGTGGACACAGCACTCCCACTCAGCTTTGAAACTCAGGATGTGGAAATGAGAGTGGAACTAATACATGGGGATCTCAGGAGTTTAAGGCTCTAACCTTAACCTTTAACCTTGTCTTAGAGGGTCATTTAAGCAGCTAACCTGGCTGGATTATTGACATAAATCTGTCTTTGAAATATCCAGCCTGAGTTATCATGGTAAACTTATACACTCAGAACAATTAAGTAAGGAACTGAGAACGTGGGGTCAAATCTCTAACTGAAGGAAATCCAGCAAGTATCTGGCTAAGCATAAGTCCTTGTAATGGAAAACTGTGTAGCAGAAAATCCATTTCCACAGTTACTGGAGGGATGTATGTACACATGACACCTGGTTGGCTCCAGAGGGAACCCACAGGATAAATGAGTTTCCTAAACTTGTAATTTATTGAGGCTATGGTCCAGAAAGACACTTAAGACATTTACATCTGACTATCTTTCATCATTGCTGTGAAAAGGAATAGGCCTGCAATCTTGCAAGAGTTTAAATATCTTATTCTAGTTTGTCAGAAAACTACTTTGTCTGGCTAATCTATTAAGCTGCTCTACCCAGCTGGAAAACACTCTGCACTTTCATGTCCTATATTATTCCACCACTCTGTTTATTTTGCCCATTAATGAAAATGCTTTCAGAGTGGATTAGATATAATCAAAATATTATGATCTCCCCACCTTCAAGGTTTGGCAGAACATAAAACAGAGGCCAATGCAGCTGACCAGCCAAGGAACAGATTATCTGTGAGAGATAGAGAGTGTCATGTTGCTGTTGCAAAACAATCCCCTGCATGTGTGAGTGGCTGGAGGGAATGCATTAGAGAAATAAATTTGCAAAGAAAATATGATATATTTGTAAACACAGAATGCTCATCTAAGAATTTCACAACCTAACCAATGCCTGTGAATACCATTTGAAAAACTAATAGGCACTAAACAAACTTTAAAATGAGGGTTTAATGATAAGATGACAACGCATTTCCTAAATGACTCAAACTTCAGAGGATAATAACAAAGGTTACCAAAGGTGACAATCTATGAATGAACAAAAATGTCTCATAAAATTTTTGGAAATTGTAGCAACTTCAGAGATAAAATTTATTTTGATCTGATGCTCCCATGAGCAATGAACAGTTCCATATTTCCCACATAACAACAGAGAGGATTTTTCTAGTGGATGTAAAGCTTACAGAGTGTAATGTTTATATTATGGATCACTATAATGATCAAACCATCATAACACACAGAAGGCATCTAAATATGAGCAATACCATATAAAAATAAATGAGAACAGAGTGGATATTCATATAGTTCCTTCTCCAGAGGCAAATAGGGGATTAAGTAACTTAATGAATGATGATGAAAAGACAAAGCACTGCAGTAAACTCAGTCCTGCTGTAAATAGACACAGTCCCATTGACAGCTGAATCTGTTCTTGTCCAAAGCCATATTTAGGATGGAAGGTTTCCATCCCCACGGTGCATTCATTACATCTGTCTCACACTAAAGCAGCTCCATTGCTTTCACTAAATGGAGCATGTCATTTTCTTAAATAAGTGCCTGGCCATAAAAAGACCCCAAGCATATACAGAACACTGTGTGAGAAAAATAGCTTCCTATTCTGGTCTGTGCCTTTGATTTCACAAGTCCTACTTCTATCAGCAATCACATTTACAGCACATTCATTTTAATTCCCCAAAACACTGCATTTATATGAGGGAACAAACCCCTATTATTAAAACAGAGTCCTGATGTGCCTCCACAATTAAGCTGATGTAAAACACTTGACCTTAGCTCCTGAGAAAGCACAACAGGTGGATTACAGGCTCAGACAGTACAGGAGGAAACGTGAGGTTCTTGCTATCAATCCAAGTTCTCTGGGATTTAGCTTTAACTGGAATTTCTCTCCTGGAGCTGTGACACAGAATCCAGTCTCTCCCAAAGCTTCCAGAAACACCAGGGCTCAGGTACCAGAGTTCCTACAACACTTCAGGGTTACATGAAAAACTGACCACAGACATCACTGACACGTTGCTGGGGTCTCACTCCCCAGCTAGCAACACCAGGTTTCTCTTTTGCATACTGAACTTCCTGCCTGGAACATTTGCCTGGATATCCTTTCTACAAAATGCCTGAGCACAAACAAGAAGTTGCTACAACAAGAAGTTTCTGGGAGATTGGTAAGTTTGCTGTGTTCAGTATAAATTCAGAATATAACATTTTCTGATGGTTCAAAATAAGGTTAAGTGTTTTGTTTAGTTATAAACCCATTTTGCCATGACTACATAGCTTTCATTATAGATATGATTACATCAGCATCATGGTTTATCACTAATTGTCAGATCATGATATAACTGTTATTTCCTGCCGGTGATTAGGAATTTTGGAAGTATGTCTATCTCTTTTTTTGTGTCCAAAGAAGTTTCATCAACCTCAAAAGCACTTGTGTCAGATATATGGGGAGGGGTCTCAGAAGAAGAGAGTGTTGAGCAGATTTATAGAAATGATTGAATGTTTGCAGCAGACTTCACAAGCCACAGTGGGTTCCTCCAACAGATGTGACTTTACTCCTGAGAAACAAGTCACCTTCTCCAATACAGGTGTGCATTAAATTGATGTGGAAGTAACTGAGATTTCTCAGTTTTAGAAAGAATTGGATTAGAAGTATGATCCATCCCTGCTCTGATCTCACAGGGTGTAGAAATACCAATATGAGTAGTAATGGGTACAAATCCAAATAACTCACTGAAAACAGCCAAGACTGAATAAAACTTAACATTACTGTTATTGCATCTTTACCCAGTCTCTTCTGGGATGGAATTGCTGTGTTTGCTTCATGGGTGCATAAGAAAGGCATCCAGATAAATGGGCATACCTTGCATGATTAAGTGTATGAAAAATAAAAACCATAACCTTTGTTACTGTTAACTGGATTAACACGTTACATGTAAGTGGATTAACTGAAGCATGGGCCCAGGGTTAAGACTATATATAGCCAAAGAAAAAAAAAAAAAAGACAATATATATGCATTTAAATGAGGGAAGGGGTAGAAATGCATGGTTAATACAGACAATATGTCATTCCTTGCTCTCCAATTCAGAGTAAATAAAACAACTATATTTTCTTTCCAACAAATCAATCAAACCACTCAATGAGTGCAATGACACCCTATTGTTTCTTATGGCTTCCAGAACAAATGTGAAGTTATGTATATTTTGCTTGGCAGAATTGAATCTTCCCCTCAAATCCCACCAGCCAGGTCCCAAGACTTATCTGTCTGTCAGAACCCCCTGTAAATCACTATTTTTCATCTGAAGCATCTCTCTGAAACTTTTCCTGCCCTTCTCATTCCAGGCATCCACAGGGATGTTGTGTGTTTTTGGAGCACAAGGAAGAGATGTGTTTTCAGCTCCTCTGCTGTCCCCACACAGAAGCCACTTGCATTTTTGAAAAAAAGTTGGAATATTCCTGCACCATTCCTCTCCTTCTGACTTAAGAGCTGCAAGGGAATGTGAAGTCATTCATCACCTGGGGCATGGCTGAGGTGCAGCTGCTGGGTAAGGAAGCAGCAGGTGAGGCTTCTCATGATTCCCCACACACTTGGCTGTGTTTACAAAGTTTGATCCATGGTTTTGTGGCTCCCCCATATCAGACCTGACCTGTTAAAGCCCTGTGAGGAAAGAGAGGGGCTGCTGCCCCATGGATGTACTTAATACTTGACCCCTCCTTGACCATGATGCTGCCACTTGTCTTTAGGATGTCCCTCTCAGAATGCCCCAGAGTGGATTCTGGAAGGCAACAGTTCACGTTTTCCCCAAGGAGAGGTGAGCACTGCTCCTGCACAACTCAGTGGCTGTGGATCAGCACTTTTCTGGATCTTTTCATGTATCTACAGTGATGTTAAAGAGAAACTGAATTTTTTCTCTAAGTTATGCTCAGACCAGTTAAAATGGCTTAAAACCAAACTTAAGAGACTCTGCCATCTATTATGCTATCCATACTCAAAAAAAAAGAATGCAGAATCCCCTTTTCCCTCTGAACTTATACAGTTAGAGCAGAAGGGCAGGATCTGTAACTGAACTGCTCCTCAGAACTGATCTGCTTATTAATAATTTCTGACTGTGTTGGACTTCTGCCATTGGAAATTTTTACTTCCATTTTTTAGGTGATTTAGACACGTCCTTGTGAAACAAAATAGTGGAATTCATTGCTGTAAACATTAATTTATAAATATTATCATTCAAAAAAATAATACAATTATCACATGAACAGGAAACAAAGGCCAGCCAGGATCCATAAAGTCTTCCAATTTCTACATTTCTGTACTTTAATCAACATTTACAGGGGGAAAAAATACCTAGATCTACTACACTTAGAAGTCTGTCCTTCTTAAAACATTTATTTTAATCCAGTTCGGTAGCCAATAAATATTAAAGCCATCAATATTGCTTTTATGCACTGTGGTCATGTTCCTGACTTCTCTGCTCAGCTTCATCCACATGTAGAAAGAAGCAATAGAGAAAGGGAATTGTTAATGTAATTGCTCTGTCACTGATGAATGTTACAATAAAATAATGTTAAGGATTAAGGAAAAGGACTCTGCAGTAATGTTGGTTGAGTGTTTGTGAGCTGGCAAGCGAGTTGGTGAGATAGTTCTGGCAGAGAAACTCTTGAGATGTTGTGGCCTCTCTTTAAAATTTAGTTTAGCAGCAGTGGATGCAGTTGCTGCACTTGAGTGGGTCTTCTAGTGCCATAGAATATTTGGTGTCACAACACATTTATTTCAACTACATTTATTGCATCCAAATATTTCTGTTTAGTCACACTGGAAAAATAGATTGCTGGAAGTCTTCTGTATGCTCATTTCTTCTTCCAATTTCTCAATTGCTTGAGGCAAATGATTTTCTGAGAACCTTGTATGTGATTAAAGATGCAATAATTCTTCCCAGAGAAAGCAATAATACCATCCAGCAGTATCACATTCCCCCTTCTTAATTATGTTTCTATGCTTTTGTTATTTGTTGACAGTAACCAACATGCACATACTTTTGCATAATTATACCACAGGTTCATTAGGATCTGTGCACATATATGTGTTTGCCATTTGGAACTCACATCCATCCCAGCCCAACAGATCATGTCAATGAAAATAAAACTAGTCTTAAAAAATGAAATCTAGTAAGCTATGGGTAAAAGCAATAGAAAATTTTAGAGAAATTGGACTTTATGGAGATCATCTTTTTTCTACACTACAGAACACAAATGTTCCTAATATAAATTTGGGGAATGTAAAGTAACAACTGAGGTACACATTGTTATATTTGTATAGGTTGAAATTTTGCCGCTGGTATTTCTCAATGTGACTTGCAGTTAGTTTGCACAATGCAATCTTGGATGTCACATTGGGATTTAACGTGACTTTTCAACAGAAATCAACAAAACCCAAAAGTGTGAAGTTTAATGGCTATGGCCTAGAGTTCATGAGAGACTTTACAGTGATGCCTAATTTAAGTGTCTGGTGCAGCTGCAACTGTCAGGGCACATCTTCAGCAAAAGGCTCTAGAGACTCTTGGGACCAGACAGATTTTTGCCTCAATTTAAGCATTTCCATGAGACATTTAAGAAAGGGGTTTGGCCATAAGATTCTTAGAGTTAATGAGGATAGATAAAAACCTGCAGAGGGAGAATGGGTTGTTAAGGAGATTTAAAAAAAACCCCAAAACCCTGGCATGTATATGGAGCTTAAACACCCTCTGAGATGCACAACCTGCTCTTGTCCATTGACTGCCACCTGAAGTGGAGAGGAAGGAATCCAGCCTCCAGAGTAATCCTACTTCCTAAGCATCCTCCCCAGTGCAAATATTTCAGTGGCTGTGTCAATCCTGAGTTCTGGTTATGCTCTTTGGCAAGCAGCTGTTTGGATCCTGCTCCCTTCTTGGTCTGGAAAACTACAAGTCATTTCTCTGAAAAGTGACCTAATCACCCATAACTGAGATTGCAGGCACTATTTACTCATTCTACAGAGAATATATCCCTGTGCAGACACTAATGCAGAAAGAAGAAAAAAAATCCAAAACCCACAAAGATGACTGGCTTTAGCTGAGGTACAGCAGCATTAACCTGTGCTGGGCTGGGGACAATGCCTGGAAGCAAAATCCAGGAGTTTCAAAAAATATCACTAACACCCAACTGCTGATGTTTCAGACCCATTTCCTTTATGGGTCTGCCAATTAAATACCCAGTTAGGACTGGATATTCACATGATGCAGGAATCATGGGGAAAAATAATCACCTAGGTCTTGATGCACCAAGGACAATGCTGAAAAAAGAGATGTAAATTATCTTTGGACATAACTCTTAGGTATATGATTGTTCAGTGTGGTGGATTCATCTGAATTCACTCAGTGAGTTGGGAAAATAAAATCTACAAATTAATCTTATTTGTGTTCTTATGTTATTCTCTTGTTCTAAATAAAAATCTTAATAAGTTGAATTTTATAGAGTTCTTTTATTATTCAAATTTTAGCAACAACTATAAAAAGAAGGGAAAAACTTGATAGATAAATTTCAGCAGTACTATGTGAGGTTCCATTTTCAATTACAAAGAAATGTTCATTCAAAGTAGGATCATGAAATGCAACTTGTTATAAACTTCCTGTGAAAAAATGGTTCAGAAGAGATTTCCATTTAAGGACTTTCCAGCATATGCCAGCTGCTATTAGCTATCTGCACTGCACAGCTAAGGAATGCTACAGTAAAGCCTTTCAGTATGATCCCAATTTAATTTAATTTTCTGATATGTATTAAATGTTGCCCTGTTACTGAAATCAGAATTTTTTAAGTTAACATACATTTTTAAATTTCAAAGCCTTTTTTGATGAAGCTGATTTCTGAATAACATTTCTACTCCTAAGACAGCTCTTGTTTAGGGCAGTAATTTTTAAGAGCAGGAAACTGAAACACTTTCAAAGCAATCAGGGCACTTTCACAGATTCCCCAGGGTTTCTTAGAAATGTCTTGACTTGAATGAGCTGCTCTGAGTGCTGGTAATTTGTGGATCTAAAGAGAAGGCTGTAAGGCAGTAGCTAATGTTAGCCAAGAAAGCTCTGTGGTATCCTTATGTTTGAACCATGAGAGTCCCAAGAGAGTTCATAACATCTGCCTAGAACTCTTAACAAGGTTAGCTCTACTCAATGCTCACTCAGCTTTTGTAAAATAAATCATGACATAATGGTAAATTAAGTATTCCACTTCCCCAGCTTTATGTGCAAATCACCGAGTTCAGCTATAAAACTATCATCTAGTTCCAGATACTTAACATTTATTTTTCCTTCCATAATCAAGAATTACAATCATAATAAATAAAGCTCAGTTTACTCTGCTGTTATTCCATGGCATCCCAGTGATGTGAAACACAAGCAAGCAAGGGTTTATTGTTGGATACAAATGTCCAACATCCCTTTAAACATCTCTGTGTATGTGAACTTCCTGTGGGTTGGATAAACCCATCTAGTAAAACTGCTGCTGTAATGAGATTGAAGTGTAAAACTCAACAGAAGACATATTTTTACTGAAGTGAAATGGAATTCATGTCTGATTATACTGTCTTTCAAAAAAATCATGACCATGATATGCTCTGGGGAATCTCTGCAAGGCTTTCCAGTCTATCTGAAAATAAGCTATTGAAGTAAGAATAATAAACAGTTAATTAACTGGTCCTTCTGCATGGCAGCTACTGGATACTGAAATAATATGGAATTCTCACAAGTCATATTGTCAATTTTACTGATTTTGGAAGGTTTTTGTTGGGTTTTTTGGGGGGGTTTTATTACTAGTTTTGGTTGGTTTTGGTTTTTTTTTTTTCTTTAAGGCGAACATTGTGAATTTTTTAAAAGCAAATTCAGTAAGTAAAGCACAGATGCTTTATGGGCAGCTCATTGTCCATAGTGTTTTATTCATGCTTGGCTCACAGAATTACCCAGTAACTGTTTCCCCTCAATATTTTTTAGAGTAAGAAATCATCAAATGGATTTCAGAAAAGGTTTTGTAGTAGTTTTGGGGGTTTTGTTAAGTTTTTCAAGACATCATTCATATGAAAATTTCTCTAGGACAGTTTTTGAAGACAAAAGACTTTAGAAAAGAGGTTTTAATTGCTTACGAACAGTGCTAGAACCAGGGGTGCACTCTTTTTAAACCATGCTGAGATTCAGATTGAGCTTGTCAAGTTTCAGTGCTAAAATTTATGTATGCAGCCTCAGTCAGCAGGGCAGGCTCATTCCATAGTGCAGGAAAATAAATGGAGAACTCCACGGGGATATTCTTCTTGTGCATTCTCAAAACCTGCCTTCAGACAGATCAAATCATCTCAGCACTGCCTGCATCTTTGGACTGATAAAAAACCAAGCTTTAGTGGTTAATTTAGTCCAGAAATCTATTTTAAGCCACAAAAGTACTGCCAAAATGAATCCCACCCTGAATGAGAGAAAGATTTCTAAATGTCTTTGTGTGTTTCTGTTCACAAGTTTCAGTATTTTATGCCTCAATGAGATATTCCTGAAGGCTTTCTGGACTTGAGAAACAAAGACATTTACATGCTCAGTTCTGAGTGTAACACTGGATGTGTGCTCCCATCTTTTTGGGACATAATTCTGAAAATCAGAACCCATGCACAGGTATGAGGTGCATTACTTTAAACATTCCAGTTAAGCTAAAATCAAATGTGGCTTCATGCTTAGACTCACAGAACAACAGAACTTGTAATTTTGTAAAATTGGACCTCTGGAGATCTTCATGCCTGCCCCTCTGCTCAGAGCAGGGATAAATAGAGCATGATTGTGCCCAGTCCAATTTTAAATATGTCAAAGAGTGAAGACATAATAGTGTCTCTGGGCAACATAAAATACCTATAGTTTTGTTTTAGATGCTTTCTAATTTAATTATTTTAATGCAATCTGGTAGGAATAACTACTTCTTTGGTAATTATATTCAGAGAGATGGCTGCAGCTACTGCAGATGTACCAAAATTAGTTTTAAACTCTCTGCTTTGGGTTTTGGTAGTAATGCACTAGCAAAAGAAAGGGAGCAGTTGGAACGAAATAATTTTACTTTTTCTTGATTTTTGAAATCTTTTCCTGTGGTACAGAAGCAAGGTTCATCATCTAGTAGCTACTGGGAAAGGATTAGAAATATTTGTGTCCTTACAGAATTCAGTCACTAGTGGAAATGCTGAACAAATTTTGAGGGGTGTTGTTTTGTTTTGAGAGCTAAATCTTGCATGTGTTGCTTTTTTGTAGTCATGGGATTTTTTTGACAAAAACACACTACATTGGTGAACTGACTGATATATAGAAGACAAGCTGTCCTAAGAAGAGTAAAAATGACATATATATATATATATATATATAAATGACATATATATATATATATATATATATATATATATATATATATATATATATATATATATATATATATAAAAAGAAACTTAAAAGAGAAAAAGCATGATTCATATATTGGCGTGACAACAGGTGCCTTATAGTAGAAGAGAATAAGGCATTTCTAAAGCTCAGTTCAGTCTAAAGCAAATACCTGGAAGAGTTTAGGTAAATTATGTTAAAATTTCTCCCCACTGACTGCAAATAGAGCCCAGAGTGACCAGCTCAGCTATTGACACCTATTAATATAAATGCTTAGACTTAGGTGAGACAAATCCCACCCTAACAGTCTGCAAGAGGGATGTCTTTTCCAATCCTCTTTTTCTGTCTGTCTTCCTCTCTCTGGGGTAAGATGGAATTTCTGGGAAATCTGGACTATCATAAGAAAGGAAGTTACAACTACAGCAAAAACCTTTGGGTGTATTAAGAGTCTCTGAATGTTTAATCTCAAAACACCCTTAACTGCATCAACAAAAATGGAATGCTTTTGTTTCTTAGGATTAAAATGATAATTATTTTCATGCATACCTAGAACCAAATTATTGGTTTAATCCTCTCAAATATCTGTACTGCTTTTCAGAGGGATATTATTAGCAAACCATGCTGTACTGCAGACCATATGCTCTATGATTAGTTCACTGGAACAGAGGGAAGCTATTTGAGGAGGTAAAGTCCCACTGTGCTACCACTGTGCAGAGACAACATGAGTGAAGGAAATGCTGAAGGAACCTGTATCCCAGCCTGACTGCACAGAGACAATAACAGGGCAACCAGCCCAGTTTATCCCAGTTATACAGGGTAACAAAAACTAGGCCAGGCTTCCCAGGTCTCTTTCAGGAGGGAAAGGCTTATCTAAAGAACAGAGTTAAGTTTTACTTGACTTCTGGAGGATTCTGTTTTTCCCTTTTAGGTCATTCTGGGAATAGAGTGTTTCCATAAATTCAGCCTTCTTGAAGATATGTAGGGTCTTATATTGAGGGCTGAAATGTATTTCCTTTTTTCTGGATCAATTAAGTGTTATGAATCAAGCAAGAAAACAAAGTTATATTCAGGAAAGGGTACATATTGTGCTGCTAAAACTTCCCAGGAAAGAGTTAGGTGAGTAATAAAACTGTAATCCAGTAGTGATGCTGAGACATGGCAAAGCACTGGCTGGTTCTCTTTCAATGAGGTTATTTCATAAGGTAGATTGAGTTTATTAAGAATAGAAAGTAACTTTTTATTTTTCTCTTTAACTTTTGTAAGTTCTCATGTTAGTCTTAAAAAATCTGTTCTTCCAAATCTGCTTGCTGAGAGCTGCACAATACCAATATACACTGTGTTAACAAGCCATCTGACCTCTTTAAATATGTGCCTAGGTAGTCTAATAATATTAAAGAAAGGGATGGAAATACAAATGATAGACTGTTTTATATCTATATAGAGAGAGAATCCAGTCATTAGGGATGTGAAATATGGGGAAAGACACACTGCTGTGTAGGTCTGGATTAGAAAACAGCTTCCAATTGCTTTTGTCTTTGATGCTGTGGAATTTATTGGCTTTGTTCTTGTAAAGTCATAGGAGAGCTGGTAGGGAAGAAATATAAATCTGTTTGAACCCCCAGAAATACCAGGTGTACAGGATTAAAGTAAAACCTTTAAAAAGTTCCTATCAAGCAGACTCTATGAAGCATATAACTCTGATCTATTCTTCCCTGGGTAAAAATTTAGTGAAAGGAAAAAAAAAAATTATGCAGTGTGTAAGTACAGAAGGTTTACAATTTTCCCTTCTGTATTCAACATGTAAATTGGATGGACATGGGCCAGTGGCTGGAAGAGTAGAAGTTACATGGGACAAGTTAATATGCATTGGCACAGAGCTTTGTATTCAGGCTTGCTTGCATAGCTCCTGCTGTTGTTATTAAAAGCTCTGGATATCTATTATAAGTCATGTACTTTAGCAATCTGTACTGTGGAGAGTTTTACTGAAACAAAATTGTTATTTTCTTCTAGTAATGACATTTTTAAAATGTCCTTTTCTTACCAAAGCAAAGTTATTTGAAAAATGTGATTTGTGCTGCAACTTCATACCAAAGAAACAGAGAGAGATGTAAAAACAAACACAATTTTTTCCTTCTCCTCCATTTCTTTGCAACTGTAGTGTTTGAATGGCTTAAAAACATTGCACCGACTGGCTGCTCAGTGTGCCATTTCCATATCTTATATCAATTACTGAAATAAAAATATTCTCTGCTTTTTCTGCCCACAGGCTGAATACTAGCTTACCACCACAAAGGTTTGTTTGCTAATGCTTTGCTGTTATGAAATTGAAAATATTCTTCTTTTCATGAATTGGAGTACCCGTGGTTGGATCCATTCTCCTTTTTCATTCTTTGTCACCTTCCTATGTATGGATCTTCCTGCTCCAGTATCACTGTGTGGTTCTGCAGTTTGGTTCTGATCATGTGGCTGAGTTACCTGTGCATGGCAATCCTCCAGTTACAATGATAATAAAGTATTGGGATCATGGTTAGATATGTGCACAGGAAACCTGCACCTAAAGAAACACTTTATCTCTCTTACTTTGGAATAAAAATAGGAATGATTTTTGTTGTTTTTGGAAAGTAAACAAAGATTCTGATTTGAAGACTGCATTTGGGGTAGGAGCTGGCCACAAATTTGTTACAGCTTGACTTCTATATCTGAGTGAGGGATCTAAGCCACTGCTGAAGTCCATGATGATCCAGTCAATACAGTCAAGAGGAGTGAAGAGGGAAGGATGCCATGTTTGTTTTCACTTTTGTCAAGCTGTCTTCACTGATATTTTTCATGCACTTTGCTCCCTTTCTCTGTTATCTGCTGCCCCAGACACCTTGCCAAGGAGTGACACAATGCAGAGAGTCGTGCAGCAGGCTGGATGTGCCCACACATGAAGATGGCAACACCCCCTTAGCTACTGCTACCACCTCTTCTTTCCACTTGTTTTGCTGCTACATCAGCTCTCTGATTTCCCCCTTTGCAGAGCTGAGGTAATGCTGCAGAGAGGAGCTGAACTGAGGGGTCAGAGTGGGAGAAGACCTCCAGGTCCTACGGTGCTACCTGTGCTGCTCCAAGACCCACAGGTGTGACCTGGAGGGATGCAGCTCTGGACCACACTGCAGCAGTCACTGTACAAACAGAAGGAGCTCACCCACATCCAAAATTAATTTACTTTACTCATGATATCTCTCAGGAGCAGTCCTGACTCGTGCCATGTTTGGATCATGTCAAGGCATTTCTGAAAGAGTGAGAATTGACACAAATCAAATGCTTATCAAGATTTTCAGAAATGAAACACTATTTGTAGCTACAACTCAGAGCTTGAACTTTCAGTTCAAACTTGAACTTTTAGGTTTAGTTTCCACCACAGACACTTGACAGACAAAGGAAGCAATGCACACTTCAACATGCACCCAATTTGGTCTTAAAAATGGCAATTTATTTTCTTTTTTTAGGAAGAAATCAATTGGTTCAATTAAAAATGCATTCAGAGAATGGGTTTTTTTCTTGGGTTTTTTTTTCTTCTTTCCTGTCTACTGTCAAGTTGGGGAAAAGGGAGGAAAAGGATAAGCACACTGGTTTTTCAAAGAAGTCACCAAGCTTAAAGAACTTTTTTGGGGGAAAGGGGGCAAAAGAAAACACAACCACAGCCTCAGAAAGAATCAAAAGAAATATTTTCCATCCTTTCTTGTGACTGGAACTATTTGCTTCAGCAGTATTCATTGATTTAATTGTTCCTAAATTATATTCATGAAAACTGTTGTATTGGTCGGAAAATCCAACCGAAACAATTTTAATAGTTAAACTTACCATTAAAATGTCTTCTGGAAATTATTTTCTTGAGTTCCCATGGTTATCTGTGGTAATGTGGCAAAATGTCTGGTGCATGTGGGAATCCAGGTATTAAGACTCTAGTTGTGTCAAAATTCCAGAGCTGCTTCACTTAAACTCATAGACATTTCAATTACAAAATAGTTAATTTTTTCAATGGCTTTACATTTTGTGTGCAAAATATATTCTTCAAATATGGATAATAGCACCTACACCAAGTGCCACTTTAACCTGATATTGTTGGGAAATATGAAATTTCCATCCCATCTGTTTCACTGGAAGCTCCTGCAAATTCTACTCCCTAAGAGAATTTTGTCTGGGAATTGTGGCTGGGTTTATGCTAATTTAGGTTCTTGTTAGTGCTCCACGGGGCCGAATCACTGTCGTGTCTGATAAGTTTCCCTGTTATTTGTGGTGGATATGTACATAATCCAGTTTCACCTGGGGTAAAGATTATGTTATTTATTGCTGTTTCTAAAGCATTCTGGGTGCTCAGAGTTAAGTCATGCAAAAACAAAAAAATGAGAACTGAAATCTTGAAATCCTTCCAATGTGTGTATGGCTCATAGAGAGAGATGAGACAGAAGAAGGGAAAATCTTATTGTTCAATTTGTTGTGGTTTTTTCCCTACTCTTCCATAATATTCTGTTTATTTTAGAATGATGCTAAACTCTGTAATTGGAACATGTAGTCAGTGCTACATGGATGTACCTGCACTGCTCTAATTTTCATTACAAAAAGTTTAGAGATGTATATTGACAATTATATTCTGATTAACAAAAATTTTGACAAGCAAAATTGAGGTAAACACTTGTCTATCCTTCCCTAATTTTTTTTTTTTTTTTTTTTTTTTTTTTTTTTTTTTTTTTTTTTTTTTTTTTTTACTAGCATGGTCTGGTCTTCTACAGAGAATGAGGAATATGAAAGTTCAGAAATCATCTAATTTTCCTCTGTTCAGCCTTAAAACCTCATTTGGCTGAGGTAAAATTAGCAATAGATAAGCATTCCATACATTGAGCACTGCTCTCTGCTGGCGTTGGCTTGTGTGAAGTGGCAACCCTACTGTTACTCGAGTGCTTGTTTGATCAAGTCTCCTCAGGTTTCCAGAAGCCTGATTACAAAAATCATGTGATCTCTTTGCACTTTCTGCATCCATTTTGTTAATTATACAAGTGACAGAAGTCAAACTGCATGATTAGGAAGCATCATTCCTGTGCATTAACAGCAAAGGAGGAAATTTGCAGAAACAGAAGAAACCTAAGAGCCTCCCAGTCTATCCACCACCATGCTGATGACACATTCAACCATATTTTTTGTACATATTTACTTGCACTATTTTCTTTATTTTGGTCCCATTCAACAGTCAGAACTTGAGCAAAACAAATTAACAGTGGGAGTGAAAGGAAAAAGTAGAGCTAAGTCTCAAAATCAGTAATTGTCCTTCAGAAAAACTCTTGAACTCAAACTCTTTTTACGGATTTGTTGAGTTTCCTACTTTGCATGTGAGTTATCCATAATTTGCATATTGTGGCTTCCCATCTCATACATTTGTGCAAACTGCACTAATGGCAGTATTGCTCTGCAAGTCCATATGTTATGTGTTGAGGGGGTTTTGTTTTTTTCTTTCTCAAACTGCCACATGCTTGGTGTTCTGAGTGGAGGAATGGGAGAGTGGTTGTAATATTCACCTATTGTAGCAGTCATTCTTCACTTTCACATACATTCCCTACAAGCAAAAAGGTTATGAAATAAATCTACATGTGTGAAAAAGAAAAGAACTGTAATGGTCACCTTCTCTCACCCATGTGCTTGCTGGCAGTGACACCAAAGACTCCCTTGGCAGCTGCTGTGACCCAACTTGTGCTCCTCTATTCCTGTGTCAGTCACTGGGGCACTGAGACTCCCACTATCCTGCTTGTCAGAAGACAAGCAATGTGCAGCCAATCACAATAGTGCAGAAACACTTGCTTTTCTTTTGCTAAAAGGTAAGAATTTTTTAGCATATTTCACACTCCTGACTGATCTGAGAGCACAAGGGAGTCCCTCACTACACCAGAGCACACTGAAAGTCACACCTGGTGCAGGTGGAATACATGAATATGAAGCCTGGCATAGCCCAGTCATGTATATCTTGTCTAATTTTCTAAGAAAATCACATTTCTCCAACACCATTTGCATACTCTTGTGGTGTGTGTGGGTGCTAAGACAACAATGATTCAGAGTTGAAGGCATTAATCAGTTCATATACACCTTTAGTCTCCCCTTTTGTAGCACCAGAATCATGCAGCAAATTCCCTGTATTCCAACCACCTTCACAGAATGACAGATCACAGAATCACACGATGGTTGAGTTTGGAAGAGACTTCTGGAGTTCATCTTCTCCACCCTTTCCTGTTCAAGAAGGGCCACCCAGTTGCCCAGGACAGTTTTTTTGCAATATCTCCAAGGATGGATATCCTACAACCTCCCCAGGCAACCTATTTCACTGCTTCATTATACTTACAATAAATATAAATGTTTCCTGATGTTCAGATGACCCCCCCAGTGTTTCATTTTGTGCCCATAGTCTCTGGTCCTGTCACTGGGCACCACAGAAAACAGCCTGGCTCTGTCCCCTCCCTGCAGTTATTTACACACATCAGCAGGATCCCCCTGAGCCTTCTCTTCTCCAGGCTAAACAGTCCCAGCCCTCTCAGCCTTCCCTCATAAGTGAGGTGCTCCTTGCTTTCATATAATTGAAATGAAAAACACAAAGAACTGGAATTCACTAAGCATATGTCATGAGATTTTTTTGGCTTTAAAACACTGCTACATTTGTAGACCAGCCAAACACCAAAGGATAGTAGTTTTTAATTAGTCCAATTCATTTGCTCAGTAGTTTGAGTGTATGAACAAGATGAAAATCATCTTTTAAAAGGTTCAGACAAGGACTCTGTCTCATTGTATGATGTCTGTCTCATTTCAACAGAAACCTCTCCTAGAACTTCCCCCTGGCTACATATTGTTGCTCTAGTCATTATTTTTTATAATCTAGTATTTCAATACAGGAGAGAAAGGCCGTGATTTTTATCCTTTGTTATTAAAACACACATGGGAT
This sequence comes from Erithacus rubecula, assembly GCF_903797595.1. Classification (NCBI taxonomy): domain Eukaryota; kingdom Metazoa; phylum Chordata; class Aves; order Passeriformes; family Muscicapidae; genus Erithacus; species Erithacus rubecula. The sequence goes on along the minus strand of NC_136686.1, from coordinate 61,380,011 downwards.
CTGTATTGGATGCAGACAGCCTGGTCTTTATTGCTCATTCTGGTTTGTGCCATTAGGAGAAACTCTTCACTGGCTGGCTGGTGTTTCACTGTGTCAGTTTGGGCTTTGTTTATTTTTCTCTTCTTACAGTAATGACTACTGAATATTTAGACAGAAAAATATAAAGCAGTTGCAGACCTACTTTGCAAAAGGAGATTATTGCACAAAATAGGTTCAGCAGTGGGACATATTGAGGCCACTCTCCCACTCCTAGCATATAAAAGAATGGTCTTCCCTTAGATATTCCCCGTTCTTTTTCAACAGACATACTTCATATCAGGGTTTTCTTATCAGAGAAATATCTTACCTTCATAAAGCTGTTTTGATTAGGAGCTTTGGAAGGCTAAAGAAAAGGTGGGTGTGATCTTAGTGCTGCTTGTTATAACACCTATGTGGTAAATCGAGATGCAGGTGTGTGTATGGAGGAGAAGCTTGTTGCCACTGCTTGTGCAAGCTGTGGGAAGGAGAGGAGATCAATAAATCAATCTCACTCATGTCTGTGGTCTTCTGCCAGAAAATCTAGCCGGATGCAGCTATAATGCATCCCAGGTACCTCCTGGTTTGTGCGCTGGAATTCGAGTCAGACTGCGGTTAAACGGTGAAATGAAGCTTTCCTCCACCAGCAGACATTGCACCACGCTACAGTAATTCTGTCCCAGAGGGCAGCTTGGCAAAATGCTATTAATGAGGGAGTGTAGCAACGTGGAGAGCTTCCTGGCACAGCTTCTGAATTCTGGCTGGTGTTACACAGTTGTAACTGGAGCTGTTTGTAAATGTTGTGGTACAGCTCTGTTCCTTCAGAAAGCTAAATCTGAAATCTTCTGGTCACAACATTTGTTGAACATCTTCCACCAAACACAGGGTGTTGACTCCTTGCCATCTGCTGCATCCAGTGGCTGACAGAGCTCCAGGCATGGATGTCTTCAGCAGGGAATAGATCCAGGAGCTTGGGTTGCTGGAAGTATTGTGTCTCTGGGTCTGTGGAAATGTGCCATGGGAACACCAGGGACAGGGGAACTGCAGGGACTCTGGGACTGGGACACACCAGCTGGGGGATGTTTAGGCACAGGCAACTACAGACAGTGAGCAAAGGCACCAGGATAAGGGAATAACATCATCAGCTCCAAGGGAAAACCCAGAGTCCACTACAAGGTTTGTGGATTTTCCCTCTGGATTGCTGGGAATGGGTGTAGGCAAAACAGCAGCTAGACAGGGATTTGCAAACCCTTTCAGGTTTGGAGAGGAACTTGTACTTTGTGTACATGTAAATCTCTGCATTTTTAGCAGGATTCTGTTCAGAATTCCTGTCATTCAGTCACTACTAAACATCTTTCAACTGCCTTTGGTTCAAGGCCATCAAGAGTAGCCTGAATTTGCATTGCAGCTATCACTGCAGCCAGATTTCCCAACAAGATCAGATTTCTTGGGGGTAAGCAAAAGCAGAAAAGAACAGAAAATTCGCTGGTTCCACTCAGCCTGTAACCTGAGTGAGCTTTTCTGTAATTGCTACAACAATGAATTTTCTTGCTGTTAGAATGAGGGCAAAAATGTGAAGAAAAAAATAGAACAACAAAAGACACAATGCCATAAATGCACAGCTTGATAGAAAAGGCATACCAAGTACATTTCTACTCCAGGAGGTTCAATTCCTAATTCTTTGAATTCTCTGTGTTTTCCCAATTTTCCTGACATCTTTGGGCCCTGTACACTTCAGAAATCTTGTAAAGTGAGTTTAGAAAGAAACATTATTTTTTAAAGTGTAATTCTCTGTATTGTATAGAGCAGTGAACCTCTCCCAGTTGCATCCATGTTGTAATTCCTGTGTTAGTTACAACAAAAATTTCACTTGGATATTGCTCATATGTTGAAGATTTCACATGTTGGATAATTTGCCACGTCTTTCATCAAACTTTTGCAATGATGAATTATTTATATTGTTAAAATGTGAATTTCTAGTCTGAATTTGCTTCTGGCTGTTAGATCTCACACATGCTATTTCTGATCTGTGAAATACATATTGTCAGAGTTGTCTCCCTCCACAGCACCTTGCAATACCATATCTCAAACCAGCAAAATACCAAAGGAAAAGGGTTCTTTTACTGTTTGTAGTGCATGTACCTGCAGGCTGATTTTCCTCCTATCTTCATTCAGCAGTCTGAAACCCTTCCAGCCAAAGCTGTCTATGAGCAGCAGTTCTCATTAGCCTTGAACCTTCACTGATTTCCACTGCAAGACAGAGGCAAAAAGAAGCAAGTGTGAAAATTAACCCTGTGGACATGTTTTTTTCCTCACCTCATCTGCAGAGGGAACCTGGTGAACTTGGGAGGCCAGGCAGCTTTTAGAAAGCTGACTATAAGCATGATGGATCCCTTTTTACGTGATACAGGCTGTTCAGAGGACAACTAGTACTTAGATACCACAGTGATTGGCACTCTCAAATGAAAATATAGGGAACAAGTCCAGCAAGCCTAAAATCCTTGCTTTCTGGTTGTCAGCTGTGACATTTTAAAGTGCCAGCATTGTAAGTGCACTAGGGAGGGTCATGGGAACCCCGAAATTCCTGGCTGCAGCATAACTGAGTGATCCATCGATAATTCACAATTATTAAGGCTCATTTAACTTTTCCATCTGGGATCTGCCCAGGCCCCTACAGCACTCAGAGGTGCTTGGCTCAGCTCAGGAGCAGCAGCACAGGGGGAGCCCACAGCCCTGTGAGGGCTGACCACCGGCACTGAGGGATGTGAGCCCACTGGTGGTGGCTGAATGAGAGGGAAGGGCTGGCCCTGGTGGGCTGGGGGGCAGATGTGCCCCTGCAGCCCTGAGCAATCCCAAACAGGGACGGAAGGAAGGGCACCCACCACCATCCACAAAACCAGGCACTGACCTCATGGTGTTTATAGTGCAAACCAAATGAGAAAGGGGACAAACAAGGCAGCAGACTTGTTGTGAGGATAGTTTTTAGTGTTGTACGTGGAGAGTACTAGAGGTGGGGAGGGACTCTGCTGGCATTTTGTGGAAACGTTTGGCAGAGTCTCAGTGTCCCCTTCTGTATCTCCCAGAACACAAAAAAAAGTTGACTAGGACTCTCTTCCACAGAATCTCTGTAGGATCAGCCTTCAGTGAAGCATTGTGTACATGAGAATGGTGAGGGATGGCCAGGGCTGGGTGGAGTTCACAAAATAGTGGGCAGCTGAGAGAAAACGCCTGATTCCAGAGCCTTGGAGAAGTAAGCCAAAAACTTGATGGAGCCAGACCATAGCTAGAGCAAATCTGCCTATTGCCACTGCCTGCAACTAATTTAAATTATGAAGGCCTTCTGGGAACTCAAGGCAACCATAGCTATATAGCTATAGTTATATATATATATATATATATACACACACACACATATATATAGCTATATCAACTATAGCTATGTTTGACCAATATGTCCATTTGTTGTACGTTTTTCACTTTTTTAAGCAAAAGGCAACATCCAGAGAGAATCACTCTGAATCAATAGACTGCAAAGCAGACTGGACCACAGATCTCACACTGGTCCCTACAAATGCAGCTGGATTTCTTTATCACTGGACCAGAGCCTGAAGAGACCTATAAGCTGATGATTAAATATGTAGACAGGAGCCAGTTTTTGTTCTCATCCAAGGTAAAATGTCCTTTATTTTAGGACACAATTTTAGGTGAGCATCCTGATTGCTGCACTATTGCACTCACCTACAAGGGGATAACATATCTCCTCCTTCCTCAAGATTCTGAATTTTCTTCTTGTGTCTAGCACTTAACAAAGTACTTGCTTGCAGCATTTCCAAATTTATTACTATTTCTTGAATGAACAAAGTCCAATTTGCAAAATGCATTAGTTCCCCAAACCCACATACTGAGTGAATAAATAATTTTTAGTGTTAGAGAGAGCAAAGCTGTTCTTCTTTCAAACAAATTGTGGTGACACAGGCAATTCTCCTCAGAGCCATCTAATTCACTGGTTTGTGGATAATCTGTGGATCAGACAAACTTTTTCTACAGTAACTCAGAATTTAGGTTGTGGGAGTGCTGTAGTTGCTGCTTTACTTTTTTTATCATTGCTATTTTATTGATGCAATATCCTTTTCCTTTCAGTTGTCTGTTGTTATATTTAGATAATCAATGCTCCTGAACTTTTACTCAGAGAGTACTTGGCATAATGGGCTCTTATTCTTATTTCCAATATACAGATATTTCTTGATACAATGAGATCCTCAGCACAGTTGACAAATGCTATTTTCATATTAGTCATAATCAAAAAAAGTCTAATTATGGTGAAAACAAAACAACCAAGACTTTCCCAAATGAAAAGACAGTAAGTTTGCTTCTGTGCTTAGAGATGCTTTCCCAGCTGCAGATGGGAGACTTGAATCATTGTCAAAGTTCAGTGGCAGCATTGCCCTGCAAATTCAGTTTGCTGTACAGGAGAATTACAGAATTTTTAGGCTGGAACAGACCTCTAAGGTCATCAGGTCCCACTGTTAAACCAGAACTGCCAAGTCCACCTCTAAACCACGTCCTCAAGTGCCATGACTACACATCTTTTAAATAACTCTGGGGATGATGACTCAACCTCTGCCCTGGGCAGCCTGTTCAAGCATTAGACAACACTTTTGGTGAAGCAATTTTTCTTCATGAAGAAGAAATAATCTCCAAATGAAGAAGAAATAATATCCAATCAAAACCTCTATAAGTACTTTATGGCCGTGGTGGTGGCTACTATAGGAAAGAAAAAAGATTTCTAGCTGAGAGATGGATGGTATGATTGATGTAATCTGTTTTTCTTACTCACACATTCTCCATACTATGAGAAAGAGCAGTATAATATTAGGAACCCTGCTTGGACTGGTACTGGGCTGCATTTTTTTGTTTATGGTCTGCTCTCTGAGATTTACAGCACCCTCCAGGCCGGAGTTTGGCGGGCTGTAAACACCAGAATTAAGGCAGGGAATGAATTTTTATCTCTGAGTCACCAGGACAGGGTGGGTGACCACAAAGCCCTGTGTCCACCCAGCCATAATGCTGAGTCAGGAGTCAGCCCGTGGCACAGGCTTTACACACCCCCAGAGTGCTGAGTCTCAGCAAAAAGCTGAAAGAAGGGGACCCGAGTGAAACCACAGGAGGAGGCTCCTCCAGCCAGCACAAACCCTCTGTGCAACACAAGCAGGAGGGCAGAAATCACCAGCAGGATTAGAGATGCATTACTTTACTTCAGGCACTTACTGCAGGGGAAAATGCATGCCAGGGGAGTAGTAAGCACAAACACACAAAACGTGCTCCAGTTTGCTTTGTAAAATTAATCTCTGAACACAAACATACCAGAGCTATTACAAATTGTAAACCCTGTAGTGTGCAGGGCTTTTCCAGCCTGTTTACAGCCTTCTCTTTTTTTGGTAAGTGCAGAGAGATGTGAAAACCCAGAGTATAAATCATTAAATAAGCCACAAAAAGGCAGAGACTGGCTGGTGTAGCTTTCAGCTTCATGGAGAGCAGTCTGTGACCATGACAGCAGTGGTTGAATGGGTATTGAACAAATACTGTTTCTTTCCTCTTTTTTCCTTCCTAGTTCATGTTTTGCTCCTTATCCTTTTCCATATCTTTACCTGTTGTCTCTGAATAATAAATAAATTAGTAAATAAATAAATATCCTGCTTTTAACCTGGATGTGTTCCTTCCTCTCATTCATAATCCATCCACTCCAGCAGATGCATGAGAAAATGAGGGGATGAAGCATGGGCAGAAGCAAGCAGTGCCAGGAAAAGGGGAGTGAGTACTGAAGTCATGGGGTTAGCAGAGGAAAACGGTAATAGAACACCAGTCTAGATGGCCCAGTCCTTCAATCACTGCAAAGGCTGTTCATTGCTTTGGTGAGAGGTACTGGGATTCCTGGTAAGAGGCCAGCATGTCTTTGTGTTAACTGCTGCACAAACTTAGAGTGAAAAGCTGGTTCATGCCCCTATCTGCCAGAACTGCAGCCTATAATCAGTCCTGCCTTTTTGGATGCTGCGTCCGTAGTTTAGGATACCACTGCCTCTTTCTGTTTTTCATGAACTCTCTCATCAGGCTGGCTATCCTTCCCACATCAGTAAATGCCACACAAACATCACTTACACTGCTTATTACAACCCTCAAAGCCACTCAGCTCATTTCACTCCTACCTGATCTTTTACCACATCTCAGTTACAGAAATGATGAACACTAGGTCATGGGCAGTCACAGGCAGTTCAAAGTATTGGCTAGACAGCTTCAGGGTATTTGCTAGATCTACCAAAGGACATCTGAATATGCCTCAAAATCAGGACAAAATTGCAGGACCTTATCTGGTCTAGATGAAAAATATAGTCTAAACACTGGGGGTGAGGGAGGTCCATATAGACAACATAAATCTAAGAGCTCACAAAAATATTTTAGCCATGATGATTTACACTTGGGAATCACGAAGACAATGCATAATTGGTGTTATATTGCATCATTAACTTCATTCCTGTAGGGTGTGTGGTGTTCATCCAATGTAGATGTGGATTATGAAGAGAAGAAACTTCAGGGAACAGGTCCCGCTCACAGACCAAGATACTCAATTTTGATGTCTGACTTAGGTTTTGGACACTTCCCTCTCACCACTAGTGATCTAGTACACATTGACTAAGAACTTTTATCTCCATCAAGTGCACATCTTTTGGTCATCTGGTAAACTCTATTGGCATCAGTAAGGAACTAGGACCATGGCTTGGCCAGCTGACTACTCACAGCTCTCATCTGTGTGCTATCTGTGGTGCTCCAGGGATCCTGCTTGTTCACCTACTGTTCCTTCAAGAGGTTGTCCCTTAGGGGCCCATGTCATTTCTGCTCCTGTTTTGAACATCATCTAGCACCTTGTGATAAAACACACAGGCAGCTGGCTCACATCTCAAATATCTGTCTCATTCTAAAAGGGGTCACAGAACGAGTCAAGCAAATCAGTGGGGTGAAATGGCCCTATGTAAAACTCCAATGAAATCTAGGGATTGCACATAAATGCTCATGGGCAGTCTGTTGTAGGTGTGGGGACCACAAACAGCACACAGTCCATGCCTTTAGGAGTTCACAACCCAGGACTGTCACGTATAAATCCAATAAATGGTTCTGCCTGTATGTTGCAAGACCAGGCTGAACTGTGAGTGGGGAACCAGACCTGCTTGTGGTTAACAGAATTCCTACAGTAACTCTGGGAAGCTTACATTGGAGCATACATTGATGCCTAACTGAATATTTCCAAATAAGAGCCAAGAGGAGCTGCCTCTTTGCTGCCAACACCAGGATCAAGTCCACATTAATTTTTATGTATTTTGTGTGTACACTGGCTTGAGGCCATGGTTATACCTGAGGTGTAGATAAAAATCACTGGCTACGTCTGTTCTGGAGGTGCAAAGGCCCTCAGAGTCAGCTGAATACTCTGCTAACATGATGTGGAATTAAGGGTGACCCTGTACAGCATGTTCAGGCAGAGTGTGTAGTAAGATGTGATGTACAGTGCAAACATGTGCTGAAGGTGGTCCCCATGTCAATAAATACACCTTTTTTTCCCAGAAAAAGTTGGGAGATAACAGCTACATAAGCAATTCTATGGGAAAGATGAAATCACTTGTTCCTGTACACACTTGGAATCACAGCTCTTCTTTCACCTGAAAGTTTGCACACATCTGCAGCTTTATTTTCACGTGTGTTCAGGGGAGCCTGATTTTCGTGTAAAATGTGTGCTTGAATCCTTAGCTCTAATGAGACCTCTGGGTTCAGTTTTCTGCTCAGTCTCCAGGGATTCATAGCAATGCCTGTTACTTTGCTAGTGCATCTTACACGGATGACTTGGCCATGGCACTCTAAATCTTACCTGGGGAGCCTGTGACACTGTTCATAAAGAAGCTAAATTTTTTTGTGTTGAGAAAGGAACATCTGTTCATAGCTTGGTTAGGACATTTGGATGAGAAAAAGGAGTCCTATCTATGAATCCTGTCAATTATGTATTTTTACATCTTGAGTAATTAGATATAAAAAAATCCATGGAAAAATCTCAGACTAATGATTCAACTTGCATCCTTCAAGTTTTTAGAAGGCCTTTGCTAACTCCAGCCCAAATGTCCAGCCTTTCTGGACAGGCCACACAACATATTCTGGAGGCAAGAAAAGGCTGTCATCCTTCCTTTGTCTATCTGTGTGCCATATAATCAATTTGTATATGCAGTAGGTCTTATTTCTCCCAGGCAAGCTGGGCTTGTTGCATGCTTTACATGGCTACTGGAAATTGTTAATTTATCTATCATTTTCAAAAGCACACTTACAGCACCAAAGCACTGCAGAGGATCTCTCCCACTTGTTTTATTTCTCATCAGCAGTTCTAGGACTCTCCAGTACTGTCCTACCAAGGCTGGAGCATGATCATATGTAGGCTAATTTCCCTCTGAAACTTGGTCCTTATATCTCCCAAAACCTAAGGGAGGAGGAACATGTTTGCCACCTAACTACTCAGTGGGGAAGAAAGCAGCCACCAGTATTTGCAAGGCACTCAGAAACAGCTTTCTAAACAGCTGTATGACAGCTGCATTGCCCATGCTAACATGGACCAGCACACCTTCATTCTGGGCCACCTTGACAAACCTTTCCAAATCTTAACCAGGGATCAACATAGACCAGCAGAAGTTTTTAAAAATGTGAGCTGGACACACAGTATGTTATAAGTTCCAGCTCATTTTTATGACAAATACATAGCATGGATGAAGACACAGAGTCATTAACTAGAAAAAATTTGAGCTGCTCTCATTTACACACACATGTTCAACATGGACATAATTTAAAGTGCATTGTTTTCCATGGTCTCTGTGTTTTCCTGAAGAGTAGGCATGTCATCTAGTAATTTAATGAGCCAAGCTCTTTACATGCAAACAATTTATAAAAAAGTCGTGAGATTATATCAGAGCCTGTCTATAGCTAATATTAAGATGGATTAATAAATAACCTCAGGCAGAATTTATTCAAATATTTAGGTTTGTATTAAGACCATTTAAGAACTTATTACTTGGAAACTAAATCCTTAATGTTGCTACACTGCAAGTCTTTGCAAAATTTTTCTGTACAGAAGCCCAAAGAAAAATATTTGTGTCTTCTCTGCATATTGCAATGAAATCCAACCCAACATTACTATAGCAATAATAAAAAGATTATATTCCTGAACCCACATGATTGCATCTCTAACATCCCAGAACAGAATCACAGCTGAAATGCAGGGCAGTTTGAGTAACTCAGTTCTGTCGTTCCAGCTCATTTCAGTATTTTAATACAATGGTCTCTAAAACAGTGGGGAAAATATGTGTTTCACAGTGCACCTGCTGGGAGGATGTGTGACTCACTGGCTGAGCAGGCTGTGGAAGCCAGCTAACATATAGCTGCAATATTAACAACAGGTCCTATTACTGTCATCCCCCATCAAGAACATGAGTAATGTGGAAAGAGACACACAAAGAGAATAAATACACACTTTTCTTCACTTACAGTAAAAGTTGCCATTTTGAGCAGCAGCATCCAGAATATCTCCAAAGTAATTCATCCCTTTTGTGAGGCACCCTCTGTAACATCAATAACTGGAATTTATTTACCTTATAAAAATTACCTCAGTGCTATAGAAGCATCATTCATGCTGCTATGCTTAAGGTTATGGCAGTGTTTCCAGTAAAAACTTCACATTTCAAACATACAGGATTCAGCTGTGCAAATGTGGGAGTTGAAATGAAAGTGCACACACGGTATAGCTGCTACAGCAGGACCTCATATGGAGAAATGCACACAGAAGTTGTGTGGAGCTGCTAACCTTGACATCACAGAAATTATCAACACAGAAAGGCAGGGACAGAGATTGCTTCCATCCTGCTGGATCTGCCAGGAAGGCACAGGGAGGGGATGGGGGCCAATGCTCTGCTCCTTCCCTCAGATCCCAAAGCCTTCAGGGTCCATCCCACCCTCTTATCTCCCAGCCTGGACACATTCTAGTTCATATATAAATGGAACAAGCTGAGGAGAGTATTTTTGCCTCTGGGGTGCCCAAGCCCCACCACCCTGCCCTGGAGCAGTGGGCAGCCAGGCAGGATGACACAGCTGCTCAGAGATCACAATTTACAGAGCGAAGATTAAGGCAAACCAAAACTCATGATATTTGAGTTTAAAATACTCCCCCCACAAAGAGTGCTGTCCTTTTTCCATCAGCAGCTAACTGGTGGGATGCTTTGCCACAGACACTCTACTGTGAGGCCTCATGACCCCTCTAAGTACATCTTCATTAGTGTTTTAATTCACATCAGAAGTGTGAATTTGAACTGATACACCTATAGACCCTAAATATTGTGCTTTTGGTTTGCTTAGAGAACCATTCCCAAGGCACACAAACTGTTTCTTTTTGTTAAGCCACAACTGTTTTCCCAAAGCAGAAGATAAGGTTTGGGAATGCTCTAATGCCAAAGGGCCTCCTGGCAGATTACAACTAGTTTGAAGTTTTATCCTACAGATCTCCCCATCTTGGGATGGATTTCAGGTAAAGAACACTGTGTTGATACTTAAAAGTTACATCTCTGATTTCCTGGGGAATTTTGTTTTGCTGGATTTCTTTTGTTTTCTTCTCTCTTTTATTTTTTTATTTTTTTTTTCTGATAAAGAAAAAATATCATTACATGAAGATCTAAAGCTTTCAGCTGACAAAAGACATAAAAACACAAAAGAGATGTTTTGATTGACAGTGCTGAAAAACATCATGTTGAATTGTACTAAATACCTGTCAAACACTAGATTTTTAAATTGTATTCTCTTGAAGGGAGATGCTTTGTTTGCTTTAGCAGATGACCAATGCTTTAGATGCTTGGGAAAAAAAAAAAAATTGGACTTTTTCTATGCTTTCTATGTGTACTGTTTCTCTAAACCAGGGAAAAAAATCTCTTCTGCCATGGCTTAGGTTACAATAGCAGGAGTGTTATCTCTTGATATATATTTCTTAGCATATGTTCATGCTCAATTCAACCCATACTGATGTAGTTTCACTTAGAGTCAGTAGCTGGTGAAAGGATAAACCCACTGGAGAGCACTGCAGGTGTCCAAAGAGGCAAATATGGTTCCCTCAGGGAACTGAGCAGCAGTTGGAGAATTGCTGTGCCTGCTGGTGTAAATATGGAAACCATCAGAGAGTTAGGGATACATCAAAGCTCTGACAAAACTTTATTTGACTAAAGAGAAGTATAATCAAACCCTGACAATCTGCACTTATGTGGTTGTTGTTGGCCATTTAATGACATGTTAACTAAGCACAGCTGACTAAAACGTCACTAATTGGTCTAACATATATAGCCTGCTTCTCATACAGTATAATATAACATCTAAGGGTACATGTGTTTCATATCTATCTTCAGAAGCTGTGTGTGAAGGCTGCAGCACTATAAAGCCCTAAAGTTTGTGAAGGTGTCACATAAGTGAACAAAGTACAATGCAGGTCGTGCTATGTGAAATTTTCAAGTAGAAATTACTTTTTATTTGTTATACATACTCCAAATAAATTGAAAAAGTTTCAGGTTTGATCCCTGCACCACAATTTGGCCATAAAGGCTAGATAGCTCTACAAGCAGCAGATAAAGTCTTTTGAAACTGAGAACATGAGACAGTAGTAGTCTCCAACAGACAAAAATGACTAAAAGAATTGTGCTGCCTAATACAAGATACACTTGATTGCTCAAGCCTTTTCATGACCACAGTGGGTTGCAGCCCTGTGGCTCAGGGAAGATCCCAGCCAAATGCAGACCCTTCTCTCCATGTATGGGAGACTCCAGGCTGAACTGTGTGCCAAGCTAAATAACAGCATTTTACAGGTAAGAAAATGCAGCCCAAAGTACCTCCCTGTCTTTCTGGTGCTGAATCTGTCACACAGGAAAGATGGCAGGGTAGTGCTCTCATCTCCAGTTAGGTATTTTTGTTTAAGGTCCCTAAGGATACTGGAAATTACTCTCTTCTTGAAACTCCACCATTGAGGGGAAAATCAACATGATTGTAGTAGCTGCTGTGAACTTGTGTTAATCTTAACACCTGCTGCCTTAGAATAAATAAATTTGATAATTAATAGTAATATCCCATAGGGCAGAAATGCCAAAGTTGATCAAACACAGCAAACCTAGTAGGCCTCTGACATCCTTTGCACCATTTTGCCACATGGGTCAAATAATAACCATTTCATAACCTATGAAAGATATAGCTTCTTATTTTTAAGGGGTTTTTGTTTGGGGTTTTTGGTGGGGTTTTTTTTTTTTTTTTGTTTTTGTTTTTTTGGTTTTTTGGTTTTTTTGGTTTTTTTCAATTTGAAAAGCAATGGGGACACTCCAAAGAGATTGAGTTTCTTTCTTCGCTTGTCCTTGTCACATCCTTGCTGGGACAAACCTCCCCAGCTGGCTCCCTTCCTGTGAGGCTGGGCAGAGCAGGCGGGAGTGAAGGCGTGTTTGACATTTAATGTCACCAAGCAGGGCCCGTGGAGTAGCCTTTCACTAACTGGGGAGAAAATGTGTTTTTTGGAGTTAGCTCACCCACTGTTACCATATGTAGAAGGGAAATGATGGGGTGCTGACTAACACTGTGGGGAAGCTTGGAAAATCCTCTGAAAACTGAAATAGGAGACTATCTTAGGCATTTCCTTCACCTCTGTCTTGTAGGTGCTTTCTCTTCCCATCTGCTCAGCCTACAATTGCTTCTGTGTTCTTTCTGCCTTCTACATTGCTTATTTTGGGCTTCTGCTGGAAACTGCCTTGAAACTAGAAAGGTGTTTGTTTTAAACTAGATAAAACATTGGAAATATATGACTCTAGAATGACAGGAAAAGACATAACTATTTCAGCTCAGAGTTTTCCTATTTCTAACTTCTATTCTTTTCCATAAGTTAAAAATGCATCAAGAGTCATTTAGAGACATTTTTAAATGCCTTTCTTCTCATAGAAACCAAAGAGAAATCATCACTGACATTAATGGCACAAATATAGAAACATTATTATCTTATGCAAGGACATTTCAAACTTCCACTTTTTGGCACAGAGAGAGAAAGAAAATAGAAATGGCCACAAACACATTATTGTTACTATGATTATAGTTGTAAGTTATAAATTATAATTGCTAGGCATACTTCTTCATTTCTCTACTTCTGGTTGTCTTTTAGATAACCTGCCAGTGTGTTACCAGGACAACCCCTGAGGGAACAGATCTTCTGCAAAAGCTAAGAAATTGAGAGATTACACCTCACAGAAAGGGAGAAATTACAAAAGACAGAAGCCTTTCATTAAAAATCACAATAAAATGGATATTAGCATCCCCTTGGCTAGTTCTATGTCCCTTAACCTTATTTTTCCCCAACATGTTTTCCTCTCCCTTCTCTTTCTTCTTTTTCTTCTTTCTTTTCTTTCTTTGTAATGGCAGAACAACAACTCCTTTCTTCTTTGGGGTAAAAATGTCATTTATACTGTGTGAAGGAAACTGATTCTCCTCACAGCTGACATTTCTGTGATATTTTTAATCTGTAAAGTATTGCTACCTAATGTTTACAGTGATGGTGTGCCATGGGCAATTTTGTAACTTATTTACTATTCTTCTGAGCTAAATGTATGAGGCTTTTAGATGTGTAATGAACAACATACAAGATGTCAGTTTGCTTCAAAGAACTGCATTTATTCTAATTACATGCTGAAGTACAAAGAGTTTAGCAGTGCTCCCCACACTGTTTGCCAGGAAGTCTGTGAGGACCCCAGCACTCATCTTCTACAAAAGCAACATCTGTTTCCCCGTTCTGAGGCCATTTCATTTAGACTGGATGGAGAGGATTTGTTCATTTTGGAAGGAGAGCGATGCCAAAGCCCCAGAGCTGGGTCCAGAAGCAGATTCAGCAGGGCTGTGTTTGCTCAGCACTGCTGATCTCATCCCTGCTGAGCATCAGAGCTGCTTGGACAGGATGGTAAATAAAGTGTCAGTGCTGCTGTACCAGGCTGCTGTACACTGTGCCATGCCATGGGCTGCAGGTGAATACATTTTCTTGGCAGGATGTCCAGCATGCATCCTTTAATTCTTGGGATATTTAACCAGTTTGATCCAACCACAAACCCCTGGGAATCATTGTTTAAAAGCCCAATGAAATCTCATGTCTTTTGCTCTACTGTTTTGAACAAAATGTTGAGTTAGATTATTAATTAGCTGATCCCAGGGAAATAAATACTTGGTTTATGCTCCTGGGATGAGGAGGGAAATTATGTTAACTGTTTGTCTAAGATTTAATTTTTCATTTTTTTGCACAGATTCTAGTACTATAACCACATTGATTGTAAAAGTAAATTTAACAGAAGACAAAAGCTGTGAATCCTTGGAAATACAGGGACTTATTAAATAATATACCATTTTATAGGTGAAAGGTGAATTTTTTTCTCCTTTATTTTTCACCTTTTGGAAAACTGCTTTGCCCATAAGCACACTGTGTCATTCTCAAACATCTGGAAATGTCTTTTAGGGATGGCCTAAAATTGTAGAACAGAGAAAATACAAATAGCATAATTATGGCTTTATTTTGGTCAGGTCATGAAATTGAAGGATTAGCTGTATGGGCCAGCTGTTAGTCAGGGAGGTGGCTCAAGGTCAGAAGGTTATTCTCTTGACTCCAAAGAAAATCCCTGTACTAGAGAGAAGAAAGCTTCAGACAGTAGCAAATTGATGTTTTAGCTTAATCTCTTAAGAAAAGAGAGTTTATGGGATCACTTCTGTATACCTACATGTTTTGTCTTATCCCCTTCCTCACAGTACCTTTGGAATCCATTTGTCAAATTCAGTGTGTTTTGACAGACATCTGAAGTTCTCAAAGTTTTTTTGTCCCTTCATGTGTTGAAGCAGCTGACCAAAGGTGGAGACAGTATCTGTTTTCCACTGAGTGAAAGACTTCATTGGAGGCTTAGATTCTCCAGATAGGGTGAGATATAATGAAGATGCCCATTAAAGGGAGAATTTCTGTTAAAGCTCACCCTAGAGACCCCAGCTGTGAAGCATCCATCAATAAGAAAACAGGTTTATTTAGTTATAAATGTTACTGTTAGATGCAGTAGTACAGATAAGAAGTTTATGTGAAATATGCAGTAGAGTGTATACAGAGATGGGTGTAGTTTACTGTGATCTGGCTCTTCTTGTCCTTCCAGCTGACAGAGGCAGCCCCAGAGCAAAAGTGTGCTAACCATCTTAATGAAGAGATTTGTTTGAGCTGATGTCTGCCTTCCAGCAAAGGTTATTATCTCGAACACAGAATGATATCCTTATGTTTGATCTACATGGGAAGAGAAGGTGAATGCTCAGAAAACAATTCCAGCAGACACTGTGATCAAAGCTCTTTCCATTTCAGTTCAGTGGGGTGCTTTACCCACAGCTTGCCTAGTGGCTTACATTGAACAGAGGTTTTATCCTGCAATAGGAAAAGGATGATGCTTCAATCAAGGATTATATGAAAATGGGCATTTGGGTTTGTTGTTTTGGTTTTTTATGTTGAAAATTCTGGTGTCCAACAGGGGGAGAGTTTTAACTGAAAAGCTGTTTGCTGCTCCTTTTTACTTCTCTCTCTTTTGAAGTGTCTCCATAATGATTTCTTTTCTTGTTTGTTGCTTTGCTCACTCACCTTTCCCTTCCCCTGCTTTGTCCAATGCTCTGATTTTCCTGGAACTAACTTTCCTCAGAAGCAACTGCAGTCAGCAGCTAACTTAGCTTATTTCTGTTAAGCTTATTTCAGCTCTTTTCTGTTTCTTCTGGAGACATTCCCATTTACCATCATGTTCTGCTACTTGTGTCTGAGGTGGCCTTGTGGGACATCCTCATCAGGCAAGCCCTGTGCATCTATTCCATGCTGGTTTTGCAGGGATGAGTCTGCTCCAGGACCTACAGGGACACAAGGACAGGGCAAGACAGACTCAGACTAACCCCAGAACTGCATGACCTCACATACTGTGGTGACATGTGCTGGGAGCAGAGAGTGAGATCAGCAGGAGGCACTTCCCTCTGGGAAGTGAGTAGAAGGAGCAGCAGGAGCCACCAGATTTGGCTCAAAACTAGAACTGAGAGTCCTGGATCACTTCCTGCCTCCCCAGCAGCCAAAGTTTTACCCTGATTAATTTTCTCTCTAAGAACATGTTTTTACCTGTCTCACCAACACAGCTTTAATATGTAGTGCACATAAATTGTGTAATAGCATAAAACAATTTAAAAAAAAAAGAATTTAACAAGAGCTGTCAAATTCGGAGACTTTGATCTTTGAACAAGGCATTCAAAGTCAGATGCCAGAAGTTAAGTATCTAAAATAAATATGTGGCTAGCTCATTAGAAGTGCAGAGGACCTTTCAGTGCTGTTGAAATCTGAAAATCAAACACAAAACCCAACCAGAATCAATGCCTGTCACTCTGCCAGAAAAAGAAAAACGCCAAACAACCAATAACCCACCACTTAATTTAAACAGATAATCAGACTACAACCTTAAAAAATATATTTACATTTATCATTGCAATTAAAAATAAGGAAGGCCATTAAAGCAGTAAAACAGCAAACTCAAGAAATAGTATGTAAGTTCACAGAAAAATGGCTTTCATTTACATCCACTGATCTTGTTATCTGTGATTGTGAAGGAGATAATAGATTTCAAACTTTGCCTTACTTACCAGGCATGCAGAAAAGTCCAGGTGTTAATGGAAGAAAATGTGGAAGTTTGTGGATTCTTTCATCTGCTCTCCAGACCCTTGAGGCAGTTTTTACTTTAAAAAACCCTCCTAAATCCCCCTTTAGCTTAGGAAGGGAGATTGCTTGAGACTGTCCCTGAGGGGGTAGTTCCATGCTTATCTGAATGACAGATTCCTGGACAATGGAATACGTGAATATCCACACTCCCTCTGTCCAAGAAAATAAAAAGGTAGAAGAACTGACAGAATACAGCAGGAGCTTTTTCATGGGATTATCTCAAAGTTTGCTGTTGAAACGATCTTCTTTTATTTTGAGAGTTTATTGAGGGTTTTGCTGTTGCTCCTTTTCATTATGCATGGGATTAAGAAGATTTTCTGTCAGTGTCAAAAAATAATAGATTTGCAGAGACTCTGAAACCCACCAAACCTGAAGGTGCCACACACAAGGAGAGGAAGAGTTTCCTAAACCCAGGCTGATATGCTTGGATCAGGATTCTTCAACTGAATTGAATAGCATTCCTGCAAGACAAATGTCTGTCCCTGTGTTTTCAAGGGGAACAGAGAGAAAAATAAAAATTCCTTATGTGGTTTTCAAAAGATTGAAAGAAGAGAAATTAAAGTAGGAAATCATGTCCTCTGTGTGGAGGTGAGATGCATCTCACCCCATTTCAGCTATCTAAGGGCTGGGCATCGAGTTCAAGCCAGCCATGCCAGTACTCTGGAGTTTGTGAAGAGGCAGGCACCTACAAAGGACAATTCATCTTCTCCAAGGACAGATGTACATGAGGGATGAGGAGGAAGTCTGTCTTTCATCAGAGACTACTGGGGGAGCCCAGATGATGAGCTAAGGCCAGAAACCTAACCTTTAGACAGCTGATGATAAAGGAGATGAATCTGTGACTTTATCAGAAGATGAGAGGTGATTGTACTGTTGTGTGACCTGACAAACAAACTGGTTTCTGAAGAATATGTGCTATCAATTTTTTAAAAATCAAGCTGTATTCTCTCTTGATAAGAAAAACACATCAATATTTGATACTTAATTCACTGGACAGCCTTGCATGGATTTCTCCATTAATTTTGGACAACTACTTTTCTGACAGCAGAACTGGGACATGTCTAGCCAAAATTCTTTACACAGGATGAGAGAAAAGAGGATGATGAAAAGAGACAAGCTTGCTATTAAAGTATGTGACACACAATAACTGTCACTTGAAGGATGAGGGTGCTAAGTTGCTGCTCTGATGTGTCAGCTTTTTAGAATATAGAAGGAATGGAAATAAAAGAATCATAGGAAATGCTGAGTTAGAAGAGACCCATCAGGATCACTGAGTCCAACTCCTGGCCCTGCATGGGACATGAGGAATCCCACAGAATGCCTGAGAGTATTGTCCAAATTCTTGAACTCTGTCGGGCTGGTGCTGTGACCACTGCCCTGGGGGCCTGTTCCAGTGCCCAAACACCCTCTGGGTGAAAGAACCTTTATCTGATATCCACTCTAAACTTCCCCCAACTCAGCTTCAGGCCATTCCCTGGGTCCTGTCACTGGTAATGAGAGTGAAGAGAATGAGGTTTACCAGCACTTCATGCAGCCATGGGAATGGATATTTGGGATTGAGGCTCCTGTTGACCTCAGATCAGCACTGTTATAGATGAGTATTGGCATGACTGGCTCTCAGCATTCAGGGATGAATATTACATGTATGTTAAGGGAAGTTTTACTGATGTATAGTTATGTTATTGTGATTTGTTGTTTAGATGTCCTGTGCTCTCCTCATAGTCCCTTTGGGAGGGGCCAGGGTGGGCTGACACAACCCAAGGGTGTGAAAGGCTGAGCAGCCATTTTATAGATGAGCTCATGGCTGCTGGGTCACCAGCTCTCACTGTGCTGTCCTTTCTCCTTATTCAGTCTTTTGTTGTATTTTGTTAAGGTTTTTGTAATAAACCTTTGAAATTATTAAAAGTGACCATTGTTTCTCAAAATACTAATGCCACAAAACAACATACCAAGCACTTCCTGGTGGCTGTGGCTTTCTTCCATAACCCTTCTCTTTTCCAGGCTGAAAATTCCAGCTGTTTTATCTTTTCCTCATAGGAGATGTGCTCCATCCCTCTACTCATTTTGGTGTCTCCCTCTGGGTTTGCTTCGACAGGTCAATGTTGTTCTGTGCTGGGCATTCCAGAGTTGGATGCTTAAGTAGAATGACACAGGCATCTTGAACTACCTAAACCCCCATTTTCTTGCTCATCGAGTCTAAAGATTCTAATACACAGGCCATTAACACCCTAAACCACCCAATCTTCACACCTCAGTGCTTCTTCCCTATACAGAGCCTCACCTTGCAGCTGTGCAAGGCTCAGCTGAAAGACTTATTTATCAAAGAGGATTTAACACACACGGCAAAACTCATTCCATCACCCAGGACAGCTGTGTTAGCCCTGATAACACAATAACACCTCCTGTTGGCTTCCTATATCAGCTGAGAACCTCTGACTCGTGAACCATTCACATGAGGTGTCCAGGATGTGTTTGCAACACCTTACCAGCCACAGGGCTCCCTGATAATGACAGTACTGGTCTATAGCATAAAAACACAGAAGCGAATGGACCAGGTACTGTTCTCCACATTTTTTTCATTAAATCGTTCTTGACACTCTTGAGCTTGGCACATATTAGGGTTGTGGGGCCTTTAGGACTTTTCTCCTCAAAATTATTCTTTTCCTATCATCTTTTTCAAATTTGTCTTTCACTTTCATGTTCAAAGGTAACCGGTTTTCTGGATAAGTAAAATTGCAGCCACTATCAGTTTCCTGAGCGGGCATGGCAGACCCTCGTTCCCAGGAGCAGGTCCTGAGCTTTGGGTGAAAACTTAAGCAAGAAGTAGAAGGTGACTGCATGCAGCCTTCAGTCAACTATCAGACTTCTCTGGATACAACCCTATACTCCTTTTCTATCAGGTAGTTGTAAATGACCGATCTGGCACACAATGGTTTTTAATGTACTTCTTTCTCCCCAGATTTTCTATTGGAAAACTGCTTTCTGCTGTACTAAGACGCTTCTGATTTCCATTCCAGGGGATCAGGAAGCACTTTTGCATTTAACTTGCAGACAATGAAGCCCTTCACTGGGCCTACCTCTTTCACTATAAATCTTGTCAGTAAAGCAGAGGAACTCACTTGTCAGTATCTAAGCCATCTACAGCTACTTATGAGTAAATCCGGGCAGGTGTGGTGCAGTTTTGGGTTTCCTCCTGTAGGCCTGCAGCCATATTTTTCTTTCCAGGAGACAGACAGAAAATTTATAGCTATGCAATTATTGAATAAGCTGCAATGGCTCCTGGGGAAGCCTGTATGTAAAGGAATCCCTTCAGAAAGAGATTATTTCATCTTGTTTTTATACTAGTCTTCAGCATTGATAATCAAAGCAATTATATCTACAGAAACATCCTGGCTATTAATTTACTTGGCAGTGTTTTCATTTTCCTGCCTTCAGTGAAGGACCTCAAAACTGTATTAAACTTACTGATTCTCATTCATCTACTTGACAAGTAAATTCATTTTTCTACAGAATATTTCCTATTAATTAGTCCCCTTGTAAATAACTGAAAGAACTTCAATCAGTTGTCATAATTAACATATTTAACTCTATTCTTTCTTCTCTTGGGGCAGCAAAAGTTGTTTGGTTCAAAGGACCAGAGCTGTGACTTCATAAGTCAATAAATCTATTTATAACACTTCAATACACGATCAAAAATCCTGCTACCATATGAAGTAAAGCACTGATATAGTCTGTATTTCAGGTTTACTCACTGTGCTGGTCACTTTGCTAATTTAAGTTTGTTCCAAAAAATGTGACTGGCTAGCTTAATTCCAGGGGATCAGCTATTAGCTCTGCTCCTGCTGCTGGAATCCACATGGAATTATCTGCTGTAGGATTGTGTGTGCCTACCTGACCTCTTTCATCCTGACAATCCTTGTGTCACCTACCTGGACTGGACTGGAGAAGTCAGCCAGAGCCAGGACATCACTGAGGCAGCTCTGCACAGAGGAGCAGTGAATCTTGTCAGAACACTTTGAAAGAACCGTTTTGGCCTTTTCTTATGGATGCAGAACACACAACGGGAAAGTGTTTGTTGGTTGGGGTTTTTTTCATGAATGTGTATTTCAGGAAATGTCTCTCAGAAAATTTTCTTTTAACATTCTGTAACTGGAAAAAAAAAAAAAAAAAGCTTTTAGAATAAATAACTTCTGGACTAGAATTTCAGCTAGTAAGACAGATGGTGAAAAATTAGCATTGTAATCACATTACACACTTCTGATATTTTCAGAACATTTCCATTTTCACAATTTGCATTTGTTTACTGGTATTAAAAGTTGGAGATTTGCTCTTTTCATCCTGATCTGTGAAAGGGGCTCCTTGATTTGTTTGTTTATCTTTTTTGAAGTCTAAATCTTACAGTTTGAGAAAAACATCTCCCTCAGCATAACACTCCCCATCGACTTTAAAAGCCTGTCAAACATCTTTCTGTAGATCTGATTTATTGAAGCCATGCCAAAGGTGGACGGCACAACCCTGTGCTTGCTTGACCAATTCAAAGGGGGTGTTTATGGGCAGACACTGTGGCCTAGAGGACGTTATCTCTTTCCCACCCCCTGCCAGGATGGAATCTGACACTTCTCACTTCGTTGATGTTTTCTTCTCCCTTGCCCCTGGCTGTGGCTAAGTGATTGTTTATGGCAGATACTTTAAATCATTATCACCTCCTGGGCCTTTGAGCACAGCTACATAATCTGCTGTTGCATCAAGGAAACTCTTCTTTCAGTACAAAACAAGGCCAAATGTTTATCTGGTGAGATGATAGTCGAAGTGTCTCCTCTAATATTTAAAAACAAACAGCAGTGTCCCTGCTCTGTCGCAATGAACATCTGCTGGCTGAAGCTGAGCAGGATTCCTGACACTGCAGTGGGTGACAAAGGACTCCTTGGATGTTTGTTTTTAAAACATTAATAAATACTCAGGAAACTTGGAGGATGGTAGAATGTTTGAATAAGTTCCCCAAAATACGGTTTGTTTATGGCACTGCCTCAGCACATAGAAGCCTGGTTTGCAGTGTGGTGCTACTGTCGCACCAAGGAGAGTTTTGCTGTGCCCAGCAGTGACAGCTGGGCAGGGCAGGAGGTGCTGGGAGCACCGGGAATGCCGTGACCTCTCTGCCCGACCTGGGAAACCAAAGCTGGTTGTGGCTCCCCGGGGAAGATAGGAGTAGAGAGCTGTGATTAGTGATTATAGCCAGCCGTGTCCTGGCTGCACCAAACCATGTCACTCTCCCCCTGTACTCCGTTTGTGTCAGATCTCACTGGGACCCCCAGTACAAGATGGGATGGAATGCTGGAGTGAGTCCAAAGGACGCCACAAAGATGCTCAAAGGGCTGGAGCACCTCTCCTGGGAAGATGGGCTGAGAGAGCTGGGGCTGTTCAGCCTGGGGAAGGGAAGGCACTTACAGCATTTTGCAGTGTCTGAAGGGCTACAGGAGAGCTGAAGAAGGACTTTTTACAAGGGGAAATTACTTTAAACTGAAGGAGGGTAGGATATAGCTAGATATAATGCAGAAATTATCACTGTAAGGGTGTTAAGACACTGGCACAGGTTGCCCAAAGTGTCTGCTTCATCCCTGGAAGTGTTCAAAGCCAGACTGGATGGGGCTTTGAGCACCCTGGTCTAGTGGAAGGAGTTCCTGCCTATGGCAGAGGGGTCAAAATGACATGGTCTGTTAGATCCCTCACAACCCAAATGATTCAGTGAGTGATTTTATAAAAACAGCCTCTCCCTGCATCCCAGTGACTACAGTTATGACCCTCCCAGCTCCCTGGGGAAAAGTGCTCTTTCAGAGCAAGAACCATACCTTGGCTCTTGCCTCCATGATCCTGCCTCTCGTCCTCTTAGTTCTCCTCAAGGCAGCAATATTCAGCTTTTTAAGGGGCTGAAAAACCTTCAGCAGACTCAGTCAGCTGTCCTAGCAAACCTCACAGCTTGCTGAGGGTTTCTGGTAGTTTTCAAGTAGTTTGTTGGCAGAGAAAGAGTTCCAAGGAAGCAATGGAAGGGTCCCTGTCAGTCAGCTGGTAATAATTACATAGCTCTTATTACTCAGGGGGGCCAGGGGTATTTTCTGGGAAGCTTCTATTTGGAAAGGACTTTGAAAACAAAAATCTCACCTATTGAAAGGGCTCAAGTGGATGTTGAATATTTTCTGAATGGAAATTGGCCCAAATTTCCAAGTCTTAGGAATCTTAGATCACTTGTTACTAAGTGAATGAGAAAAACACTGTCAAATATTACTGTATAAAACCCTAAAATGAGAGTTTGCTTTAGAATCCACATGGAATTTTGTATTGGAATTGAAGTTTAATGATTTGCTTGATGAGGAGCTGGTGTTAGAGTAGGAGTTGATGCATAGGCTTAAATTCTGGATGAAATAATGTTCCTCAGGGCTTTGGCACTGACCAGAGCTTTTTGGAGCCTTTTTTAAGAAAGTAGATGGAGAGAGAGAGGAGGAATAGGGGACAGTGATTAGGGAAGAAATAAGCAGGTTTCATGGTTATTCCCATTCTTCAAAGGGAAGCTTGTTGTCCAAAAACATTAACAACAACAAAAATGTAATGGGTTTACATTTTTGGTTAACCATGCAACACAGCTGTTACCTCACTTTGCTGTTCAATATATTGCAGGTTTAGTGCATGAAATCACTCTGACATCCAAACTAATCCAAAACATGGTAGCAGGAATAAACACAACTAAATAAAGAAGTCCTGGTTGTGGCTTTGAAAGACTCCTACTGTTGCACTGCATTGAAAATGTCCAGAGTTGTCAGCACAGCCAGGGCTGACTCTCAGCATGGGTGCCTAGGAAATGTTTTAAACAGCTAAAGGAGCTGCAGTTACAGTTCAAGCCAGAGACACAGTGGTTGTTTTGTCCTTTCTATTATATTACCCCTTTCACAGCAATTGCCTGACAAAGGCAGCAGTGGGGAACAGCATAGGAGCATTTTTGTTGACTTTGCCTCTGTGAGCATGAATTAGAGGAAAAGCTCTCTGTGTATAGGAGCAGTTAAAAGGTAGCATTGTTTTCTAGCTTGGGGTATCAAGGACCAGACATGGACTATAATGACCTAATGAGATTTACATTTTCAACATTGAAAGAATGCTAAAGTCTGGCCCTTTCCTTATTCTTTTGGCTTTGCATTTCATAACCATATTGAATATATTACCTTTGCACTCATGTCTTTCAGTCAAAGTATTCCTGCTGTTATAGTTACATCTCCAAAACCTAACCCAGCAAGTCAAGTCTGAAAGGACATTTAATCACCCAGATCCAAACCTTTGTGACTTGCACCTGAGCAATCACATTTTCTGTCTTTCAGCTGACTGATTTGTTCCTGGATAGATTTAATTTTCCTTGCTGAACTTCCTAAGCATTACTCTGCATATTATTTCTCATGCTTTATAAATAAACTATTCTTTGCCTTATTGGAGTCTCTGACTCAGCCCCACATCAGCTTTCCTGCCCTATTTTTACCTGTATTTTTTTTCTGTCTAATCTGATCATTATTTATCGAGCTTTGCCTTCTCCTTCCACTGCCTCAAAATCTTATATAGTCCATTCCTTTTTGTCTTGCTTTGCTTGCCTCTCCCTTTAATGACCTCAGGATACTAATTACTCCTTTTAAGGGGATCACTCATACTTACTCTTTTACCCCAGCAATTCCAGATTGGATAGTCAATATGGAGTTATTTGTCTAATCTCTCCCTTTTGAAGTTCTAATGCCAGTTTGAACTTCAATGTGTCTAAGGAGATAGAAATACTAATTCCTCCTGATATCTGTTCTGCTCACTTTTCTCCATAGTTGTTGGAAGCTTCACTTCTCCCTGTCCACATTCTTGAATTAATTTGAGTTTGTCTTCTCCTTGTCTCCCATGCTGTCACTCTTCCAGTAATTTTTATCTTCTTCTTGTCCAATATTGTCAAACTTCTCTCTCTTCAAACTTTTGTTGTTCTGCTTTTAATCAGCCATACACCTGTGCTATATCTTTCTTCAATTAACGTGGGCTTTAGTTTTCAGTTTTTGGGTTTTTTTATGAAGGTGTAGATACTGTGGTTTTCCATACCTTGCTTACAATGTCTCCTGGGGATCAAAACTTTTTTTTACTATTAATGTGTCAGTCACTGTCAGGTTTTTGTCCAATTTATTTTTTAAATATGCTTTTCCCTCTGGGTATTAAAAGTATATGAGAAAGGCTGATTCCACACTGAGGTGATGTTACAACATGTTATTTGATGTATAAGCCAGTTATGTGAGACTTGAAACATCCTGAGTCAAATATTAAATTCTTGAAACAGAGCAAGAAATTTAGAACATTATTTTTTTACCACCAAACTTCAGTTGGAGAATTTTCTTCCATAAACTCATTAGTCTATGACTCCTTAATGTTGATATCTCCTGTGAAACCTGGTCTGCTCTTCCAAGCACTGCAGTGCTCAAATGGCTAGAAATTAGGATATGGAAACCCAAACTACTAGATTACAGAGTTTTTTATTTTCTTCAGTTCAACACTCCCCAGTATGACAGTGAATTTTCACTGTAAACTACAATTCAGATTATGCTGACCATTGAATTATAGGGAGCCACTTGCTCTATAGATGTCAAAATTCATTAATGCAAAAGGATTAAGATTTTAATAACATTTTTCCTAAATCTGGCCATATTTTTGAAGTGCCCAGAACACACTGTATATAGTGATTAATTTTTGAAACTCATGCAGCTAATTCCATCTAATAAGACTGAGAAATATTAAAACAACCTGGCTTTGGTGGCACTTTTTTTGTAGAAACGTACCCTGATCTATGTAAATATAAAAGAACCAGAGGAAGAATATTGAATGCTGTTATTGGCATTTTTATCCTGCTGTTGGAGATCTAGAAGAGATTTGTTTGCATGTTTGGTTTGGTTTATTTCCCTTCTTAAGTAACATTATTTAACTGTAATAAAGGGGAAAGGGGAAGAGGACAAATAGAGGAAAAAAAAAAAACAACCCATATTTGTAGATTATGAGCACAAAGATATTATGAACCTAAATTCTGTTTCCAGCATGACAAAAACTGTGCACCAACTCTGAAATCCTTTAATTAACAAGAAGGATTTACAGAAATGTATCCTCATTGGAACTTGGACTCTAATATAGTTGAGAGCTTTAATTGCCTTCAGGAGGGAGCTCTGCTGTACTCAAACTCTTGAAATATGAATTGTTGTGAGTAGAAAGAAAGGGTTATCCTTTCAATTCTACCTTCTAGCTTGATGAGTATTTCTTCTCCACTGACTGTAGTCACAGGTACTTGTTAAAAGACTTTAATACACATTGCAGTGGAAAGGAACATCAGCGATGCATCTCTGGGGAACACTGTTCATACTGTCTTAGATCGTAACCCAAAATGAGCTGTTGTTCTCACCAGTTCTCACTTGTTTGCAGTATAAAACCACTGTATGGTCTGGCACAAAAAGAATTCCCTGTCCAGGGAAAGCTGTGGCTTTTGAAGGGTGTAGCAGGTTAAGTATATAATTGAACACAAGGAATACACGACTGGTAGTGTTGTGTAATCACTGAACTAATTTGCACATTGAAGAAATAGTTTATTTGGGTTTTCTATCAGCAGATACCTTTCTGGCTTGATTATTTTTTCCTTCTCTTTAAATTCTGTGATCCTTTCTAATGAAGGGTTTCTTATTTCCTACAAGTACTGTGGAATCAGTCTAGTCAGAGTATCTATGAGTTCATTGTCTAGATGCTTGCATCATTTAGTAATAAACACAGCTGACACTGTTTTAGCTGATCAAGTCAAATTAAACCTTCCTTTCTCAGCAAACAAACCTGACCTTAAAGACAATAACACCTTGGTCTGTTGCATGGCCTCTCATTATTTTCTGAAATTAATGTTAAATGAATAGAATGTTGAAAAAGGTTGTTTTGGCTTTTGTGCACATGAAACTTAATTCTGCCTTGAACTGTTGCATGCTAATTAACTCTTCACTATTCAAAGTCAACACACAATTACATCTTCTGTGTCAGTGTTCAGATTTTGAGAAGGAAGTATTCAATTAGCATTGTCAAATGAAAATGTAGACATTTGCTATAGAGAAGGAACCTTTTGTTGATTTAGAGTCAAGCGGTGTCAAAGGCACAGCAGGAAATTGCCATTAGCCAATCTGGACTTTCTCAACATTTCTCTACATCCCATAATCATCAGCTTCTGAAGGAGAGCAATTTAGGTAGCAAGTCAATCACATCTGCAACTTTGGCCAACCCATCTATGGCATGCATCCACAGATGGGATGAAGATTGCTTACACATTCCAGCTCCTGGACCTACTGCTTGACTCTTTTCTTTATCAGATGTGCCAAACACCATTGGGAGACTGTTGTTATTTTGGAGGCAAGAGATTACTGGCTTATCTTTAAAGTTAAACCAGCTGTTTCATTTTATACAGCCTGTATTGCAAATATTCAAGGTTGCATTTGGTAATTGATATTTATTGCCATGTTCGGGAGGTGAAATTGCTGAAAATTTGGATTAATATTCAAATGGAAGACGGAGTCATATGGAATGTTTTTAAGCAAATTTAGAAAGATAAGTATGAGTCCACAATTCATTTCCAAAAACAGTCAGCAATGGAGCCATGTGTCATGTTTATCCCATTTTTCCACCCCACAACATGCTCTGTGCTGTGGTTGCACGCAACGATTGTGAAGTTGTAAACTCTGACTGACGTTGTGCAGCAGCTGTACCACGGGGGAGGAATGGACTTCCAAATGTCCTGCTCACTCAGCTGTATGGCAATTTAGCTCACAGATGTCTACTTCATAGAAAAACCTTACAGAACGTAATGGAATGAAAATTTTAGATGATGGTGACAAGGGCAGACTGTGCCCTTGTTTATTAGAAATTGCAGTTACTTTAGTTTTAACATTTTAAAAATTACATTAAAAAAATTATTAAGCTCAACATTGAAAGGTGAAATAAAAATTCTTTTGGCTTCTTTTGGAGATTCAGGTTAGTTGCAAACTCAGGATTGGAATTAAACAAATTAATTAGTTAAACACACACTGATGTAAAGCATCTTCATATTCTTCCTTTTTCTTTCATTTCCCTTTGTATGTATGTGAGATGATTCAGCTCAGATATAATTCCTCTAACTTTCAAATTGAATTGAATGATTGGAGAAAATAGTACAAATAGTAAATACTTAGTTTAAAAATGTACCTTATCTGAAGGGGAAACTATGCTGAAAATGAGCAGATAAGTATGGGTAGCAATAAATATCATGAGGTAAATGTTAACTTAAAACAGCACCCTTTATGTATTTATTGCCTAAAGAAGGCAAATCAAGAGATAAAGCTAAATATTCCTTTAGGCTGTAGACAGAAGTACCATAAAAGATTGAGTATGCTCCTTGCAATCAAATGCCTTAGAGGGGTTCAGCAAGGCTGCCAAATAAATCCCCTGATTTTAACCTGACTTGCTATTTTTTTCACATGAATTTGCCTTTACATTGGATTGAATAACTGCTGAGTCCAAATTTAGGCTAAATTTGGCCAGAAATTCCAGAAATGCTGAAAGGACTAATATATAGGGTGATAGAATCATAACTCAGCTGACAGATGGAACCAATTCTGTTGTGCTGGTCTGTACTTGTCCATTACAAAATCATCCCTGGCTCAAAAAAGTAATTCAAATCATGGAGTACTTTTCAATTGGCACATAACACAAGACCATGTGTTCTTACCTTGAATAGCCA
The DNA here is from genome assembly GCF_903797595.1 of Erithacus rubecula. NCBI lineage: Eukaryota > Metazoa > Chordata > Aves > Passeriformes > Muscicapidae > Erithacus > Erithacus rubecula. Next base: position 61,351,374 of record NC_136686.1, on the reverse strand, counting down.
TGAAAATTGAGTTTAAATGTTTGGAAGTTGCTTTTGAGTTATAAGTTAGGTTCAGCCTACTCCTGGTGAAGCAGTTGCAAATTCATGATGACAGAATAACTGATGGGATGTCACACCACTGATGAGATAAGGTCATTACTGATCTACATTTTAATAACACAGCAAACACCATGATTACTTCTTTACTGGTGATCTAATCTCCCACTTCTGAAAGAGTAATAAATATCTTGGCTTAGAGGATAAAGCACACACAAAAGTAAACCATTTTAAAGGAAGTTGAATCCATAGTCTCCAACCTTTTGTTACAGTATGAAAAGTCATCAGCTTTCCTAATTGTTAGAAATACAGTTATGTTTGCAATACAGCAGAAAACTGTTTATTTGATTTTTATAACCTTAAAAGAAGATTTTACTAGGTATTAAGTGGGTGTAACCTCCTTTGCAAATGAGATCAGAATACTAATCAAGATGTGTTAGTATACTTAAAAAGACCCAAAATCAAAATATGGCATGTGGGAAAATCCAGTACTTCAGGAAAAATCTTATTCTAAATCTGAACAAAAATGAGAAAGTCTGAAGTTTCTCCTGGAAAGCAAAATTCCTAAAAATTTTGCCAAAGATTCTGGCCTTGGAGGTTTAGCTGCTACACTGACTCAGGAAGACCATGATAGTGCTGAGGGACGAAAGCATTGGTAATGTGGGGATGAAAGATTTCCCTGCATCTGGCTGAGAAGCCCAGAAGACTAAGACAGCCAGAGGACTCTCCCACAAACACAGATCTGTGACAGACATGGAAAGTTTTCCATCTGTCTGAACAGCAAGATAGTTGCTGAGTAAAAGGTCTTGTAAACCCAAGAAATGCCTGAGCAAGTAGTCTTAGGACCAAGGAAATATTATGCTGGTAAATTATTGGGAAAGTGGTAACATACACTTGTGATACACTTGTGATCAAGATTTAGGTAACCTACCCGTCTGATCCAAGTCCCCTGTTGACCAAAGGAAAAAAAAATCTAGAGATAAATAGATAGATAGATAGATAGATAGATAGATAGATAGATAGATAGATAGATAGACAGACAGATAGATTAATATTACATAAACAATGATTCATAAAAATAATTATTATCTCCTAGAAAAAAAAAGTTTATGCAGAAATCCAAATGGAAAAGTTATACTGTTCTAAAAGTTCTATCAGTCTTCTAATCTTTTTTTGTTTCCTTGATTCTTCCTAGCTGAGAACAAATCTTTAGAACTAAAGTTATGAATTTTTTGTTATTCTCTCTGTTGATGAAAATATATATATATATATATTTTTTTTTTTTTTTACTTTAGTATCACATGGAACACATACAAAAGCAGACAAGATGAAAATAATTCAAAGACTTCTTACTTGCTCAGATGCTATTAAGTAGGGCTTAAGAATTAGAATGTGTCAGTGCTTTTTCTACTGATTTTTACATTGTGTTTGTGTAAAGGATGATAAATGTTTTTATGGCTATTTCCAGTAATGAGCTGGAGATCTCTAAATCAGATAAAGTTCACCTCTCCATCCTGTGAATAAGTATTGCCATAAATCTATGGTTTTTTTCAATTTATAAAAAATAGAATTTTATATTAATGTGCATTTAATTCCTGTAATATTTTTCATCAAGGACAAGTAAATATCCAGAGATTACAATTTTCACTACAGCAAACGGAATACTTTATCTAGATTGTTTGTGGATTAGGAAACTGAATTAACTAATGGCTCTTTCTGATCCAATCTGGATTTTCTTCTCCTGGAGAAAAGGAAACATTTTTTCCTAAAAAACTTTGTATATCCAAAAATATTTTTCAGGTCAGTTTACAGTTTTGTCCAATTATTAAAAAGAATATGAAGAGAAGGTAATACATATAGGATAAGGAGCCAAAGTTAGAAGACCAGAGGAAAAGCTTTGGTAGAGGTGGTAACAAATCTGTCATTCTTGGCTCTGCTGGGTGATTTCATTACTGAGAAATTAACACCCTCCTGAAGATTAGCCTGAAAAATACATGTAAAAAAGAAAACTTAAATATACTGTGGTCTCACTGTGACTTTTGGCATTATGAATTCTGCTATTGAATTATTTTTTTAAAAAATAATTTACTTTATTTTTTATTAGGTTTTCAGAATTTCAGACCATATGACATTCCACTCAAACCAATGGAAAATATGTCACCAGCTGGCTCTTTGTCCTCGTTATGCCCCAGTGAAAAATGCCTTTCTCTTCACTGACACAATGCCACGAGGCATGAAATGAGTTTCCTTCCCCAGATTCTTGGTTCAGTCCACAAGAATGTAATTAGATCTTGGTCATGTAAGCTCAAAGATGCAGAATTCTGAGTTCAGAAGTTTATTGCATTTAAGGGAGATATAAGTCATGAAGTGAGTCCTTCAGCACTTTAAAATTGTCTGGAAAATGGTTAAGAACACGAGTCAAACCTCCTAGTTGCTCAAATGTCTGTATTTGTCCCATTATTACCCTGTTTTTATGATTCTGCTTATAGTCTTGTTAAAATTGATTAAGGTGAAGACTGCTTCCAAAAGCTGCCTGAATCTGATCACTCCAAAATTGCTTGAGAACTAGCAGTCAGGAATAACACATGTAATTTTTTTCTGTAATTTTTTTTTTTAATGCAAGATGAGTGCAAGATATTTTTTGGGGGTGGGTCAGGAAGGGTGGAGTGACAGGGTGGGAATGAATAAAAGAGAGTGAGGTTCCCGGTAATGTTAAAATGCAAAGTATTTGTTGTACTGGGGTGTTAGCAAAGTTCATTGCATATTTTTACTGATCCCTTAGGAAGAGGTTATTACCATCACTCTAAGAGAGATCCCAGTGATGGATGTAAAAGTAATGGATAAAAAGATAAAATTCCTCTGCTTTTATGTGAACTTAGTGTTTTGTCACATTGGTTGTTGGAAATGATGGTTTAGATGACACAAGGCATAGTTCTGTTTCAGGTTTTCATAAGCAATTAAACCTGAGATTTGGTACAGATTTGGTGGAGACCTCAGCTGAGATTCACAAAGGGCTGGGTGTGACCCTATCATAAAAAATAATTTCAATAGGATTCAGTTTCATAACCTGTGTTAGTCTCTTTTCCCTTCAAGGCTGAGTCTTCCTACCCTTTCATCAAATCAGTGGATTTGCAGGCACAGTAAAATTCTTAAGAATGGGACCATATCCAGTTTTATTTCAAATTAGGGAGTAGTAATTTTGAACCTGAAAAAAAAAATCTTTTTATATTAGTAAGATTCTATGATATTTCATATTTCCATAATAAACGTGAAGACAGCAGCAGGTTGTCCTGCTGCCTCTGCTCATCCTCTCTGGTAGCAGCCGTACAGAACACAACACAGTTTGAAATTCTCAGTTTGTGCTTCGCTGATAAAGGAAGCAGGAAGAAAAAGAAAGGACTTGGCTTCACACTCAGAGCAAATCTGAATTTTCTTGTGGATTTCAGTGTCCAATCCATAAAGGATTTTCTTCAGTAAATCCAAGAGACAGTTGAATCTGATTCCAAAGCTCTTCTGACACTCTTGGTACACACTGACTGCTCTCTGGCTGTGATTAATTTTACTCAATCCTGCCTTCTCTGAATGCACATCTGACACCAGGCCTTGCTCCATTCAGCCTTTGCTAACTAAATATATTAAAATGAAATTCTGAAATATAGATAAATACATAAAATAAAACAAAATAAATATAAACAAAATATAAAATATAATAACAACAACAACAAAACAACAATAACAATAATAATAAAAATAATAATAATGTAGACTAGAAATAGAAATAAAATAAGTATATTAAAGTGCATTCTGTTCCCAGAGGCGCTCTGGGAAGGGCCCAGCTGCAGGCCCGGTGCGGGTGGGAGCCGTTGAGAGGCGGTTGAATGTCGGTGAGCGCCGGTTGGTAGAGAGGCAGTGATTGGCTGGGGAGATGGGAGGGCCATGTGAACAGACATCTGATTGGATGCTGGCATGCATGAGCAACGACACCGCAGCTGCAGCAGCCAATGAGCTTCCCTGGGTCACGTTTCAGTTAAGTTCTGTTAGGGCTCCGCTAAGTTCTGTTAAGATAAAGACCTGGTTTGCTACAATAAAACGATCTTCAGATGTGTCAGGCGGTCTGTGTGCCTTGCTTCCCCATTGCTACACTTGCTCCATTCAGTCTGCAGCAGCTCCACAGGAAAGATGTTGTTAAATTGGTCATGCATCTTCACAACACTTCCACCTTAACGTTTTTCTCACTATGTTCAAATATATTGGCAGCTTGCTAAGGAGTGCAGTGTCCATAACAAAGGGGACAGGACTTTTGTGCAAAAGATGAAAGACCTTGAACTGCAGCAGCACAAACATCTGTGATGCAATACCAGAGCCAGATGAAGTTGACCTGGAAAACGTACTAGTATCGATACTACCAGACTTTGGAGACACACAGAGCAGGGTGAGGTACTCCCAAAGAAGAATTGACAGTACAAAGGAATTGACAGCGCAATACCAACCAGATGGACATGCTCAGTACTTCATCAGTGCTGCTTCCTGTTTCCAAGGCCTAAAGAAACAGCTCAGCAACAGAAAAACATCCAGATCATTTGGGTATGCTTGCTGTTACTGAACATTGCTTTCACTTTCTCTCCTGGTGTTACTGCACACTACCCTCCGGTTAAGAATTAGATGGGAGTGTTTTGGTAGCAGCACTGAACAGCTGCATGCTCCAGCGCTCCCTCAGCATGGCCCTCACTTGCATCGTGCATCAAACCTCACAGCCAGACCCGCAGTTTAACCACCTGCAATAACTCTGGCCCTGGCAAATCTAGCCCTGGGTGGATTGTGCAGCAAGAAGCCTGGAGGCTGTGCTTTTCCCTGACTCCAAGCATTGCTCCAGAGGCCGTGAGGTTCAATGACACACAGAGATTGAGGGCATTCTCCTGCTCCCACAAGCAGGCCCAAAGGTGTGATGAGGGCAGTGCCTGCCCAGCAAGAGGCAAAAGGCAGGGACCTCAGCGAGCACAGTTGCCTCTCAGTGGAACAGCAAGTTCTGCTGTTGGCAGAGATCCTCCTTTGGGAGGTTCCCGCTTGCTCTCCCCACAGGGAGCTGCTTGCTTCTGTCCCCACAGCAGTCTTCCCTCTCTGACATGGGCCACAACAGCTTTCTTTTCTGTGCTCTGAATGAGGAGGGTGATCTTTTATAACGAGAGTGGGGAGGACTGATTAATATTTTAGCTGTTTTGACCATCATGATAACTGGTTGAATTCAAGAGGCAAAAGTAATAGCCCTGCTTTAAAATGATACAGAAAGGGAATATCAAGAAGTGACTGCTGGACACAATCAGCGTTTGAGTCATTTTGTCAATTTTTCAGGCAGCAGCAAGGGATGGAGATTCTTTAAGAAGTGGTCAGTTAAATGAAAAGGACACATTTCAGGCCATTTGAGAAGCTTTTCTCCTTTTATTATTTATTCACAGATATATATACTGAAGGGCAACTATACCAGGGTAGCTCAATTGCCTAAACTAATGGTAACTGGAAAATAATTTTACACTAACAATCCTAAAGGACCTTTTGAGGCAATGATAATGAACACAATTCCTACTATGATAATTTGGACTACCTGTTCTCGTATGATAAAGTGAGTTAAAACTATTATCTACACTTACATATACTGAGATGAATTACATCCTTACAAAACCATTAAAAGTACAGATTACTGAATAAGTACAAGAATTCCCTAATGGACTATGATTTCAGGCCGCGAGGTATGCCAAGCAACTTCCACCAGGTTCAGTGTCTTCCATGAAGATGTGCAGGTGGAGCCAGTTTCTGCCTTGTAGACACTTGTAAGCAGCAATGCAACAGCACTGTTGTAACTGGAAGGTGAAGGGCAAGGCAGAGGTGCGAGTGCACAAGGAATCCACGTGCCTCAGCATCTTCCTTCCACAGGAGCAGGAAAGCAGCCTCAGGATTGCCAGTGACAAATGCAGTGTTCACGTGTCTTCCATTGGGTGTGAGCCCCCCAGCAAAGCTCTGTGCAGGGAACCCCTCTCAGTGGGTGGAGAGCAGCATCCAGAGGCCAAAGTGCAGCTGATGAAAAGCTTGTATTGCCTCTCTGTGGGCGGCCGGATCTCGGAGCAGGTACTCAAAGAGGTTGAGTGGCTCGACCCCTCGCATGGCTGGTGGCAAGCTGATCTCTGCAGGGAGCCTCTCGTTGCCCAGCACAAAGTGATCCAGGCGTCCCCAGTGCACGCAGAAGCGCAGGTAGCCCATGATGTCCCAGAGCCGCTGCACAAACTCCCTCCTGCTCCACCGGGACAGCGGTACGATGGTCAGCGCGTGCATGACCACAGTCTTCCAGGTGGAGCTGGAAAATGCTGTGCCCTGCAGGATGCACGTGAAGACCTGCAGGCATTTCAGGTGCAAGCTCTGGCACGGCACCTGTCTGGCAACGTGCTGGAAGAATTTCACCTCTGCCACAGCGTACGTCTCAGGCCACACTGTGCTTCCAGTGAAGCTGGCCTCGGCGGGCTGGCTGCTCACAAAGATGTCCGAGTCCCCTTGGCGCACCCCAAAGAGCACCTCCACCATCAGGCTCCTCTGGCCTCTGCTCAGCCAGAATCGGCAGGACCGGCTGCAGGGCTGAAACACCAAGTGCCATGAGTAGCACTGAGGCACGTGCAGCCACGAGCATCTCACCAGCTGGTAGAACCAGCGGGAGGTTTTCTCCACGTCCAGGTAGGCGCCGGTGCAGAGGGTCTCTAGGAGGCTGCGCTTCTGCCGCCGCTCCTCCTGCGAGTGGTGCAGCAAGCACAGCAGCTTCTGGCCCAGCTGCTCCCCCTTGCACGTGCACACCAGCTCCACACGCACGCTGAAGGTCCTTGCTGCTGCCTGCCCTGCGCTGTTCTGCTCTAGGTGGAAGGCGTGCCCTGGCGGGGGATTCAGGGGGACCAGCACGCGGTACACCCCATCCCACTCCTGAGGAATCCAACCCTCAAAGGCACTGCCCACTCCTATGGCTTCCTGAGGCACCGGGTAGAAGCTATTGCTCACGCTGTCCACAAAGACACGCGTGAGGCTCTCCATCAGCTCTGCTGTCAGAGAGCATCCTCTCTCCAGATCCTCCACAGGCCACTGTATATAATCCACTAAATGGATGCCTTCCTCACTGCCAGCATCTACAGTGTCTTCTTGGTCTTCAATTCCACCAGTGTTGCTTTCCTCCTTGCCCCCATCACTGCCTTCTTTTTCACTGGCAGCCACGTTACATTGTACGTCTTCTTTTCTGTCTTCATTCTTTTTTCCCTCCACATTTACACTATCCTTGTTTCTATCACAGTCATCCTCTTGTATAACTTCCTTATTTTCTTCCTCAGTTGTAGCAAAATCACTGTGGTCTACTTTATTCACAGGATCACTGCTACCTTCCTGCCCAATCCAATCACTGCTCCTTTGTTCACTGACATCACTGCTTTTCTGCTCCTTCACATCTGCATATTCTTCCTTTTGATCTATGTCTTCACCTTCATTTACATCATCACTGTTGCCTGTCTTCATATTTGCACTACGAGATTTTTCTTCATTTCCATCTCCTTCCTTTCCAGCATCCTTGTCTTGCTCCACCTGCACATACTGGTTTCCTCCTTCATTTTCTTCAACTAGGCCTTCCATATTTCCAACAACATTGCCAGGGTCGTCTTCATTTCCTTTAGCTGTATTTTCTCCTGGCACATTCCCTTCACTCCGTCCTTCATCTTTCTTTAAGTCTTGGCCGCTCTTAACATCGGTGTCTTCCTTCACTTTCACATCACTCTTGCCGTCAATGGCATCATCAACCTCTCCTTCACTTGCAGCCACAGGACTTCCTTCTCTGTCAAATCCACTGCTGCTGTCATCTGCATCCACTGTCACATCCACGATTTCTCCACCTTCTTTTGAATCAGCAGTGACTTCGTCCTGTTCTTGTCCTCTCTCATCTGATATAGTCTTGCAGGTGATCTGGTCATTGCCACGGCTGCTGGACTCATGGCTCCTTCTGCAGCTAAACCAAAGGCCCAAGAGGAGCAGGACTCCAGCAAGAGCCCACAATGGCCACGGCTGCAGAGCACCAAAGAGCACGGCTCCCCAGCCCTGCTCCTGCTGCTCCAGCTCCTGCAGCAGCCGAGCCATCTCCTGCTCCAGAAACTCCTCACGCTCCTGCATTCGCCAGTGCTCAGCCTCATCCAGCCCATCCTCTGCTGGCTGCGGGTACTGGATCAGGCTTTGCACGAGCACGAACAGCAACGCAAGTAAAGCCATGGTCTGCAGGAGGACACAGAGAGAGGGTTCAGTGGGGTCACAATGGAGACAGGCAGTGGGGGCAGGAGGCACAGGGACGTGGTGGCAGGAAGGAAAGGGCCCCGGCAGCAAGGCTGCAGCGCTGCCCCAGCAAGCAGCGTGCCCTGAGCAAGGCGCTCCCGCCAGGGGCCGGGCCCTGCCTGCAGGGGCAGAACACACGGCCCGGGGCCGGCGCTGCTGCCCCAGCCCTCCTCCAGCCCCATCCCCTCCCTGTGTGTGCACTCACCGCTTGCCCAGGCTCTACTGGGGCAGCAGCACCCGCTGGGGCCTTTTATAGCTGCCCCCATTGTGACACGGCCCTGTGCTGTCACAGCCCCAGAGCTGTCACAGCCCAGTCCGAAATCTATAGAATTATGTCAATTATTTTTTGATTCAGTAACATCTACTAAAGTTTGTATGTGTTTGTCTGGCTCAGTGAAGGGTGGTGTTAAGGTACAATCTGCAAACCAAATGTCGTGCATTGCCACTCCTATTGCTCTAGGTGAGATGGATTTGGCAGTATCTTGGAAAAAACATCCTGCTTGACATTGAAAAATTATATTAAATGCTGCTACACATCACCAGTGTCCTTTCTTGCATGTTTTTTTCAAAGACAAAGATGTCAGGGTTTGTTTTCTAAACCACTAACATAAAAGATCTCTTTATTAATTGGCAACAAAATCATTTAAGAGCAGCTTATGATTAACAGTTCTCACTTGCAGGACACAAGTAACTAATACACAGAATATGAGGGAAAATTCCTTCCCATCTGCACCCATGGGAATTTGATCTAAAGAAGGATCAATGATATGCTTGTGCAAATACTCTAAAGCACTTTCCAGGCTTAGAGCTGTGAAAAGCAAGGGCCTTTGGAAAAGTGTCAATTGTAAAAATCTGTGGATTTGATTCTCCACATACATGAAGGTTCATGACTCGGATTGCTCTCTACTTCCCAGTTCCTTCTTATTTGAAAGGAATGATCTCTGAAGAGACCATTCCAAATGGACATTTGTCATCTGTTGTTTAACAGGTCTAGAATTTCTAAATAAAAAAAACCCACCTAGAACAGCTACAACAATGAGAGAAAATGCTGCCTCATGACTGAAATGTCCAAGTGGGAATGAATCCTGTCCAATGCCTTCTACAATCATTTATTCCACTACATCATAAGGAAAACATCTGCAGAATATTCCAGATTGAAATGACAACACTGCACACTCCTTACTGACACAGATGACAACACAAGTGGCAAAGTAATGAAGAATCGGGTTTGATCAGTCATTTACTATTGAAAACAGCTTGGAAATAAAACTCTGAGCATGACCATTGATAAGATTGTAAGTGTGACATGACCTAATAAAATTTCACAAGTAAACATTAACAGAGGATAGATTAAATTGCAGCCAAATTAATCACTGTTCTCACTCCATGAAAGAACACAATCCAATCTTATGCGCTGAAATTTCCCATCACATTGAGACATATTTGCTATCACCAAGGATATTACACTGGAAAAATTTAATGTGAAAAGCACATTTCCCAATGATTTTCAAGCTTGGAGCAAGCTGTCTATTGGAATCACTGCTCCTCTGTAGCCTGGCTAACACAGACCAGTATTCTCAAGTTAGTTGCAGGGATGGTCTTTCCTGAGTACATGTTCAGCACTCAGTTTGATAGTCTTTATTTGCTGTTTTTCTCAAAATTAAATAGGTTTTTTACAGCCTGGTGATTAAATAAGCATCCAGCTAACTCCCCTTCTGGGTTAATATTTCACTGCTGAGTTGTAGAAGCTGGAATAGCGACGGGGTTCTATTCCTTTGAGCAGCGTATCTCAGTGGACTTGGCTTACAACAGCGTCACTGGTTACTTTAAAACCTCCAGCAGCAGAGTCACAGCAAAAAGCCATCAAAAGCAAAAATGTCATTCTGTTCTGACAATATGTATTAGCATTTATAAAACATATTTAGACTTCTTAGCATGAAGTCATGTGTGGTGACCATGCTACCATTCCTCAATTCCATCATGGTGTAAGAATGCAGCAATGCTGAACCAAATTGGTTGAGACTCAGAATTCCCTTTGCAACTGCTGACAGACTTTTTTAATGACAAGCAACACCTAAATTAGCAGTAAGGGAACATCTCAACCACTTCAAAAATACCTATACCTAATGAAAACTTTGAAGGACTCTGAAATTAAAGGGTGCATGATTTTCAAATACAGCAAAGAACAAAGGCCGCTTCACTTTTCTTTAGGTTGGAGCAAGTCCTTCCTCATGTTGGAGAATACGTGTGAAAATTTGTGTGAGCAATCGTAGAAATTTTCAACCAAATTTCTCAGATAAAGAATTGCATGACTGCAGCAATTTATCCAATTCCTAAGGTATTCTGAGTTTAAAATTGACCACTTGACCCCAGATGTATCGATACAAAAGCAAAGAGAATAAGTACTTCCAAACTATTACAAATCTCTACTATGTACTGCAAGAAGTAAATCTTATTTTGATTACCTTCATCTCACCATGGACAAAGCTGGGCATGCAAAGTGGCTCTCATTGCTATACAATATTTTTCAGCCTGGTGAAAAAGGTAATACTCATGGAACAACAGAGCCTGTCCAAAATTATATAGATAACCAGGAATAGAAAAAACATGACTTACTCTTGTCACAATTTTATGTCAAAACTGTGGTTGTGAAAGGCCAAAAACGTTTTGCAGTTAGGGACTACTCTGTTCATCTTTTAGGATGGAATTGTTCCCCAGAAACCTATAAAAGTGACCATGTCAAGAAAATATTTCCAAAGATTCCTAAAAAATTCAGGAGTACTCTGCTGCAGAATTTTAGGCATTTCAGGGCACTGCCACTTCAAGCTTCAAGCAATTTTTATGGCAATGCTCGAGAGACAGCATACTTAATATATCCAACATCTCTGTTTGCAATAACTCCTTATTTCCGTAATTTATTTCAGGTACGGGTACACATTCTCGAAGATGCAGAGGGTTAAATAAAAAGAATGACACAGTTCAGGCAATTTGAGAAACTTTTCTCCTTTTATTAATTTTTCAAACAGAGATATTCAAATATTATTGAAAAGCAGCCAAGCAACAACAGTAGGGGACTTCAATTCCCTAAACTAAAAGTAACTGCAAAATAGTTACAACACTAAAGAACCTCTGGAAGGAATGCTAATAAACAATTCTCATTATGAAAATGGGGACTACCTATTCTCCTATGGAAAACGGAGTTAAAACTATCTGCTGTACTTTCCTATACTACAAACTACATCCTTACAAAACCATTAATCTTACAGCTAACTGAATAACTACACTAAGTCCCTAACAGGCTAGGTTTCTGCCTAGAAGGTGCTGGATGCAATTTCCATCAGCTTCACTCTCTTCTGTGAGGATGTGCAGGTGGAGACAGTTTCTGCCTCACAGACTTGGGCAACAGCACTGTTGTGACTGGAAGGTGAAGGGCAAGGCAGAGGTGCGAGTGCACAAGGAATCCACGTGCCTCAGCATCTTCCTTCCACAGGAGCAGGAAAGCAGCCTCAGGATTGCCAGTGACAAATGCAGTGTTCACGTGGCTGCCATTGGGTGTGAGCCCCCCAGCAAAGCTCTGTGCAGGGAACCCCTCTCAGTGGCTGGAGAGCAGCATCCAGAGGCCAAAGTGCAGCTGATGAAAAGCTTGTATTGCTTCTCTGTGGGCGGCTGGATCTCGGAGCAGGTGCTCAAAGAGGTTGAGTGGCTCGACCCCTCGCATGGCTGGTGGCAAGCTGATCTCTGCAGGGAGCCTCTCGTTGCCCAGCACAAAGTGATCCAGGCGTCCCCAGTGCACGCAGAAGCGCAGGTAGCCCATGATGTCCCAGAGCCGCTGCACAAACTCCCTCCTGCTCCACCGGGACAGCGGTACGATGGTCAGCGCGTGCATGACCACAGTCTTCCAGGTGGAGCTGGAAAATGCTGTGCCCTGCAGGATGCACGTGAAGACCTGCAGGCATTTCAGGTGCAAGCTCTGGCACGGCACCTGTCTGGCGACGTGCTGGAAGAACTTCACCTCTGCCACAGCGTACGTCTCAGGCCACACTGTGCTTCCAGTGAAGCTGGCCTCGGCGGGCTGGCTGCTCACAAAGATGTCCGAGTCCCCTTGGCGCACCCCAAAGAGCACCTCCACCATCAGGCTCCTCTGGCCTCTGCTCAGCCAGAATCGGCAGGACCGGCTGCAGGGCTGAAACACCAAGTGCCATGAGTAGCACTGAGGCACGTGCAGCCACGAGCATCTCACCAGCTGGTAGAACCAGCGGGAGGTTTTCTCCACGTCCAGGTAGGAGCCGGTGCAGAGGGTCTCTAGGAGGCTGCGCTTCTGCCGCCGCTCCTCCTGCGAGTGGTGCAGCAAGCACAGCAGCTTCTGGCCCAGCTGCTCCCCCTTGCACGTGCACACCAGCTCCACACGCACGCTGAAGGTCCTTGCTGCCGCCTGCCCTGCGCTGTTCTGCTCTAGGTGGAAGGCGTGCCCTGGCGGGGGATTCAGAGGGACCAGCACGCGGTACACCCCATCCCACTCCTGAGGAATCCAACCCTCAAAGGCACTGCCCACTCCTATGGCTTCCTGAGGCACTGGGTAGAAGCTATTGCTCACGCTGTCCACAAAGACACGCGTGAGGCTCTCCATCAGCTCTGCTGTCATTGAGCATCCTCTCTCCAGATCCTCCACAGGCCACTGTATGCAGTCCACTAAAAGGTTGCCTTCCTCACTGCCAGCATCTAGGGTGTCTTCACGGTCTTCAATTCCACCACTGCTGCTTTCTTCCTTGCCACAATGACTGCCTTCTTTTTCCCTGGCAGCCACGTTGCCTTGTTCGTCTTGTTTATCTTCATTCTTGTTTCCCTTCACATTTACATAATCCTTGTTTCTATCACTGTTATCCGCCTTCATAACTTCTTTATTTTCTTCCTCGGTTGCAGCAAAACCACTGTGGTCTACTTGATTCCCAGGACCACTGCTATCTTCCTGCACAGTCCAATCACTGCTCCTTTGCTCACTGGCATCACTGCTTTTCTGCTCCTTCACATCCGTGTTTTTGTCCTTTCCGTCTATATTGTCTTCACCTTCATTTGTATCATCATTGTTGCTCGCCCTCGTATTTGCAGTACGGGACTTTTCATCATTTCCATTTCCTTCTTCTTCCTTGGCAGCATCCTTGCCTTGCTCTTCCTCCACATCCTTGTTTTCTCCTTCATTTAGGCCTTCCATATTTCCAGCAATATTGCCAGGTTCGTCTTCACTTCCTTCAGTATTGTCCCCTGGCACATTCCCATCCCTCCATCCTTCATCTTTCTTTAACTCATGGCCATTAATATCATTGTCTTCCTTCACCTTCACATCATCATTGCCGTTGATGTTATCATTGTTCTCTCCTTCACTTGCAGCCACAGGACTTCCTTCACTGCTGCTGCTGTCGTCTGCCTCCACAGTCACATCCATGTTTTCTACACCTTCCTTGGAACCAACACTGACTTTTCCCTGTTCTTGTCCTCTCTCATCTGATACGGTCTTGCAGGAGATCTGGTCCTGGCCACGGCTGCTGGACTCATGGCTCCTTCTCCTGCAGCTAAACCAAAGGCCCAAGAGGAGCAGGACTCCAGCAAGAGCCCACAATGGCCACTGCTGCAGAACATCAAAGAGCACGGCTCCCCAGCCCTGCTCCTGCTGCTCCAGCTCCTGCAGCAGCCGAGCCATCTCCTGCTCCAGAAACTCCTCACGCTCCTGCATTCGCCAGTGCTCGGCCTCATCCAGCCCATCCCCAGCTGGCTGCGGGTACTGGATCAGGCTTTGCACAAGCACGAACAGCAACGCAAGTAGAGCCATGGTCTGCAGGAGGACACAGAGAGAGGGTTCAGTGGGACTACAATGGAGACAGGCAGTGGGGGCAGGAGGCACAGGGACGTGGTGGCAGGAAGGAAAGGGCCCCGGCAGCAAGGCTGCAGCGCTGCCCCAGCAAGCAGCGTGCCCTGAGCAAGGCGCTCCCGCCAGGGGCCGGGCCCTGCCTGCAGGGGCAGAACACACGGCCCGGGGCCGGCGCTGCTGCCCCAGCCCTCCTCCAGCCCCATCCCCTCCCTGTGTGTGCACTCACCGCTTGCCCAGGCTCTACTGGGGCAGCAGCACCCGCTGGGGCCTTTTATAGCTGCCCCCATTGTGACACGGCCCTGTGCTGTCACAGCCCCAGAGCTGTCACAGCCCAGCCCCGCCCGCTGTCCCCAGCCCGGGAGGGAGCTCAGCATGGCCCTGGGCACCAAAGCCCCAGCAGACACCAAGAACAGACCCATCCCTCGGGAACCTGGGAACCCCTGAGCTGCCCTTTACAGCAGGCACAAGTGTCCTTACACACAACCCTTTTCATATAAATGTTTGGGTGATGTGGCCCATGGATGTTTTCGATATACAGGTGTTTGCTTTTATTTATTATTCAAGATGGATGTTTTTTGCTGTTATTTTTATTACTTATTGCTGTATTGGTGGTACATCTCGTCTCTTCCGCTGCTTTCCAGGCTGCAGTGTGATCTGAGAAATTCTTGTTAGGCCTTGGCCTTGACACACCACCTGGGATCAGCTCTTTCTCTTTTTTGCAATCGCAATCACACCCATTCGTGGCAATTCCTTCGAGAAACACTGTGAGATTAGAAGCAGCTGAAAGGAGGGTGGTGGGCAGTTGCTGTCTATCGCTCACTCTTGGCTTCAGAGGAGGAGGGTGGCTGCTAGCGCTACCATCCCAACACTGGGAGCTGCTTTCTTTTCCTGCTGTTGGGCCCCGCACCCCTGCCATGCCAGGACGCTCTTCTGCCATCACTTGCTGTTTCCAAGCATCCTGCCTCTCCTCCATCCCTTCCCATCTGGGACACAGCCACCATCACCCCAGCACCCCTGCGCTGTGTTTGATCATCGCATCTGCCCCTATCCGGGGCACTCACTGCCAGCTGGGACGGTAACTGCACCAAAGGGAAAGTGTCTGTGGCTGTGAGGACTGGAACTGGGCTCCTGTTCTGTTTGTTGTTAATTTCATAGTTACTGTTTTGTTTGCCTTGTAGTAAAGAACTGTTCTTCCTATCCCCATGTCTTTGCCTGAGAGCTTCTTAATTTCAAAATTATACTAATTCAGAGGATTTACTTTCTCCATTTCAAGGGAAGGCCATGCTTGAGCGCCAATCAGACAAGAGAACAACTCCAACCTACTCTAGGTGAAGTGGTTTATAGACTCACCTATAGCTAAAGCTATACTGAAAACCCACATTACTAGACCCAGAGTGATAAAGAGCCTATGAATTTGCTGACCTTAGGAAAAAGGCAGCTTTAAATGACCTCTGCTACTCCCACTCTTTCTTTCCTTAGAACTTCAGGTTGAGATGCCTTGGACCAACTAAAGAAAAAAATAATTTCATTCATGCCCTGGCCAACCATTTCTCAGCCTCTTGTCCTTCCCAATGCAACAGCCAGTTAACACAGAAAAAGCAAGAGACCCATGGTAGGCTTCCAGTAGAAATACTGGCAAAATCCTCTCGGACTGCATTATTTGAAGGACTTGAGGTCAGCTCACTAATTGTGAATCACTTTTACTGTTCCACTTAGCCTACCACCTCAGCTCAGCTCAGCTCAGCTCAGCTCAGCTCAGCTCAGCTCACCAACCTCCCAGCTACCTTCAACTGTGTGAGCCCATGACCTGCAATGAGAATGGCATGATTCTGTCCTGGTTTAGGGCAAATTTAGGAGAAAACTGCCAAAGAGGTTCATCTAGAAAGCAAATTCAAGTGGCCCCTCCCCCAGCTGGTTAGAGAAAAGATTTCCTCAGAAAGTGCTAGAAAAAACAGGTGTATTTAACAGGCAAAGCACTCTCCAGTACAAAAAATAAGAGCAATACTGAACAACAAAACCCCTCTCTGCTCTGAAGAGATGACAAATTCAGAAGACTCCCTTCTGTGGGTCACAGTCCAGCTCACTCAGGCTGTTCTCAGTCCCTCTGTGGGTCACAGCCCAGCTCACTCAGGCTGTTCTCAGTCCCTCTATGGGTCACAGCTCACTCAGGCTGTTCTCAGTCCCCTCTGTGGGTCACAGCTCACTCAGGCTGTTCTCAGTCCCTCTGTGGGTCACAGCTCACTCAGGCTGTTCTCAGTCCCCTCTGAGGGTCACAGCTCACTCAGGCTGTTCTCAGTCCCTCTGTGGGTCACAGCCCAGCTCACTCAGACTGTTCTCAGTCCCCTCTGTGGGTCACAGCTCACTCAGGCTGTTCTCAGTCCCTCTGTGGGTCACAGCTCACTCAGGCTGTTCTCAGTCCCTCTGTGGGTCACAGCTCACTCAGGCTGTTCTCAGTCCCCTCTGTGGGTCACAGCTCACTCAGGCTGTTCTCAGTCCCTGTGTGGGTCACAGCCCAGCTCACTCAGGCTGTTCTCAGTCCCTCTGTGGGTCACAGCCTGTCTCACTCAGGCTGTTCTCAGTCCCTCTGTGGGTCACAGCCCAGCTCACTCAGGCTGTTCTCAGTCCCTCTGTGGGTCACAGCTCACTCAAGCTGTTCTCAGTCCCTGTGTGGGTCACAGCCTGTCTCACTCAGGCTGTTCTCAGTCCCTCTGTGGGTCACAGCTCACTCAGCCTGTTCTCAGTCCCTCTGTGGGTCACAGCCTGTCTCACTCAGGCTGTTCTCAGTCCCTCTGTGGGTCACAGCCTGTCTCACTCAGGCTGTTCTCAGTCCCTCTGTGGGTCACAGCTCACTCAGGCTGTTCTCAGTCCCTGTGTGGGTCACAGCTCACTCAGGCTGTTCTCAGTCCCTGTGTGGGTCACAGCCTGTCTCACTCAGGCTGTTCTCAGTCCCTCTGTGGGTCACAGCTCACTCAGGCTGTTCTCAGTCCCTCAGGCACTGGGAAATGCCACGGCCCAGGCCAGGCCTGGTGGGCCACAGGTGTGAGCTACCGGTGCCCTTCTGGATTTTCATTCCATAGCAGGTTCAAACAGCTCCAAGAAAAAGAAACAAGCACAGTTTCAAAACTAACTAAAAGCAAAGGAGAGCTATGTCCTGCTGTCCACTGCAGACAACACAGTCCAGGAGAAGCATGCAGGGGAGCAAGTGCAGTCTCTGATAACAAGCTCCACGCTTCTTCTCTTCCATCCTTTGCTCTCAGAACCAGTCTTAAATTTACTTCTGGACTAAAGAGACAGATGGGGATACAAGCATCATGAAATTACCCTAGGACAGAGTCTTACAAAAGGAGCAGACATGGAGAATGAAGTGTGGAGATCAGTCCACACTCTGAGGAACAGGCAGCGCTATCCAAACACTCTGGCAATAGCTTGTGTCCAGAAGCTGAGGACCTTCAAACCACCTCAGGGCTCTGGGACTTGTTCTGCCTTGCACAAAGGAACCCACTCCACCCTGCAGCAGTGGGCTCCTTCTTTGCATGTCCTACATTTTGCAAGAATGTCCAGGTGCTCAGAATGGAACATGCTGATCATATTTAGCACCTTAAGGCATGCAGCTCTTCCTTTCTCAAAGTATGCTTTGCGAAATTATAGGCTATGTTATCCTTATCTTTCCAAACAAATTACCCTCATTATATTGCACTTGCCTTCAAAATAGTGCCACTCCTACATTTCAGACTGCTTCCCTCAGAAGGATGCACAAATGGTTAGAAGTAGTTGCAAGCATCTGCACCTGAAATTTTTCAACTAACTGCATCTTCAGGAAGGCTTCTGACAGCAGGCCATTCTCTGGACATGAACACAGCATGCTGAGGCACGGCAGATGACTTTGCTACATCTTACAGCCTATATCTCTGTGGCCAGAGACATAACCCTTGAAACAAAATGAAAAAAAAAAAAAAAAAACCAAAAAACAGGGAATGTATTTTTACCAAATGAAAATGAGTTACATCTATTGTGGGCTCTCATCCCATTAAATAGCAGAGTCACATATACCTGAAAAACAGGTGTTTAAAGGAAAGGCTTCCAGGCATTACTTTGTAAGTATGATAACAGGCACCACTGTGTTAAAGGCATAGATAACAGCCCAATTAAGGATGGTTTTCTTTCATTGCAGTCACATGCAATTTAAAACCAGCTCCTCTACTTGCTTTCTTTTGTCAGATTCATTGTGAATTTTTCCTTCCAGGAAAATGTAAATCAGTGTTTTATATTTATGTTTCTCATGAATTTGCAGTTACTTTGTAACCATTATTACTCTCAAATTAGGTTCCTTAAACATTGAAAAGATGAAGGACAGCATGGTCTTGGTTGAAGAGTGATGTCAAAAATCGAAAAGCATGGATTGTTTTTACTGTCCATATCTATTACTATTTTGGCAAATAAATTTTGTTGTGATTTGACTATTACCTATAAATTTTATTGGTTGACATATTAATATTTTTTTCTTTGATTCTGCCAAGATACCCACTCATTCTAATTCTTAATGACAACACCTTTTATCTTTATTTATGTCTTGTAAGTTATGAACAGAAAACAAATTATTAGTGAAAAATCTTACCTTACTATTCTCCATTTTCCCTCTTTCTCTCTTCCTCAGCACAACTGAAACAGTTTATTTTGTTCAGTAGTCCTGGAAACAAAGACAAAAATTTGTCTTTACAACTCTGATAGCCATCAGTTGTTCATCAGACATTACAAGACTCTCTTATGTTCTAATTACTTAGGAAAGCACAAGTTTCACTTTCAGGACTTTCCTGAAATGCTGTGAATTTTTATTTTAGTTGTACATGCATCTTTTGCTTCTAGAAGTAAGAAGACAGTAGAAAAATCTTCCATGGAAACCACTATGTAGCATCCTGACCAACAGGTTTTGAAATCTCTGATCCTGAAATCTGACTTTGTTAAGGGTAAATACAAACAGTTGCAGAGCTGCAATGAAGCCAGTGAAGGTCTCCTTGAGTCTGTGCATTGTAATAGATGATGGTAATGAGAGAGCTAAAATAAAATGCTTGTAAATCCACAATATAAAATCAGCAAATAAAAGGAAAAGACCTGAAAGATGAAAGAGGATTTTGTAGGAACAAAACCTGGTGGCAACTTTGTTTCATCACTCTCAAAACTTTTTTAGTAAAATTTTAAAAATTGTTCTCATGAGGTAATATGAAGGTGAAAGTTTAAATGTGTGAACAGAAAGGAGGAGGTGTTAGGGATGGTATGAGTTTTCTGGATTAAGTGATTTGGCTCCTAGGAAGCTGTGTTGAGTGATGAGGAAGGGAGAAGGAAAAATGGGGAATTCCATTCTAGCCAATAAAACATTAAGGAGAAGCATTACATGAACAGCTCACCCTTCTTGCAGCTTGATTCCTCCCTGCTGAATGTAGGGGCAATAAATACTTCAGGGTTTTCAGGAGAGAAATGCACTGAACATTTTTGTTCCAGGAACTGTTCCATTCTTTTATCAGTTATGTTGTGTGCTGCATGTAAACAGTTGCCAGGAAGGGTAAAGTGATAAGAAAAGGTTTAATCTACCAATGAAAAGATTGCACGGTTAAAGCTTAAAGAAATTGAAATCTGAGACATGAGTTTGAACTAATGCCAGCATATTTCTTCATAGTCTGAGAAGAACCACCTTGTTGCTGCGCTCACACATTTTCAGCTTTTAAGATAGAAACCTGCTCCTTTAGAAAAGATCTAAACCAGCCTCTACTAAACCTGAATATGGTGGGCTTTTGTTTGCTATTTCTGAACAGCCTGTTCTTATGAGGAAAAGTTCTTCACTCAAAGGAGATCTAGAGAACTTCCAGGCCACACTGAAGATGGCAATGAAACAAGACTGAAGTATAGTAGGGAAAAAGAATGCATTTGCTCTATTCTTTATACTCAGATATTTCTGAACAAATACCTGCACATCCAGAAGCAGCCAAATCTACCATTTGGTCTTGACTTCTTCCTTCCTCCTTTGTTGGATAAAATGTGCAACAATGAGCCCGAGGGAGGCTGGGAAATGGCAGGTGTAATAGTGAGTTGCTGTCATGCTTCCTATCCCTTTCAAAACTGTGGCATAATAGTATCTGAAGGCCTCTGATTGTTGAGTTGAGATCTTCAACATGGCTATCTTGCCCTTATGACACTCAAAGTTATGAAGGGTGGGTATCCATATTGTCACAATGTCCCTTCCTCAGTGATTCTTCCTGCTGAGGAGTGTGACTCAGCCAGCCTGAACAATTTTTCTGCATTTACACCCATGAAACACAATGACAATGGAGCAGATGCAGCCTTTATCTGTGTCTTTATGAGATTTGACCTGTTATTCATAAGAGGTGATCCTCACTTTCCAGTCTGCCCCTCTTCCTGAGGGCTTCCTGCTCAGATTTGATTGATCACTGAATGCATTTTCCAGATATGCTTTTTTGCTTTTATTTCCCCTCTCCCCTCTCCTTCCTCATTTCTGAAATGAGGCAATGAGGGGGAAGAAATGAACTGTAAAAGAAGTACAAAAGCAGAGATTTGCTGAATGACTATAGCAAACTCAAGGAACCTTCAGGTAAGAAAGGAGTAATTGGACAACAAAATATCATATGATTTCAGGACATGATGTGTCAAGCATTCATATGACCTTGAATTATACATGTTCAAATACTTCTCTCATCTGTCTTCATCCACCGTTCTTCTGGGACCTCTCTCTGTATCATTTAGCTCACAATGAAAGATGCTTTGTTCCTTTAGGCATACAGGGATTTCTTAGATATCCTTCAGCCAGTGTTTAGAAGGAGGGGAGAACACACATTTGCAGCCTGTCCTGGCAAGTGTGGCAGGTCTGTGACTGCCCTCACAGCTGCTCAGTTTCCTCTTCCTCTCATGTGGTTTTTATACCTCAGAAACCAGTCCAGCTTTCCTCAGTTCACCAGTCTCCCTGAACACTTCCTGCTCCATTGGCTCCTGGGCTTCCAGTGCATTCCAGGAAATGGCTTTTGGTTTTAGAGTTGTTTGAGGTGAATATTTATTTTCTTGCAGCAGTTTTAGGCTACCATAGTACTTCTCTGAAAATACAGACAAGTGAGGGGATTGGGAATAAGGCCTAAGGAATACAAGACCAATGTGGTGCCTGAGATCTCTCCTGTATATTGTATCTTTCTGAACCAGGAGGCATAGAACCTTTTTCTGAATCCTCTGTTTAGGCTGAAGGAAATTTCTCTGCAACACAGGGTTGCACAGAGTGTGAGAGTCTCAAAACTCCGTGACTAATGAAGATGCAGGGGATGGGAATTCCTTACTAATCACAATGTGAAATCCACAGCAGCTTTAAAAAAGCATTCTTTGAGCTAGGCTGATTAGTACTGCTCTATTGTTCAGAAATATCTGAGAAGCAGACTGTATCTAGAATATTTTAAAATGTGTTACTTTTTCAAACTGTGTGGAGTATCCAAAATGTGTTTTGTACGTGTGTAATTACAAATAACACCAAATATGAGATGCATCATGTGGGTGTCTCTGTACTGGGTTAATCACATAGGACATTAATTTTCTTAATGTTTCTTTTTTGCTGAAAACGATTTTATTTTACATACATTTATAGAGCCTGTAAATATTAGATATAATACTTATTCTTTTAAAAATTAGACTTACAGAAATCTCCTGACATTCATACATCATGTCACATAAATAAATTTTGAATACACATCTTAAGACAAGTCCAGATGTAGCTAATGTGGCGTAATTATGACAATTCTTCTGTTTCTTCAGAAAGGAAAACACCCCACCATTTTTCAAAACTATGGCATTTTATTCCTTTTTCTGAGCAGCATATGTCATTGGTAAACTTAAAATATGCATTGGAAGTGCCTGCCTCAGGGCTATGTTGCTGTGTCCTTGAACACTGAAAGTGAGCTGGAATCCTTTTAAGGTTTATACAGAAAGTATACAGAGACAGCTGTAAAGACTTTAAATCAGTGAAAAGCCACTTGAGTAAGTTGCATCTCTTCTTTCAGTGGAAGAGAATTATTTATATCCAATAAAACAGTGAGTGTTACAGTCCTGCAGCAAAACAGAGAAAACATCCTGAGAACAGCACTTCTGCACCAACAGCTATGTATTGTTTGAACCTTGGCACAGGGAGGCTCCTCTCCTATCCAGCGAAGGTGGAAAAAGCCCAACTTAGAAATTTTTGTGCACACAGAAAGCAAGGTCTCTTCTTCCTTTGGATATCTCTCCAAGTCTTCTGTTGCATCACCTTTTCCTATTGTAAAATCCTCATAGTGAGGTTGTGTGCAGTATGGGACTCAGTCTGCCTCATGTGCCAGCCATTGTAGTAGGCTTTTTTATTTATTTTATTTAACTTATTTGTCTCATACTCATCTTTCTGTGGCTTTGACTCTGACACAAATATTTATAGGCTTTTGGATTTCTTTTTGCTGTAAGTGATTGTTTTTAATCAGTATAAGCTCCTGGGAAGTCATTGGTCCAGAAACCAAAATGTATTTTTCCCTATGTAAGATAGCAGAGGAGAACACAGGAATCTGTTCCCACTTCTCAACTAGGAGTCATTTCCTTTGCTCTCTGTACTAACACTTCTCAGACTGAAGCCAAGAAGGATGTGTAGCTTTTATATCTGCACTGTTGACCCCCATAAGATAAGTGAATATGGACAAAGATGTTCTATATTTTATTCTAGTGAAAAAGGAATACAGAGGAAACTGATGACTATTTTCAGAGGAGCTGCACTTTAAAATCACAGAATTGTAGAATGGTTGGGGCTGGAAGAGATTACAGATCACCTAGTTTCAATCCTTCCACAGACAGGGACACTTTCCACTAGATCAGGTTGCTCAAAACCCCACCAACCTGGCCTTGAACACTTCAGGGATGGGGCACCCACAACTTGTCTGGGCAACCTGTGCCCGTGCCAAACTACGCTCACAGAAAGTACTTACTTCCTTATATTTATCTAAATCTACTCTCTTTCAGTTTAAAGCCATTCCCCCTTGTCCTATCTCTACATATCCTTGGGAAAAGTTCCTCTCCAGCTTTCTTGTAGACCCCCTTTATGCTCAGACAAGGCCACCATAACATCACTTTGAAGCCTTATTTTCTCCAGGTGAACAATGCCCTCAGCCTTTCCTCATAGGAGAGGTGTTCCACAAATCATTTTTGTTGCCTCTGGACTCCAACAGAGGTTTTGTCCTTGCTGTGCAGAACCCCATCACTTTCATGATGCTGGTTCCCTGCTGAGCAGGAGGATGCAGCCTCTATATGCCATCCATTACCTTTGAAACATTTCCAAGTCCCAGGTGCCACCTCCATGCTCCATACCCACCCTGTGGTTTAGACCATGCTGCCCCAGGTGTGGCTGTCCTATCACTGATCTGCTGGTAGCAGCATTTCGTTATTACTCTGCTCACAGTATCAACCACAGACATTTACAGACAGGGGTGTAAATACTGGATTCTCATTTTCACCCCCAGTATTCTAGTGGAAGGTGGGAGTAGGGTATGTTGTGGGCAGTTGTTGCTTGGGGGAAGGAGGTGATAGTATGGGAATGGAAAACCAGAGGTCATGCATGTGCTGCTGAGGCCTGTCACAGGGCCAGTACTCTGGGCTTTTCTGAAAGGGTCTCGTGGACAGAACTAGCACAGCAAATTAAACCTGGGATCCTTTCCCTAAAACTTTTCATCCCTCAGATACATCTTCTTCCAGCACATTCTCATTATCTCTGTAATATTCCAAGAGAGATAGGATTCATATTGATCACAGCTGTCCATTTCTTCAAGCTTCCAGGAGTCACACATTCATCTCCAAAACAACACATCTGCCATGACATTATCATGGGGATTTTCAGGGTATTTATACTGATCTGACTGAGGATGATAAGCCCTTTGCTTATCAAGAAGTGTTGTCTTCCTGCATGAAGGCCCTGAATTTCTATTGATGTTCTTGCAGCTTGGGTACACAATAGCTGCTGTGATAGCAGATCTTGAAAATCTGAGAGATCTGATCTAAAAGGTAGATCTGAATTTTGTCAAATGCGTGAGTATCCCCACTGCACTGACTGAACCATTTAAGCATTTAGAGAAATATCCCTATGACAAGCCTGCACATCCTGTGTTGTCTAAAGCATTCCAGTGCACATGAGTAAATAGCTGTTTGAGCTCATCCTTACTCATATCTCTTGCTGTGGTTACCTCCATAGGTCATTTAAGCTATTAGTTTACAAAAGGAGAAGATTTTAATGCTTCAAACACTGGTTTGTGGTGCTTTCTCCTCATCTCTCTGAGAAGTGTGATCATTTTGCAGTAGATAATGTGAATGGTACAGTACAGTAAGTGTTAATGTGTAAAACTGTGTACTCCACCTGACCTAGATCCTGAGAATCCCTCCCCAAGCATGTGCAAGTGCTCCTCATGCTAATGAGGAAAGCATGCTCCTTGGAGAGGAAATACACACATCATGCTTCACATCTTAAAGTACTCAAGATGTTTTTTTGACATGCCAGAGATAAGTAGCACGAGGCACAAATACATCCAAGAGCTGATGAGGTACCATACTGCTTGATGAGATACCATAATATATACAAATCCATTATCACTCAGATGTCTTCCACTACACATGCTGAGAATATCAATAATCACACTTGGTTTGGATTTCTGGGTAATATCCTGAGTTGAATTCAAATACAAGTATAACCTGGCACTAACACTTTTTTCCAGCATTACAGGAAAAGCAAAGCTAATTGAAAAATGTGTTGGATTTACTGAAAATTTTGAAGTGTGCGTCTGCAAATACTTGCTGCAACTGGATTTTTTTTTTTAAAGTTTTACCCTTTTTCTTCTCCATTTTTCCAGCTTTGACTTAGAAAAGTACAGTGTAAGAAGGTAATAATTTAGATTTCTTATATTTATGAGAAAGTTGGAAAAAATCCCAGCAGA
Organism: Erithacus rubecula; assembly: GCF_903797595.1. Classification (NCBI taxonomy): domain Eukaryota; kingdom Metazoa; phylum Chordata; class Aves; order Passeriformes; family Muscicapidae; genus Erithacus; species Erithacus rubecula. Next base: position 61,326,159 of record NC_136686.1, on the reverse strand, counting down.
AATTGCATATTACATTTTTTTTTTATTTTTAAGATGTCTGGCCTTGGTCAACTGCCTTTGTAAAACAAAACAACAGAAGCTTGATTAGACTCTAAGGTCATGCTAGATCAAGAATAATAGTTAAAGAATTAAAATAAATGTAACCAGACCGAAAAATTATAAGCATTTTAATGAATCATAGAATTCAAAATAAATTATTGACTGTCAGACTGAGCACTTGGAAACTTGAAGCTGGCAAAGAAAAGAAACAAACTGTTCTTTGCGGTATTTTATATTCATAGATTACTCCAGTAGGTTAGAAATAGGGCCTGTAATAGGACCTGTAATCCTTAGCCAGTGCCTAGTTGGTTATGTTTTCCACATTGCCAATGAATCAGAAAGCAAACACCTCAACAGCACTGCAAATCCCTGTGGGGTTTGTACTCATGTTATTATTTTTGCAAGGTCTGACTCCAGATCTACCTGTGTAGAACCATGCCAATGAACACAGAGGTAAGAAGAATGGTGTATTTTACCTAATTTCTGTATTGAGTAAAACAGAACAAAATTTGGTTATAAGTGGGATGAAATAATCACTATAAGGAAACCTCTCCAACTGGATGTATATACTACATTCAAAGAACTACTCATAATTACCTGGAAATAGACATTATTTACAAGACAAATGGATAATATTGCAAAACTCTTTCATGGGCTGAGAGCAAAAAAAAATAAACCAACTTAAGCACTAAACTGCTCTGGAGTGTAGGCATGACCAGAGACAGTAGAAGTATGAAATAACAAAGTCCATCCCAAGTCCCTGCTTTGACATGTCAACAGGACTCAGAATCAGATCATTACATGCCCCCTTGCACAAGTGTATTGCAATCCTATTTTATTGTGTGAGCCTCTCTTTCCCACAGTATGGCTGCATCCAGCAGAGCATAGGATGAGCAATGTTCCATGAGTGAGATTGCTGAGATTCCTTTCCATTTGTGACCCTTCAGTATAGCACTATGCCTCATTTACTCCACACTATCTGAAGTTTCCACACAGGAATCTTGTTTGTGCCCCTCTGTTCCTTATTCCAACAGTATTTGTGCACAGCTTCAACAAGAACAAACTCGTCCTTAGCTCTCAATTTGGGGCAAAAAAAAGTGTTATACATATTTGGCAGAGAAAGATGAGATTAAGCCACTTTCTTTGTATGATATAAGGAGCAAACATCAAGGGCTCAAAAATATCCAGCTCTCTCAGATTGCCCTCTAGAGCCCTAATTCAATTAATCTCTTCTGTTCTTGCTGGTTAAAACCCCTATTCCTTGTGGTCTCTGCAATGAATGCAATAGGACCAAGTCTAGCAAACATCTTTGCAGGACAGTGCTAAGTTTGGCACTCCCTGCTCAGCAACTGGGGGACTGAGTGGGTTCATGTAGCAAAACCCCAACAGCAGGGCTAAGATCACTTTGGGATTTAATGTTTTCCCAGTGTCACTGGGACAGACTCAGAGAGGTTGTTGAATTGTGCAGTGGTAGAGGAAACTAGAAATTTGACTTTGTAGCTCTATTTTCTGGGCAAATGTTGATCAGTAGTCTGGGGAAAGGACAGCACTGAAATTATAGAATTGATTCTATGATTCAACACTGAGACAGTGCAAAATAGGTGAAAGTGTCTTGTGGTGCCAGACACTGCTTTTCACAGCCAAGGGACTCTCGTTCCATTAGTCAGTCCTACATGAAGGGAAGCAGGTATTTGGAAAATGGGTTTTACCACTTCTGGTGTTTGCTGATTCCTAGCACTGGGACAGAGCAGCTGCCCCAGTCTTTTCCTCTAGTGCTGCTCCTTCCTCACAGTGCTCCAATTGCTCCATTTCCACTACTTTCATTCACAGGATGGAATGGGGAGCCCTTTTATTCTTGCAGGTAATGCAAATTTTCTAAAGAGAAATACATTAACTTTCCTGCAGCATGTTATGAAGAGCTCTGCAATGTCTGGCATTCCCCAGTAGTGCTGTCATTTGGCCTTGACAGGCTCAAGAAGTGGGCTGATGTGAAATATATGAAGTTTGCACTTGTTTGCCAATAAGTCTCTGACCTGGCTATTGCATTTCAAGTGTCTGCCATCCAAATCCTTCAGTCATGATGTATTTGAGATTCAGTGCTAAGCCTTCCTAATAATGCAAAATGCCATCCTTTATTTTTGAAGACTGGATTTTCCAGGGAAAAAATAATTTTGGAGTACTACTTGGACCAAGAAGAACCAAGCTGTTCCAGATGGAAAAATTAAAACAGAGAGGTAAATAGAACTGAAAGAGGTCTCAGAGAAATCTTTGCATAGCTTTAGGGATAGGGATTGCATTAAACATGCATTTCATTGCAGCTTCAACTCCAGCTGGGAGCCCGGCAATGGATGTAAAGTAATACAGGTTGAAAGGATAGTTTTATGGTAAAAACAAAGCATCAGGATGGACTAGACACTGAAATAAACTGTTTGGTCAGTTTCTCTCTCCCTTTGAATAACTACTTGTAAAATTACTATAGTACTTGCACACCTCTTGGAGGTGATGGATTAATAAGCTGATTTCATGGAGGGCTATTTTAGGTGGAGTGCAAGGTGCTGAAACATTATTTGAGACACTGAAAAGATATTCCCTGTTTGCCTTTAGCATAATTCCCAGTCATCTAGCTAAAAATGTTTCAGATGGTGACAAGTTGTAGTCAGTCTAGTTGATATAATCAAAAATGTTTAAATGTCCTGTTTGACCATGAGTCATGGATTTGGGGTTTGGGTTTTATGATTATTAGAATATTTAGTTGGTTTTATAGATATCCAAATTAAAAAAAAATCCAAATATAACTTATCTAAAGTCTCCCTGGGTTATCTGCATAATCCAGAGAAGACTGTCATCCTCCAAATGGTCATTCTGAATCTTAAAATTAGATTTTTCTTTGAAATTGGCTTTCAAATGGATATTTGCTGACTGTTCAGAGACTGGGGGGTAATTAGATATTGGATTCAGCTCAACAGGTTTCAGTGCCTGATAGGTACATCTTCACCTGAGCTAGTCATTTAGTCTCAGTGGGGAGAAATACTTCAGAGCATAAAATACACATTTCTCCCAAAAGACTCACATTTGTCCAGGCAGCCATAAACAGAATTTATAGAGTGGCTATTAAGTAAATCTTTCCATTGAAGAAGTCTCAAGTTATATTCCTAATGTTTAAATACTTCTTTATTCTCTGTCCTCTACCTGCCCTCCTATGAAACAGATGTCTTGATCTTCCTTAACACTCAAATAATACCTTGATTTTCCACACGGCTTGAAGTAAAGATTATTATCCCCAAAACATAAATATATAATTTGATCTGTCTCTTACTCTGAAGTTACAAAGTTTTAGTTGAACCATCTTCTTGGGTTCAAGATTTAATTTTTAGGTAGGAATGCCAAACCCCAGAAGGCCAGAACTGGAGGCAATCTGCCCAATTCAGAAGAGGAACATGAGGCTTGGCTCCCTTCATGCCAGATGCAAAGCTTATCCTCCTCATTGTTGGCAGTTCTACTCTAGGCCTCTCTTTTTCCTCTATCTCTCACACTCCTTGTCTTCCTTCCCCCACCTCTAAAAAGGTTTTGCCAGGTTTGATTTCCATTCCTTTGCCATCCAAAGAGAAACACTGTTTGCAACCTAAAATCTGTGAAAAAGCCTGCTTATAAGTATCCTTAGAATCAGAAGAGCAAGATAATAGTTTTGTTTAAGTGGCCAGAAGCCTCTGTTTGAGAAGGGAAAAATATGCATTGCAGCAAGCATTAAATGAAAAACCCCAAACCCTCAGAAATATTTAGGAAATTGAAATTAAGCTAGTGTTTCAAAACAACTTTTAACAAATGTTTCATTTCATTTTCTGGATTCGTTCAGCTTTGTGTTTCTATGTGTTCCAATGTTTTGGGTTTTTTTTAAAGAAATGTATTATTGAATTCTTTTTGCTGTAGATACTTTGTGGTAAACAGAATTTGATCCCTCTTTTTCCAATACTTTTGTCAGGCTAAAGAAAATGATTCTAATGTTTTCTGATTTTTGTTTAATAAGAAGTTCACTCATGTCTCTCAATTTCCTTTCTTTCAAAACATTAAATAATGAAAAATTTCTCCTCTGAATTTTGTTTCCACCTTCATTTTTCTCCTTTTAAATATTGCTCTCTCTTCTATCATTGATAGAGTAGAACTATCTTGGCTTATGAACTGGGAGACTGTCACAGGAAAAATGGATCCTACACAGGTGATTTTGCTGACCAAGGGTTACAAAAGTTTTTTTATGAGGCTGTAGTTGATAACAGCAGTTGATAATATCCTGAAGTGGAAAAGCCCATCTTCATTTATGATGAAGGTTTTCTCCTTGTGCATTGCCAGTCTTCATCTTTAGTCTTGCTGCTCACTGTCTGCTCCATGACCTTCTTACCACCTTTTCTCCCCCAGATTTCTTGATCTCCAGAGGCAAGGTGCTTCCAGAGCCTTAGAGTTAGATAAATCAGTTGCTTGCTCACTCCACACCACTATCTTTACAGGCACCTGAACACTAATAGTAGTATAGAGAGCAAAACTGATGCACTTAGAATCCTAATTCTAGAATCATTAAGGTCAAAAAACACTCCTATGATTGAGTACAGCCCTTACCCAGCACCACCCTGTTCACTACTAAACAGTGTCCCACTGCTTTTTTTGAACATTTGCAGGAATGCCACTTCCACCACTGCCCTGGGAAGCTTATTCTAACACCTGACCACCCTCTCAGGGAAGGTTTTTTCCTAATATGTAATCTAAACCTTCCTGTTTACCAGGCCCTCAAACCAGAGGAAAGCCCAGGTGATTTTCAGAGAAATGACCTTTGCTCTGTTCCTTGCGCTGCACCTTGTGATAGATATCTTGTGTCATTGTCTGCACAACACACAGCACCTAGTTCAGGATGTTTCTGCTCTTTCTTATTCTCTTCTGGGTGTTGATTGTGTGCCCAGTCTTGTATAGCACTTTCGAACATATTGTTCTCTCGCAGAAGGTCATTGCATACACGTTGGATATACAATGCAATTCTAGACCTCAAAAGAGCTCTTTCAAAGTGATTTTCTTTCTCTTGCTAGTAAAAAGGGTCAAAAAAACCACTGCATTTTTCACTCTGAAGCAAATCAAAAGCAGAGTTGGATGCTCAGGAATTTGTTCTGCCAGAGATGATGTTATGCTTAGAGCACAGGGGTCATTAAATATACCAGTACACTCTAACAAGAACAAGGCACAAAGACTCCAGCACTAATGTCAGATACTGAAGGGTGAGGTGTACTTGAATCAGAACCCTGGCATGACTTTTTAGGTCCATCTAATAAATATCCTGGAACCTCAAACTTGGTAATCAATTTTTTAATTCCTAACTATTGTCAATGACATTTTAGAAATTAATTAAACTCCTCCTGTGTTAAACACTTTGTGTGAATAAGGGTAAGTGAAGGGCCTGTAGGGGAAGCCATACAAGGAGCAGCTGAGGTCACTTGGCTTGTTCAGCCTGGAGGAGACTGAGGGGAGACCTCATGATGGTCTGTAACTTCCTCAGGGGGAGGAGCAGAGGGGCAGGCACTCATCTCTTTTGATGACCACTGACAGGACCTGAGGGAATGGATAGAAGTTGTGTCAGGGGAGGTTTAGGTTGAATAACAGGAAAAGTTTCTTCACCCAGAAGGTGGCTGGGCACTGAACAAACTCCCCAGGGCAGTGGTCACAGCACCAAGGCTGGCAGAATTCAAGAAGTGTTTGGACAGGGCTCTCAGCACAGGGTGTGATTGGTGTGCAGAACCACTTGTTGGATTTGATGATCCTTTTGGGTCCCTCCTAACTCAGGATATCCTATGATTTTATGGTTCCTCAGGAATGTCTGTTTTCTCCATCACCTTTCAAGTGACTTTGCTGTGGCCTTCATATCCTGACACTGGCTAGATGAAGTCTGTTCTCACTATCCAACTGCACTTTTACAATCAGCCTACATTTTCCAATTGCAATTGTACTTCCATTTCAGCATTTGAATCCAGCTCCAAGGCTTCCCTGACAAATAAATCCCAGAGTGATTTAGCATCTGTACAAATGACATATTGCAGACACAGTACACTGAAATGTGTCGTAAAAATTCAGATTTTATATGGTAGTCTAAGATGCTTGAGTGAAAGCACAAACTGTGCTATCCAAGAGCAGATGTTAATTAATAGGTCTTGTATCATATGTGTTCTTTGCTCTTTATTGTGCTGATTTGGATGTGTATTTCCAGACTAGCTCAGTTGTCTCCAAGACAGTTTGAGTCTTCTATTGTCTCATCAGTCTAAGAAGACAGTCAAATTCTTACCTTTTGGAGAAGATATTTTGTCTGAGCAGTTCCATGTGTGCTAAAGCATATCCATCTGGCATCCATGAAGGGAACTCAGTGTGATAAATATTACTACAAATTAGCATAGTTTGAAACCCTGGCTCCAAAAGGATTTAATTAACTGTATTTACTGAATGGTCTTGGGATGTGTTTTAAGACTACTCCCTGCAGAGAGATTAAGGTAAACACAGACTTTGACACCACATGCTTGTGTTTGTGTGTGTGGATGTCTCCTCTGAAAATTTCTCTCGTCCAAAATACAGGTTTTGTTTTCTTGTTCCAAATGGAATATCCAACAACTTAGTCATTGGCAGTAAAACTTTTGGGTGCCTGAACTCTTCAAAATGAAATGTCAATAGCTAGGGTTTTTTTAACATATGACTCAGGGTGAAAGCACTATTGCCAAGGTTTATCAGTCATTAAACTTTCACTCAGTGCAGATACAATCTGTGTGCCTGGGAGTTGAAACAAGAAAAAACACGTTTTCCAAGACATAAACAAAGATCTCATATCATTGTAGTGTTGACCTATCTTTGGTTAAAATACCTTCCAGAACAGCTGTGGATCACTAGGCACGTACTTATGGACAGGTATTTCATTGGCAGATTGATGGAGGTTCTCTGTTAGCAGCAGCAAGTATTAGGTGTAGGATGAACAGCAGTAGAGAGGCAGCCAGTTTTGTGAGGAAGCATAAAAGTAGCAGCAGAAGATTAGGAAGGGCAACTGGAACCACTTCTAGATGGCTAGACAGATGGAAATAGGTTCAGACACTTTGGAAAGTAAACTAAATTACAGCTCAAGTATGTGCAAAAATTAAGAGACTGATAACAAAAAACATTAGGAAAACTTAAAAAGTAAATAAAAAATGATTCAACAACTGCTCAGCTCTGCCATGTTAAGTGAAATAAAACTCCAGATGGACCAGCATCAAGATATGTAAATATGGTGAGGATACTTTAGATTCATATCTTGTAACAAGCTTTGTACACTAGTAGACTGATCCACCTACAGAGCATCACATATTCATAGACATGGTTTCTGGAAGACAGAAAGAATTTTACTTTACAGAATGAGAATGGGTCATCATCCTCAGCTGATGCAAATTGCCATAGTTATTTTCAGTGGAGTTATGCCAGTAAATTTTGGACTAAATCTTCAACTGAAGATTTTACTTGTAAAAGTTTCAAATGTTTTCATGTGCTGGAGGAATTCTCTCTTCCACATTTCCTCTGTACTTCTGATTATTTTTCTGTATATTACTCAGCCTCTTTTTTCAGTAATTAAGGCCTTTTTCGGAATTAATTAAATTAGAACAAATATTTTCCACGAAGACATAATAGGAATGTATCACTTGGATTCATTTGCAAGGCAGAGTAATCCCAGTCAAAATGATGTTTCAGTTATTAATTTTTGGAATCTACTGTTACATTGGTGTTTGCCTTTCATTTGTTGGAATCTGGAATTGACTTTTAACATAATTTTGGGGTTTTTTAATAAGGCTCTTGACTCAGTTCATGTGAGATTTAGTGATAGATAGTGAGGATAAAACTTCTGGTACCTCTTGTGCTACCTTGACATGGTCAGGTGGAATCAGATTCATCCCATCCAACCTTATCTTTGGTGCTCTAATCTTTAGTCTACCTTCATAGACAAAGAAGGAAAACCTATTTCCAGAAGATGCTTGTCCTTATCCATCTAATATTCCTCTCATATGCCAAGGTTAATCCATCCCTGAGATGTCCACTTTGTTCTCTTCAGGTCAGAAGGAGCTTTCTAATCTTGAAATTGCTGAATCTAGAGGACTTAATCACACATTATTAATTGATTATTAATTACATATAGAGCCAAATAAACTGACTTGAGAAGACTGAATTTCATAAATTGTGATATACCTAAACCTGCTCACATAATGACTGATGTTCATTGCTGGCTGGGAATTTCCCAGCAATTCATAGCAGAAGTATTTGAAGGAGGAATGTGAGGGGGGACTGGATGACTGCAATATAATCAGGTCAGTCTCTAAGGAATATTTTGCAAAGAACCAATCATCAACTATCTCTTTATTATAACCTCCCAGATATTAGAAAAACCATGTGTCAGTGCTTCTGAATTTGAAAGGGGGGAAAATATTCATGGCTGGAAGCAAATCTATGTGTGTGTTGATAGGCATCAAGCAGATATAAAATTAAATATAACCTGCTTTATGCTGATTACAGAGTCATTACAGATCCATGTGAAGGCTTAAATGATGTGTCACACTTAAGATCTATAAAATTGCCCATTCCAAAGACAACCCATTAAAGTGATCTCTTGTGCCTAGAGGGGTTCAGTGTTTTTTTACTTTTTTAATGCTTTGGTTTTTGGGCAGGCCATAAACTCAAGACCTGTGCCTGGAAGGCAGAAACTCTCTGTTTGACCTGTGATTGTTCTGTTTGTTCCAAAGCAGGTTGCAGGAACAACATACAAGTAAGTTAAACTTCTGTCAGAAAGGCACATTTGCTTGACCTCAACTTCCTTTACTGTTTCTGGAGCTTATAATTTATATACAATTATTTATATTTAATTTATATATAAGCCAAGATTACATTTAACAAACACCATAACTGAACTGAATTTCCTGCTCCACACAGAAAATTAGACTCCTCTTTGAAGCTTTGTTTGTGTCACCCATGTTTTCTCCTCTGGTTTTCCCCTGCCTTCAGAGATGATATATTTGGTACCTGATGCAGTTCTTCAGGGAAGGCAACAGTCACTGACCATGTCCTAAAATTGGAGAGGAAGCAATGTTAAGAATTTTGAAAATTTGAGTATAAAATACACCTTATGAATAGTATAATGAATAATTTAAATTTATTTTCTTTATACCATATGGCACAATCCTTAGTGAATTATTAGGTTTTATTAACTTTCCATGGAATCTCAGGTGTTTTCACTGGCCAAATTCAGAATAAATATCTGAAAAAGGTATATTAAATTAAATGCATTGCAGTATTTTAGATCATGACCTCTCTCTACACACACAAAATACATTAACAAAGCTGTGTAATGCTCTTATGACTGAAACTAGCAGCAATTCCAGACAAGAAACCTGTGCACTTACTCTTGCATACAACTTCTACTTGGTTCTAACTCATTACTGGCTAATCAGCTCTCTGGCAGAGTCTAGTGTATAAAAAGCACCAAAGTAACTTAAAGCCTCTTTTGTTCTCCCATCACTTATGTGAGGAGGTACAAAATACACAATTCAACTCATTGTGCTTTATACCACTTCATAACCAGCCCTCATCTAGTTTTCCTCTCACTAATAGCAGTAAAAGGGTTCTGACTAACTTGGGAAAAGTATGGCTTTAAATAATTATGGTTTCCTGAACACAGCTCAGATAGTAGATACACTCAACCTTTGTGTTTCCTGGTATATTGGCCTAACCAACAAAAAAAAGCACAAAAACTTCATTCACATCTCTTTTTTAAGTAGCAGAAAGGGATATTATGTAACTTTGGAAATTCGATAAAGATGCAGCTTCCGAGATGGGCGAGTTAATGGGAGCTTTCTGGTTTCCTCAAAAGAACTATGTCTCTGTGCAACAATCATGGCTGAAGAGTCCCCCAGGGCTTGGAGTCCTCTTCTGTACTGCTCAAAGGATAATATTTAGAACAGAGACAATCAACTATTCATCCCCTGCCCTGATTTATGCTGTACACTTTGGATAACACTCATGCAATAGCAGAAATTGTCAAAGCTTTGCCTATCTTTTAAGCCCTGGGCAAGGATGGAAGGGGAATAAGAAGCACTGAATATAATACTCTTCTGCTGGGCTTAGCAGTTATAGACACATTAATATGCTTCTCTGGAAATACTTTTGACCTCTAGGTGTTCAGAGCCCCAGTCTAGTCCTGCTTTTGCCATGAATAAGAGCTTTTTGCCTACAGACTCTGTTCTAGGAGGCACCATAGACATAGACTACAATAAGCTGTGACTATGGCTTATTTACAGTGTGACATGAGGCTTAAGGAAACACCCAGAAATACACAGCTGGAAGAGGAGAGAATGTCAGAAGACAAGGAAGACTGGATGTATCACAAGTGAATAAGGAAATACTCAGCTTAGAAGAAAGCATGAGGTTAGGACGTGTTTACCAAGACACATTACTGGAAATGGTGACAAGGAGAGAATTTTTGTTTGATGCCCTAGTTCTTGCTGGGATAAGAATGATGACTGGTTGGTGAGGTAACTTATTCACATAATATTTAATAGTTTTGGCATAACTCAAAGAAAATATAGTCCTCCTCTCTCGGCTTTAAGTAATTTATTAGGCTCTGGGCCACCCAGTTTCACCACCAAACAAGTTCCCAGGAGGCAGCAGCAGGGGGTACTGGAGGGATTATTCTTTAGGCAGCAATAACACAAATTTTTTCTAGATAGGTCAGTGATCCTCAAACTATTTTTCCTTTGCTTCTCAATGGGAGGGCCTTGGGATAGGACACAGTAATAATTATTTGGCTCTATGGCTCCCAGGAACTGTAGCCCCTATTTTCTGCTTCTGCGTGTGCGGTCCTTCAGTGCCCCAATCAAAATTACTTCTAGGACAGATAGAAACTTCTTGACTCTGAACTGCCACTGCTTCTTGTGGGAATCAGCCTGGCAGTATGCCTGCTCTTCTTTTCCATTCTCTGTGTCTCTGGTTTGAGAACTCTGATCCTAAGACAGGTTTTGCTTATATATATATATATATATATATATGTATTTTTTTAAAATTCAGATTTAAATTAATTGGTCTTCTGAAGCTTTCAACTTCATCAAGAACTTTGGAGTTGATCTGGTGAATCATTTCAGCCTTTTTGCTTTGCTAGTGTCTTATTTACTTTTCCCCTCTCCTTTTGTCTTTTACATTCTTTTCTCTCATCTTCATGATATTACATTGATAGCATGGGAGGGTGGGGAAGAAAAGGAATTACTCCTTTTTATTCTCCCATTTCCCTGTATTACCTTTACTACACTTGTTTTAACACTAAGAGAAGCCATTGCAATGTTGTCACACTTTTTCATTGGCACAGATTCAGTGTTCTGCAAAGTAACCTCATGCTCTGAATGGCATCTCTATTTGCCAGGAAATCACTTATTTACTCATGAATGGCTACACCCCTGGCTGAAACTGTCAGGTGTTCTAAACACACATGGAACTTTTTTGGGATATGGAGGTTTTGGCTTAGCTGGCATCCTAACTAAGAGGCAATACATGCCATCAAAGTGGAAAGGATCTTCTGGAATTAAATAGAAATGTTTGCAAAAAAACTTAAAACAAGCTTAAAGAAAAAGGGGAGAAACTTACCAAAGATCATTTCTTCTTTAGTCTGTCTTGAGAAACAATTCTCAGTAAGTTAAACCAGGCAGTCACAGGGAGTCCTGCCTGACTGTTTCAGACTCAGAAAAGTTATTTTCTAATGAATCCTCCACTTAATCGGGTGTTACTTGCTCCACATAAATAACAGTGTGGTGGGTTAATGCCATCATAGGCAGACACAATACAGAGAGCAATTAAACAGGTCCATCACCAAATAATCACAAAATTTTCAGCATTTGTACTAAGTGATCAAGTATTGTCAAGAAATAGAAGCAACTGAAAAGTGTTTCAGGATAAATGTGATACAAATTTTAAGGAAATAAATATGATTCTGTATTTATGAGATGTGCAAGTGCTTTCAAGAACTTCCCTGACATCCTTCCTGACAAAAGTAATGCTGATAGACACTGGCTTGCCTATTGCAGTGCCTGGCCAGAAAACCTGCACATACAGAAAAGGATGATGAGCAGGAATTCTGCAGAAGAGGAAAATTCTCTGGATTTAATTACCTGGTTGGCTGCAATAATTCGTAAGGACCAAGGCTTGTCCAGAGTGAATGTGGTTTTCTGCTGTCTTTGCCCTGGCAGACATTGGAATTAGCTGAAACAGAAGGAAACATTTGAATGCTCATCTCCATATTCTGAAATTAAGACATCACCTGGCTTCTTAAATTATTTCTTGGTTCCAGCTGATTTTTTTTTGAAGGTAGAATTACCATCTTATGAAAAAGATATTCAATTAAAATTCATATGCTGAACAAACACATTCCTGAAATTTAAGTACTAGCAAGTGAAGTACAACTGAAGACCTGAGATAATTAAATAATAATGATAACAAAAAAGCATATTGGTATTTTTGTATCTAGTTAAACTCTTAAATTGTGAAAAGCAGATGAATCATCCATTTAATATGAGCAGATGAAAAAAAAGTTCTACTAGGCAAATTCGTACCTTTATCCACAAAATCTTCTATCTTTAAATAATACAAAATTTATATGCTCACCTTTCAAGAAGAAACCACTGGAAGATATTGAAGATGATAAACTTCATTGTGAATGCTATAATACTGAGACTCATTCATATGCTTTGCTATAAAAGTACACTTTTTGGATGATAATTTTGACCAGCCATAAAAATCACCAAGCCCCAGCTCCACCTTCTGTGTGTAACAGTGCACAATTGTACTGTCAGTATTACACACAATACTGAGATTTTGACATTTCCAACATGACTGAAAGTGCTTATATGACTAAATTAAGCCCATTAAAATACTGCCAACTTGAAATCTTCATGGACAAAAGGAGGAAATGTCTAATACAGATGCACTTAACCCAGTTTAACCCCCATTTTGCTTGTGAGAATAAATCTTTGGGTTTTATCACTGTAAAGAATAAATTTCTCTGCGTGTCACTGCTTTGAATAGGTTGGGTAAAAAACCCACTCCAACCAATGCAGCACTCCCAGCACTGACCATGCTTTAATCACACTCACAAGCACAGGCAGGACAGGGCCTTAAATGTTCAGAGCATGTCCCAGTGGAAACATTAAAGATCTTGCTAGTGGAAATGGGCTATCAAATACCACAATAAATATAAATCTGCCTGGAAAGATCATGATTATCCTGGAAGTCTAACAAATTGAGACACTTGGTTTTGGTTAGGAGAAAGCTCTCAGATTCTGCAAGTGTTATCTGCCCAACATTCATTTCATCTCATGCAACTAGATTTATGTTAAACTAAGGTCGACAAATCATTCAATTTTTTATTATCTTTTTTAGTTACACAAAATATTTTAGAGTTCCCGTGGCTGAGGGGGAATGAATTAAAATGCAAATTTTGATGGGATATGTAATTAATAAAGCATGTTTGATCAAAAAGAAGAAAATAAAAATAATAGCTCAACTGTTACACTCCTTCAGTTTTATATTGCTGTTATCAGGTATAGAAAAATGACAATGAACCATGATGTATATGTACTTTAAATTTGGCCAGTGTCTAATATGATATATTACTTCAAATAAATGTTTTGAGTGAACCTTATCTGCAAGAAGACATTTGTAAAAGTCTTATGTTCACATAAATATACATCTCAGAGATTATCATTTCACTTCTGCACAAACAAATAGATCATTGTTGTTGAGAGTAGAATATGGGAATTTTTTATCCAAACCATTCATTTTTTCCTATTAGAGTAGACAATAAAGTTCTCAAATAATCTTCCAAATGTCAGATGAAAATGGACTTGTAGGAAAGTAATGTTTTTATTCTTTGATGAAATAAAATAAGACTGTGTTTATTAGATGTTATTTGGGGATTTAAAACAATGAATCTTCTGAAGAAATACAGGAAATACTATTCTGGTTGCAAAACTACCAAATTTCTAGTATTTGGCTAACCATTCTGAGACTTTTTGTTCAAACTCTAGATCTTACTCTGGATTGATGCCACCAGTTACATTCATTACTGTTATCAATATCAGTGTGTTCTTGGTAACTTCTAATGCTTTGATTTCTGGATACAGCTTAAAATCATAGTTTGCTTTATGTTGCCTTTATAAGCATTGAGGATTCAAATTATTCCTGCAGAGTGTAAGTAAGTGTATGCTATAGCTGACAAAATCTCAACATCAAAACCTGTGGCTGGTCACCTGAGACTCTCTTTGCACACAGCAGAGCTAGTTAGCAGAGATCTATTTCATCACATTTTAAAATAAATGTCAAAAATAGGTCAAGTGTATCACATCCTGGAAGTCCTTATTTCTGTCTATTGACATTTCTAAACTCAGCTCTTGATGTCAGCTGCAGAAATCCGAGCACAAGTGTTTATACTTTCATTGTCAGATATGATTAGGAGCTTGCAAATAGCATTGGAGTGATTGGAGAAACATTCCTGAGCCCTCTGCTCAAAATCTGTCCAGCTATTGAGGAGATGTATTTATCCCACAATGAGAATTAGAAAAAAAACCAAAAAACCAAAACCAAACCAAACCAAACCAAAAACAAAAACCAAAAAAAGAAAAAGAAAAACAAAACAAAAAAACAAAACAAAAGAAACCCAAACCAAAACAAACAAAAAACCCCACAAAAAGTAACAATAATAATAAAAAACAAAAAACAAAACACAAAAAACAAAACAAAAAAAAAATGCTACATGGAAACAAGTATTCTGCCTGACATGACAAATCATGAAAGAAAGCAAGCAATAGTAGGGCTCAAAAAGGATAGAATTCCTCAAAGTACTAAAAAAACCCCATATATTTAGAACAGTTAAGCTGAAGACAAAGAGTTTTGATCAGAAAGGGCAAAGAAACTAATTGTTGCAGCAGAGAACACAATAGGATGACAGAAGATAAAATCACAAGCAAAAAAGGGCCAAGTGGTTTTTTCTGTGTCTTTTGGAGTTAGTGATAATTGACAGTTCTTGGATTCAAACCAAAAGTCTTGCTATATTTGATATAAAGATAACCCCAATAGCTTGGAGGGAGTTTCATGAGTGGATCTTATCTCACTTCATGAAAACAGTATGTATTTTTAACTGATAAAAAGTTCATATCTGTAGAGTAGGAAAGAAAGGTGTGGAAAAATGACTGATTTCCAAATATGATAAGAAAATAAAATAGTGTTTAGTTTAGAAGGTGTGTCTGACAGCAAGGTTTAATTTATATGCCAAAAATCCTTGGAAAATCTGGGGCAGGGGAAATAAACCTTACCAAAAATAGAACAACCATCATTCTGAGGTACAATTTACCTGCATTAAGGAGGCAATACATATCATGCCTTGTTTTGAGCAAAGTCTCTGAATGTGTGGAGATTAGATCCAGCAGCAATTAGACCATTGCCTCTGGAACACTGCATATTTTCAGGTGTGTAACACAGGGTAAGGAAAAAAAAAATTATCCAATTACATGAGAAAGAAAGAAAGAAAAGAAAGAAAATAAGACAGACAAAAATAGAAATACATGTATGTTGTTTATCCAATATTCAAAACCATAGTATCAGTATGTGGAATACAAGGCTCAGTTATCATTGTTTAACTCATTACTGTCTGTCACTGTTTTCTGGAAATAATGGATAGCTTTAGCCCACCAGCAGTTGTGAGGCTATAAAATATTAAAATATTTGTGAGATTTTTTAACTGATTTGCATTGCCTCACATCTGAAACAGGATGAGCTCAAATATGTAGACATATGAGCTCAAATATGAATATATGTGCAATAACTTTGCTAAATCCTAATTAGATTGTGTACTCAAGTCACTGAGCCATTGGATCTACACAGTCACTTAGGAGCATGCAGTATTTCTTTCATGTCTGTGGAAAAAAATAACAACCTTGATTTCACCCAGAAACAAATTTGTAAACGATCTAGGAAAACTTTCTCATTCCAAATCAACATGATTTTTGAAGATGACAGCAAAGGAAATCTGCATTCATAAAAGGCAGACAGGCCAGTTTCTGAAAAGTTATATTTTACTGCAGAAACAGATTTGATTGGGTCAGAATCACAGACTTCCAAAGGTATCACATGGATCAGAAATTTACTGTGTTAATTTCTGGGCATTTTTTTTTGTTTTGGGTTTCTTTTCTGCTTAATTACAAAATCTGATGTACAGGGAATCAGGTCTTGAAGTTTAATTAAAACTAATTCTGGTGCACCTCTCTTCAAGAAAGGCTGTCCCTGAAGACAACAAAACCATAAAAGATCATGAAAAACTAATTAAATACAGACTATTCTGCACAACTGAGGTTCATGGCCACTGGACTCCACTGTAATCCTAAAAGTTTAGCCCAGCAAAAGCCCTGGGACTTCACTGAATCAGGAATTACAGCCTACCAGATGAATCACTATTCCAAGGGAGACCATGGAAGCTGGGGCTGTTTTTTTACAGGGAAGGAGAGCTTAGGGAAAAATCCACTTAACCCTTTCTTGGCGTTAGCAAAATGGTCATTGAACTGGAAATATTTCAAAACAATCTGAGTTCAATAAACCACTCCTGAATGAATGCTGTTAATTAAATTTTCCAACAAGTTTTAAAGAAAAACATGAAATATTTCAGCTTCTGGGTCTTTCAAATGATAGTAACTGAAAGGAAAACAAATTTTTAAATTTCTTTCCAAGGTAAATTAACCAGGTTTTGTGTACACACAAGGGTTCATTTAGAAAGAGAAATGAGAAGGAGTTTTGATTGCTTAACAGCCAACAGACTTATCTGCTCTCAGCAGGGTCTCCTTGGTGTTGGAACACTGCTCTTGTGTCTAAAGGGAAAGCAAAAAGTGATCTGTTTAAAGAAAATTCTGGTGTTGGTCTTGGGTTCTCATGAAAGGTGGGACTTTTGAAGGAAACATGCTAACTTCCTATATGCAATTATCAGCATGGTATGTTTTTTTCCTTTTAATCTACAGTTGAACATGAGCCTGCTTGGCTGCCTGTAGAAGAATCATTAGGAGATGCAATCTGTTCCAGTTAGAGTAACCTGCAGTGAGTATTTCATAACTGAGAAGTGTGGAGGCGTTGGATCCATACCTGAAACATTAATATCCTTAAAGCACATAAACAACTCCAGTGTCAAGCACTGTTTTCCCATGAAGTTTCATTGTGCTATTAAAATTGACACCTGAGGCTGCAGGGTAGGGTTGTTAACAGCTGACTTGGAATAAAGTATAGAGTTTATTCACTAGATAGGGTTTATTCTATTAAACTGACTTGTCAGAAGTAGTTTCATTTTGAATTCTTTCCATAGCGCTTGATGCATGAAATAAATATTTTAAATTAACACAGTAAATGAAACTTTATTCTTTGTGTTTTAAACATAGATCTGTGCACAAATAATTGATGGTATGACTGCATTTTTCATGATGCAATGATATTTTGCATAGTTACCAGCCACTAATGAGGTTTTAAGAAACTGTATTTTAACAAGTCAGACTATGTATGCTCATTGAAATATATCTGGCAGCCTCAGAGGTAGCCTGTCACACTAAACAAGTTATTTTTCTGTGAGTTATCTGATAAGTGGCCTGTATCCGTGCAGAGCTCTAATGTAAATCTTTAAAAAATGTAAGAAAGCCTCAATATGATCACAATATGGTCCTGGGTGTTTTGTAAAGCCAACAACTCTTCCAGCCAACTTAATATTCCAGCCCTGGGAGGGACTCCTCCCTGTGTTTTGGGAGATCTACAAGTTGTTTCTGAAATTCCAATATAATTACTAGCTTTATACCAGAAATCCCATGGAAGAGGCCTGATTGGAATGTATGCATTTTTGAAAACTGTATGAGTTTTTAAAGGCTTCTTTTTGTAGCTCTGTTTAATGGAACTGACTCTAACCTCAGCCTTACAAGAACAGAAATATTTTCTTTTCCAACATGTGAAGAAATGGTCACTTGCTCAGCTTCAGAAAGATTATATGCATATTCCTTTCACTGCTGCTTCTCATGTCACATCCCAGGGCTATTCCTTTAACTTGCAAAGCATTCCTTATAATTGTTCACTGCTTACAAACAAGCAAGCTAATATCAAGATAAGACCTTTGACCACTATTAGTTGATCACCAGATAGACCAAAATGATTTAATTTCCTTAAAAACCCTTGGCTGCCTATGCATAACAACTTCACTGTCACATTTATTTTTCAGCCTTTGATCATATGGGTTGAAGGTCCTGTAGACTTCCTCTCCTCATGCAGTGTAGATACTGTGGCATTTTATAAAAACAGATTTGGCATGGCATTTAGATCCAGATTAACAGACTTACAAAAAAGATATTTTCATGTGCTGTATTTAATATCCTTTCTTATTTATTAACAATATAGTCAACATCATCAATAGGATTTGAGGCCATACAATTCTCTTTTAAGGAGACAAAATGAATTCAGCTCAATATCTCAGATTTAGGCATCTAAAGCCATTTGGGATGCTTGAGAGTATCAAGTATAGAGACAGAACTGACAAATCTGACACTCTACCAATGATCTTCTGAAGCAACATTTCAGGTCGTTTCAAATTACACTGGAGATCTAAATTGCATCCTTAGTCTGCATTCCACATTTTGTATGTAGAAGGTAATCTAGATTACATAAATTTATTCTGTCATTAAGAGAGAGAAACAAATATCTGTGGAAAAAAAAAAAAAAAAAAAAAGGGAAATTCATACAAGTGCTGAGCTACCTGGAGCTTAGTAAACATTTTCTCTATTCAGACGTATATCCAAAATTCTTATTTTCTGTAGACACCTTCCTGGGATCGTACATTTATTTGTTTGGTCTTCCCCAGTCTGGCAACCTCTCTATTTCTAAACCCATGCAATTCCAGTGATTAATGCCTCATGACAAGACCAGGGGGAAAGAAACTTCTCAGAACTATTTCCCTGTAAAGCACTCAGTCTACAGTGTAGATAAAAGGTACCAGCTGGACAAATTGCTTGTATCTTTCCTTCCAGAAGAGAACACATTCTGAAAGTTTAGTAAAGAACACTTACTCTGATCTAGCTGGTGGTTGAACTGGTTCTGATCTAGTAATTGCTCTTTTAAAATACACTTTCAACAGGACTGTAGCCTAAATTTAGCATAGTGAATGTTTTTGTTCAAAGGCCATGCTAGTCAACAATTTCCAGTGCTGGAAAATATTATAAAAATTACTGGGAACAGCAGGCTGTCTGTTTTTTCCAAAAGCATTAGAAATTACCAACTCTGAAATGAGACCCAGGCTCTGGGCTAGCCTGGAAATGGAATAAGAACCACCTATTTCTCCAATACAGTTCTTGAATTAATTCTGGCTTCTGGATGGAAACATAATTCCTTTTCCTTTCATTTTTACGTTATTGAAAGTTTTTTTTAAATTAAAACTGGGAGGTGACATGACAGGAGAATGCCAACTTTGTGCTGCTTGTTTCTTGAGAACAAGAAAACCAGTTCCCTGATGGAGACCTCATGGAAAAGTTCTGTAAGTCTGAGGGGAGAGATGGGCTGAAGGAGAGAGGGAGACGAGAACAGGAGGTGAAAAAGGGAGATTACTGAAAGAGGAAGCTGAAAACAGAAAGCTGTAAAGTGGAAACTGCAAAATTTTCAGGTTGTTGCTTCCAGGATTTTGTTCTGAAAAGGAGGACTTCCTCCTTTTTTGAAAGGAGTAGGTCTGGGAAAGCAAGCAGAGGCAGAGATGGTTTCTGGCCTAACCTTTCACAGCAGCTTGGCTGAGCTGTGGGCAATTTTACAGTGGAGATGAGACAAGTTTGGAGACAGGCTTGAGCATGGAATAGGGGTGAACTCCAAAAGCCTCAGGTTTTTAAAGAAAAACAAGAGATTGTGTAATGCTTTAAAGAGCATCTGAATCAGAGACCTTGGCTATGCTATTATGATTTGTAGATATACAGATAGAATTACAGATAGCTGCAGATATTTCACCTTCACCTGGTGATACTAATTGGAGTGCCTTTGCTGTGAGCTGATAATCAATGTTTTTCAGAAATGAAGGTGAAAATATTTCAGTGAAAGATTATGAGATTAATCTCTGTACAAATAGCAACTGTTATCTATCTCAGAGGCTTTATGTAAATGTTAATATTTGCATAATTGTACACAAACACATTTCATAGGAAAATCTGACATACTCTGAAAAAGCTTATTTAAAGAAAACGAGCTCCAAACTCAAAACAGCAGAAAAACCAACTAAAATCCTGTATGGGAATAATTTTATTTTAGTTTATTCCATCCTTGATTAGTTTAAAGGAAAATATTTTATTATAGAAACGTGGTTTAAGAATAAATCTCTGTTCAAGTCAGCACGGGAGTAGTTGCTTAATTTCCATTGGCACCTGTGGGACCTCAGCACATGATTCATATTAGACAGATGCTTAAGTGCTTCCCTGAATAGGACTGTGACACAGTGACCCAGCCCCAAAAGTGTATTAATGTATTATATGCAGCCTCTATAATATGCCAGTAAACCAGAAATAAAATGGTTGCTTGTGCCAAAAACATCTCATGATATGTAGCTTACAGAATGGTACATTGTAGGTTTACCACTGTAACTCATTTTTATCACTGCAGTTCAGCTGATTTCCTGTCAGAAAAGGTAAACAGGACAGAAGAATCAGCACTCCATGATTCCTCTGTACCTAAAGAGATTTATTCTCAAATAAGCTTAGGAACATTCCTTCTGCATTCTGATAGACAGCAAGCAGATTGAAGAAAGGCCATGCTGTTCCTGGGGCTCTCAAACAGCAGAGAAATAAAAAGATTCCTAAGATATAGATTGTAACTTTGTCAGCATTCAGCAGAAATTCCTCAAATATAAGTGAAAAGCAAAAATGCAGTGGAAGAATAATTTAATTCAGCAACTCCTCAATTCACTAGTTTAGAAATACTTTCCCATATGACAACTAGGATAAGACTCATTTTAAGATTGTTTCCTTATTTTTATTAATTTATTTTGTAGGTGCTTCCAGTTTTGTAATTGCTTACTCTTTTGCTTAGCTGGAATAGAATTCATCTTCCTATTACATCCAGAATGCAAAGTGATTAGATAAATCTGGGGGAGTACATAAGACATGTTCAAGCAAAAAACCCAAATAAATCAGTTTTGCAAGTAAGTTCATTGCAGGGTCTATATTTTGAGAGGAATTCAAAGTTTGAAAGCAATGGTGTACTCTTGCTAAATTCCAGTGCTTGGATGAAGGTCTGAAGGCAACAGGAATTTCTCCTAGATGGTAATAGGCAATTCATGACTTAGAGCTACACTGTCCCAGGGAAATAAATCCTGAACTGCTCATTGCAGTGACAAGTGCTGCAGCTGGAACACCAGGATGGAAAAAGCTCAGACACAGACAATATGTAGGTAAAGATGTGCAGGAGGTGAATTCAGCAAGGTGAAATCCATCCTGTGATGCAAGGACCCTTGATGCCTGATTCCCAAGAATGGCAACATGTGCACTGAAAAAAAAAATGCTCCAGCTGTGAATTTCAAAAATTTAGTGTTGAAGGGGATTTAAATAAGGTTAAATTGCTGTGTTTAAACTGATTACCATAATTTCTGAATTGAACCTGAATTTTGGTACAATGACTGAATTGTAATCTAACTGATTTAAAAATACATGACTGGTTCCCATGCTGCTGCCAAATACTCACTGTTCACATAGCATCAATACTTGCTATTTTTTCTAAACAGACTACAACATGTATTTGGTCTGACCTGACTGATTTTTAAACTTTTTTCTTGGAAAATGATTCTATTTTAGATATTGCTTAGATGGGTCTGTAGGTAAGCTTTCTAAATCCTCTTCTCTTCATTGAAATTGCCCCAAAGAAATGGGGGAAATGAGCTTGATTCCCACCTTACTCAGTCCAGCCCTAGAGACTTGGGTTTGGTGGTGATTACCTTCTCTTAGATGACTTACACAGAAGGCAACTGCTTGAATTCCTGGGTTGATACAGACCTGAAATCATCACCCACCTCTCTCTTTTTTATCTGCAAAGGAATAAACAGAATTGCACACAATCATTTAAATGAGCTTAAAGTGCAATGTGTTAAAATATTCCCCACTAAAGGCTTATTGAGGAAAACCTGTTCTGTCATTCAAACACATCCAATTCCATAGTAAGCATCCATGTTGTTTTCACACAAAAGTCCTGGTAGGAAATATTAAAACAGAATACAAGAATTCTCTAAAAAAGCCTTACAAATGCTCTAGTTTGATTGCAGTTGTATTTGAGTGCCTAAAGCATCACTACTGTGTTGCTTTGTGAATCAAAAAGTATTTTTATTTTTAGACATTCTTTCAGCCACTGATGGAATTTCTAATCAAGAGAAACAACTTCATCCTTTTTGTCTCCTATAAATTGTAAAAAAGCTCCTATTTACATTGAGGGGTCACAGAGCAAAGTTTCATATATTGCAGAAGTAGGTTGTGAATGTCCATGTGATGTCTAATGTTAAATGCAATTTAAGGTTGTCTAGTATAATGTGGGATTGAAGATGTTTTGCATAAAGAAAAAGGCAAATAACACCCATTGTCTCAGTGCATTTACTTGCAAATGCAGATCTGTCCAGCAATGCAGAGTCCCAGACACACTACTTGTGTCTGAAAGTAGGAGCAAATGAGGGAAGTTTGGCCCTTTGTTACTTCATTTGGTCTTGCTTTGTCTTTCTTCATAAGCCAGACTAAATATCAAGTGTATAAAAACCACTTGGAAGTGGAAAAAACAGCAAAATACCACAATGCATTTCTTACCAGGACACTTCTACCCAAGCAGAACCCTTTTGGAATGTGGAGTTGGCACTCCAAGCCTGTATTCAGGCAGGGATGGTGAGCTGGGTGATAAGGCACTTCCTCCAACCCAGACTCTCTTCCAGTCTGTCAGATGTTATTTGTCCATTTCCCTGCATCATTGTGAGTCTTAATCACTTAGGACAATGCTCATATAATCATCAGTGGAGAAAGGTTAAGGGTCTTAATGTGCCCCAAGCACTATAAAAGCCTCAAAGAAGAGGTTCAGTGACTGAACAATATTATCTTAAAGGCTAAAGATGCTTTTTTTCTCCTTCATGTGTGCAACTAGATGTGCTTTTACTGTAATGAGCAAAAGTAGATACTTCATTATAAAGGTCACTGATAATACTATGTATTTATAGAACCATTTAGAAATTTTCCTGTCTCTTCTCATCATTGTGGAGAAGTTTTACAATAATTTCCTTTCATCAGGTTGGCCAATGACCCAGTTTCTTCTACAAAGTTTTTGGAACTAGAACAGTAGTCAGGAATTTGGATGAACATGTTTAGGCTGTTACATATTCTTCAGAATTATTAAAACTTTTATCTACTCAAGGACTTCAGTGAGACTTTCACAGTTCCATATATAGAAATTAACTGATTTAGATAAAAGATCTCTGAGATTGAACAACTTCAAGAATTCACTGTCTTCTATCTAATTATCAAAGCAATCATCACTGTCCAAGTTTAGGACAAATTTGGGGAAAAAAGAGCTCCAAAGGGCCCCCCCCCCCCCCTTTTCTTTTTTACAATTCCTTCCTTCAATGAGCTCAGAAAGAATTGTTCTTGTGGTGAAAATGGAAAAAACTTTTTATTAACAAAAATACAAAAGAAACACTCCCCCAACCCAAACCCAGATGAGACGAACCCAGCCGGTCCTCGCCGGGGAGAGTGGCAGAGCCTCCCAAGCCGACCTCCAGCAGCGGCCCCCGAAGTCCAGATCCTTGTCCTCCGGAGTCGGTGCAAATCCCTGGAGCAGGGAGAAGGGAGAGAGGGGGAGGGGCAGCCGGGAGCAGGCCCAAAGCAAGCCCAAGACAAGCTAAAGCGAGCCCAAGACAAGCAAAAGCAAACCCAAGACAAGCCAACACGGGGGCACAGACAAAACAGCTGGGGGAAAAGGGAAAAAACGGCCAAAGAAGCCAGGGGAGGGGGTCACAGCTGAGCAGACGGCAGAGAGCAAGACACAGCCCACAACCGAAGCGCAGCAAGAGAGAGAGAGCCGGAAAACACCAGCCTAGATAAAACCATCCGAGGGAGGGACCGGCAGCTGCACGGGGGAAGCAAGGAGAGGAGCCAGTCCAAACATCAGCCCATAACATTCCACCCCTTATCCCACATCGTGATCATTGACACACGATTGGGATACACACTCACTAAACACGATATGGAAATTTCCTGACTTGCTTAAACCTTCAATACTTACACATTTCTTTCTATTCATAGAATCTAGTATACAATGGTGGCAACACTCAACAATAACATTTGTCTATACTTCATCCTATAGTCAGATCTCCCTGAGGTACACAGCAGGTTGTTCCATCCTTCTGCATTATCCACCAAGTACATCCTGGTCCTTGAGCAAAGGCAATCCCACGAATGGGTTTGCCTGTACTCGAGGCAGGATGAATCCATACTGTCTTTCCTAGCAACCCTCTAACATGGGCCACTGGGACTTTATCTCCATCTATCACATTAAGGCCTTCAGACTGGGCGGGACCTGCTCGGTTGGTGGAACCTCGAGTGTTGACTAACCAAGTGGCTTTTGCCAGGTGCTGCTCCCAGTTTTTTAAAGATCCCCCACCCAATGCCTTTAATGTGGTCTTCAACAATCCATTGTACCTCTCCACTTTACCTGCAGCTGGTGCATGGTAAGGGATATGGTACACCCACTCAATACCATGTTCCCTAGCCCAGGTGTCAACAAGCTTATTTTTAAAATGCGTCCCATTGTCTGACTCAATTCTCTCAGGGGTACCATGCCTCCAAAGGACCTGCTTTTCCAGGCCCAGGATGGTGTTGCGGGCAGTAGCATGGGACACAGGGTAAGTCTCCAACCACCCAGTGGTGGCTTCCACCATGGTCAGCACATAACGTTTTCCCTGGCGGGTCTGAGGCAGTGTGATGTAATCAATCTGCCAGGCCTCTCCATACTTGTATTTGGACCACCGTCCACCATACCAGAGGGGTTTTACCCGCTTGGCCTGCTTGATGGCAGCGCAAGTGTCACAGTCATGAATGACTTGGGTAATGCTGTCCATGGTAAGATCCACCCCTCGGTCTCGTGCCCACTTATAGGTGGCATCCCTACCCTGATGGCCTGAGGCATCATGGGCCCATCGAGCCAGGAACAACTCTCCCTTATGTTCCCAATCTAAGTCTATCTTTGAGACCTCTATCTGTGCAGCCTGATCTACCTGCTTGTTGTGCCTGTGTTCTTCATTAGCCCGACTCTTGGGAACATGGGCATCCACATGACGGACTTTCACGGGGAGCTTCTCCACCCGAGTGGCAATGTCTTTCCACTCATCAGCAGCCCAGATTGGTTTTCCTCTGCGTTGCCAGTCAGCCTTTTTCCACCTTTCCAGCCAACCCCACAGAGCATTGGCTACCATCCACGAATCAGTGTAAAGGTAGAGCTTTGGCCATTTCTCTCTCTCAGCAATGTCCAAGGCCAGCTGAACAGCTTTGAGTTCCGCAAATTGACTCGATCCACCTTCTCCTTCGGTAGCTTGTGCAACCTGTCGTGTGGGGCTCCATACGGCAGCTTTCCACTTCCGGTTCATCCCCACAATGCGGCAGGAACCGTCGGTGAAAAGGGCGTAGCGTGTTTCATCTGCTGGCAGCTGGTTGTACGGTGGAGCTTCTTCAGCCCGGGTCACTTGCTCCTGCTCCTCTTCATCAGAGAGACCAAAATCTTCACCTTCTGGCCAGTTTGTAATTATCTCTAAAATCCCAGGGCGATTTGGGTTACCAATACGGGCGCGCTGCGTGATGAGGGCAATCCACTTGCTCCATGTGGCGTCAGTGGCATGGTGAGTAGAGGGAACCTTTCCTTTAAACATCCACCCCAGCACTGGCAGTCGAGGTGCCAGGCGAAGTTGTGCTTCTGTGCCAATCACCTCTGAGGCAGCTTGAACTCCTTCATAGGCAGCCAAGATTTCCTTCTCTGTGGGAGTGTAGTTGGCTTCGGACCCTCTGTAGCTTCTGCTCCAGAATCCCAGGGGTCGGCCTCGGGTCTCACCAGGCACCTTCTGCCACAGGCTCCAAGACAAACCATGGCTCCCAGCTGCTGAGTAAAGTACGTTCTTCACATCTGGTCCCCTCCTGACTGGGCCAAGGGCTACTGCATGGGCAATCTCCTGTTTAATCTGAGCAAAGGCTTGCTGCTGTTCAGGGCCCCAGTGGAAATCATTCTTCTTGCGTGTAATAAGGTAAAGAGGGCTCACAATCTGGCTGTACTCAGGAATGTGCATTCTCCAAAAACCGATGGCACCTAGAAAAGCTTGTGTCTCCTTTTTATTAGTAGGTGGGGACATAGCTGTAATCTTGTTAATAACATCAGTAGGAATCTGACGCCGTCCATCTTGCCATTTCACTCCCAGGAACTGAATCTCTCGAGCAGGTCCTTTAACTTTACTCTTCTTGATGGCGAAGCCGGCTTCCAGGAGAATTTGAATAATTTTTTCTCCTTTCTCAAACACTTCCGCTGCTGTGTTTCCCCATACGATGATATCATCAATATATTGTAGATGTTCCGGAGCTTCACCCTTTTCCAGTGCAGCCTGGATCAGTCCATGACAGATGGTAGGACTGTGCTTCCACCCCTGGGGTAGTCGGTTCCAGGTGTACTGCACGCCCCTCCAGGTGAAAGCAAATTGAGGCCTGCATTCTGCTGCCAAAGGAATGGAGAAAAATGCATTTGCAATGTCAATGGTGGCATACCACCTTGCTGCCTTGGACTCTAGCTCGTACTGGAGTTCCAGCATGTCTGGCACGGCAGCGCTCAGCGGTGGAGTCACTTCATTCAATGCCCGATAGTCCACAGTCAGTCTCCATTCCCCATCAGATTTACGCACAGGCCAAATGGGGCTGTTAAAGGGTGAGTGGGTTTTACTGACCACCCCTTGGCTTTCCAGCTCTCGGATCATCTTATGAATAGGAATCACGGCATCTCTCGTTGTTCTGTACTGCCGACGGTGCACTATTGAAGTGGCAATTGGTACTTGTTGTTCTTCTCCCTGCAGAAGTCCTACTGTAATTGGATTCTCAGATAGTCCAGGCAAGGTGTTCAATTGCCGGATGCGCTCTGCCATCACAGTTGCAATTCCAAATGCCCATCTTAGTCCCTTTGGGTCCTTAAAATATCCACTCCGAAGGTAATCTATGCCCAAAATACATGGGGCCTCTGGACCAGTCGCAATAAAATGTTTCTTCCAATCCTTTCCAGTTAAACTTACTTCCGCTTCCACCAGGGTGAAGTCCTGCGATCCACCTGTCACACCAGCAATTGAAACAGATTCTGCTCCTACGTGTCTTGATGGAAGTATCGTACACTGTGCACCTGTGTCCACTAAAGCTTTATATTTCCGTGGTTTCGAAGTGCCAGGCCATCGAATCCACACGGTCCAAAAAACACGGTTCTCCCTTGCCTCCCCCTGGCTAGAGGCAGGGCCCCTCTAAGCCTGTTGCTCCTTCTTTTCTGAGGCATACATCTTAGAAGTTCCCTCAAGAGGGTCAGACATGTCATTATCAGTATCACATTCGGCACTTTGGCTGCGAGAAACAGGAGCGGCTTTCTTTTTGGAAATTTTTTCTTCCTTCAAATCCCGCACTCGTTGTGCCAGAACAGCAGTAGGCTTCCCATCCCATCTTCTCATGTTCTCTCCAGAATCTCGCAAGAAGAACCACAACTCAGCTCGGGGAGTGTACCCTCTCTCCCAACTGGGGTAACGTCTGCGTTGGATATCAGGGTTTCTAATCTGTACAGCTGAAATTTGGAGGAGGTCCTCCTTAATCTCCTCCCTGAGTCTCCGATGATTTTTCTCTATTTTATCTTCTAAGTTTTGCAAGCGTGTTTCCACAGCTGCAATCCTAGCATGAGTCGGGCCATGTACTGCATCCGCATATGCACGAAGCTTCTTTGCCATATCGAGTACTGTCTCATACACCTCATCTCTCTTCATTATTGCTAGGGCAGACGCATATTCAGGTGGCCCAAGCCGCACGAGCTTTCTCCACATCACCGGTGTGCATGGTACCAGGTCTGGATTTCTAGTTGTTACATCATCCGAAAAAATAATTTCTGTTACTGCCATTTCCCTGAGGCGTTGGACCCCCTGCTCTATGGTTTTCCATCGGGTCTGCTGAACATATAAGTCATCTGCACACAGATATCTTTGTGCCACACTATCCAGGACCCGTTCCCAGAGACTTTGAGGGTTAGCCCCTCTCATCACGCCCTGGTCGATAACAGGATCATGAGACAGAGACCCCAAATGTCTCGCCTCAGAGCCATCCAAAACTGTGGCCTCACCTGCCGCATCCCAGAGACGAACCAGCCAGCTGATAATAGATTCATCAGGTCTCCGGGTGTAATCTTTTCTTAATCCACGAAGATCCTTCAGGGAAAAAGACTCATTATTGGTCTCTGCTCTCCCACCAGTTGTCTTGACTCCTAATTTTACATCAGGAGGTGTCGAGGGTCCCTCTCCAGCATCATCATCATCATCATCCTCCACCGGCCGATCGGTCTTCTTGGTGCGTTTCCCACTTCTTGTACTGGTAGCCACAGCCATTGGTTGGGGCTTATTCTCCAGTTTAGTTGCTGGGTTTTGGCCTAGGGTGTTGGCAACAACCTGCGTAACTGGGATAGGAGACAATTTATCTCCCTGTTCCCTCTCCTCTGTCTCCTGCTCTATAGTGCCTAGCAGGGTGCGATATGCATGTGCTAGGGCCCAGCTCATTGTAATAATCCTTTTCTCTTTAGAACCATCCTGGCACTTCCCTTTTAAGTAGCTTGCAACCTCGATTGGATCCTGAATCTTTTCAGTTGGGAATTCCCAGATTATGGGGTCAGAAAATTCCTTTAAAATCTGGCCCATTTTCTCCCATTTGCCATTCCACTCAAGATTCCTCCTGCCGAGCTTGACTCCTAAATCAGGAGTCTTCCCAGCCCCTTTAGAAATCTCAGCCTTCATTCTATATAGACTGTAAATGGTGCAACAAAGACTTACTAAATTAATTACCATAAAGATGATTTCCTTAATACTCAAGGAGATCAGGGAGATCTGAATGTTTTCTAATAAAGATGTAACCGATTCAGAGGAGAGGAAAGGAAATAAAGGCAGGAAATCTTCTTTGCCTGCTTCTCCTCTAATAAATAACACAAACCATGATTTATACATTCCTGAAGCAGATTCCAACATTCTCATAAATCTCCTGTAAGCCATTGCAACCAAGCCTAGCCCGATGAGCATTTTCGTCAATATTCCTTTCATACAAAAACTACGCATCAAAGACAACACCGGAGCTATCTCCGGATGAGTAAACAGACCCATTGACCACAAAGGCATCAAAACATCAAAGAAACCTAACGAGCCGACATACAAACAGGTCCCCACCACGAAAGACATTATGGATTTAAGAAACTTAGCCATGCCGACAGCTGAAACCAACATAGTATTAGATAAAAGTTTTTTCCACTTTTTTCTGGTGCTGATAATCTGAAGGTCGTGAGTTCCTCACACGGGGCACCAAAAAGTATGTCCAAGTTTAGGACAAATTTGGGGAAAAAAGAGCTCCAAAGGGCCCCCCCCCCCCCTTTTCTTTTTTACAATTCCTTCCTTCAATGAGCTCAGAAAGAATTGTTCTTGTGGTGAAAATGGAAAAAACTTTTTATTAACAAAAATACAAAAGAAACACTCCCCCAACCCAAACCCAGATGAGACGAACCCAGCCGGTCCTCGCCGGGGAGAGTGGCAGAGCCTCCCAAGCCGACCTCCAGCAGCGGCCCCCGAAGTCCAGATCCTTGTCCTCCGGAGTCGGTGCAAATCCCTGGAGCAGGGAGAAGGGAGAGAGGGGGAGGGGCAGCCGGGAGCAGGCCCAAAGCAAGCCCAAGACAAGCTAAAGCGAGCCCAAGACAAGCAAAAGCAAACCCAAGACAAGCCAACACGGGGGCACAGACAAAACAGCTGGGGGAAAAGGGAAAAAACGGCCAAAGAAGCCAGGGGAGGGGGTCACAGCTGAGCAGACGGCAGAGAGCAAGACACAGCCCACAACCGAAGCGCAGCAAGAGAGAGAGAGCCGGAAAACACCAGCCTAGATAAAACCATCCGAGGGAGGGACCGGCAGCTGCACGGGGGAAGCAAGGAGAGGAGCCAGTCCAAACATCAGCCCATAACAATCACCTACCTAGCTGATACTTCACATCTCACACTCTATTTTAAAACAATGAAAATCAGATGCCCCACTGCTGTTTTAGCAGATATTTCAAAGGGTCATGGAACTTTTTTCTCTGCAGTGCCAATTTCGATACAGCGATGCACACCCTAAATTAAATAGTTCCAGTGGAAGGATCAGTGCAGCCAACTTGGCTTCAAACTGACATAAGTTGGCCTAGCACACTGAGTAAATCCTCAGGAGGATGGTGTTAATATACAGAGATACTCCACCACTGACATCCAAAGTGCTTCCAGAAAACAGTCACACATTTCTGTCTCACCATTGGCACATCTGAGGGAGAGAAGGGCTCAAGTCTGAGTCGTGGTTGTGGAGGCCTGTGGAGTTTCTGTATACATACTGTATAAAAGGGATATTTCAGGCTCTGGGATGCCCATTTGGCACTTCTTCAAGAATGTGAAAAGCAGGCTTAAATGAAAAATTCAATGTTCTAAAAGAGCTGATTTTTCCAAATAATACGAGACAAAAGAACTTCTTTACTGAAAGCTAAACTTTTGTCCAATAAAATAATTCCAAAAGAAACAATTTTTCCCCCCACATGATGCAATCAGGTGCATATGTCACTGTTAATTTGTAAAGTGCATGCTTTTAACACTGTGTTGGTCACAAGATTTCTAAATTGCAAAGGCCCAGTAAAACCTCAGAAAAAGCTTGGAAAGCAGATCCTTGCTCATTGTAACTAGAGCATGGAACAGACTGATATCTGAGCAGTGAGCTAACAAATGACCCATTACAGAGGTTATTTAAATGTTTGGAATAAAAATGGTAATGCCTCTTTAGGTACTTCCAATGGCAACTCAGGAGTTTGAATTCTCTGTTGTAACAACAAAATGCTACACAATGTAATGAGAAGAGCCTGAACTATTAAACCCTATAAAGGTCACATTAATTGAAATCTATGTGTAAGCCATTTTACTGGAATTTGTTTTTTTTAATCTGGAAGTGGATTTTTCCTCTTCTGTGGTTAGAGTCTATCATTATCCAAATGTTTACACAATAGCATTGATACAGCTTCTCCTTTATGAGAGAATGTATAACCTACTTTTTGCATATCTTGATGGTTATCACAGTTCTGTATTTTTGTTTACCTTTAGCTTAGTATATTTAAATATTAAGCACTGGTAACACAGTCACTGGCAGTAGAACATTGCCTCCATACACAATCCCAAGGGTATGGATCTGCACCACAAATCCACCCACAGTAAAATCAGTACTTTCATGTTCTGTGTTTTATTATTATTTTTTAAATAGTGTTTTTAGGTTGTATCAAGTGAGAAGGGCTTTCTTTAGAGCTGAGAGACCCTGAATTCCAGGCTGGAGGTGAGAAGGTTTACCTTGTTCACCTCACATACATAGTGGGATTTTATAGGGACTGTAGTCTAGACTCCCCCTGTGCAGTGATTCAAGTTACCTATTGCAATTTCATCCATTGAGTACAGTGTGTTATATATAAAGGAAGTTGAATAATGCTGCAAGTGTCTTTAAAACATGAAGGAAGGCATTTTTAATGATGATTCCTTGAGTGTGGAAGCTCTGGAAAACTTCAATTAATTTACTTTGTTATGAAATATTTTCTATTCACAGAGAAATATGTAGTGTGAATGAACACTGACACCTGAAAGTCTTGGAGATCTAAGTATTGGAAACATATCATTTACTTTACATCCCTAGAGTCAACCAATGCCCCTTATCAGTCACTGGATAAGCAGTTCCACTCTCTAGGACTTGTTTTCCTTAAATTAAAATTGTTTCATATGTTCCTCAGAAATCCAGCACAGCAAGCCAAGCTAATAGCTTTTTGCTTCATTTGCCTGAAAGAATGATTCTGGTCTTTTCACTTGGAGAATTTTTTTCACTCTGTGGTGATGACTAGAGTTTGGCTGACTTTTTCTGTCTGGTCACTCTAAAGTTTTGTTATCTGGTACATGGATAAAGCCCCATACAAACCAATCAAAGGTAAACAAAATAAAATGAAACTTTAGAAAAATGGAAACAAACAAATGGGAATTGGAGAAGTGTTGCATGGGATGTACAGCATCTGCAGGCTTGCTATGCTGAACATTTCAGATAAAGAACTGAGAACTTTAGCCAATTTCTTTTCCTCCCATCTATAATTTTATGTTCATTTTTGTATCATGGACATAAACCCATCTGCTGCAAAAACACATAGAAATTTATTTCTATAAAGCTGAAATTGCTGTGGTAAACAACACTTTTACTTTGTGCCAAAAGAAAAACTTAGAGCAGTTTTACCATGACTAGAAAGAGTTCTGTAGCAGAAAACTTTGCTTTGTAACTAGAATGTATAAAGGAATAAGTGATGGAGCTTCAGCAAAGCAAAGAACATTCACAGCAAACATCTGGCTGAACAGTAGGTTTATAGCTAATACTAGGATAATTTAAACTTAAGTCACATTCCCTCTTGTAGTTAAAGTGATTTCAGACCATTCTGGCTTGTGGCCATTAAGACTACTAAATCCTGAGAAAAGGTTCATGGTTTTAGATCTCTCTTTCCACTGGTGATGACCCATTCAGGGAAACTATTAAACAAACCAGTGTTCTTCATCACATTAGCAGCACAATTTTCTCTTTCATTCCTTTCCAGATCTCATTCTGCTGTTAGGCTTAATTCATAGCCCTGTGCATGGGGTCCACCAACCCACCAATGATCACGTTTGCTGCTTTTTATGGGCAATCTGTCAGCTGCATCTGCCACAGTTTACCACCATTCATTTTTAATCAGAATGTTGGATGATTATCTTGATATTATCATTTTACTTTAACACCTTAAAATCATTATATTACTTATATTGAGCTGAAAAACTAGAGAAGAAAATATATACCTACAACAAGAAGGAATTATGTTTAAAAGGACTAAAAGATAAATATTCTGAAGGACTAAAAGATAGATATTCTGAATTGAAATCTCAGAAGTTTCCTTACTGTTACTTCTATGACCTAAACCAGGATAGTGATGTGCCATTCAGCCTCAAATAAAAAAAATAAATTTTTACTTTGTATTTTAAAATTGGGAGGAAACAAAAGCTGGTAACAACTAGGCAGTTAGCAACTTACAGGCTCAGGTCTAAATCTGGACCCGTAAATTTAGGAGACTGTGATGTAAATATTTTCAGATGAGTGAGAGATATTGTTCTCTCTCTCATAGAAATCAGTGGAGACCTAGCACAGGATTTGGTCTGGTTTGATGTCTGGTGGCATTTCAGGTTCCTTGTGGCAGCTGCTTCAATTCCTTGTGGCAGATGCCTACATTTAGATAAGTTAATTAGATACAGTAAAAGCTAGAGATCACATCTGGCCAAGAGCCAGGTTGTCTAATCTAATATAATCTAATCCTAATCTAATCTAATCTAATCTAATCTAATCTAATCTAATCTAATCTAATCTAATCCCATTTGAAATATTTCATAGAATCTCAGCCAGGCTCCAGATGTCACTGTCATACATCTCCCCATTGCTCTGTACCATCTGATAAGCAGCATATCTTGTGTGTCATATAAATACATATATGTGATGCATATACATAATGCAAATGAGTCCTGCCTTAGATATCTGTTCTCAGAGAAGTGAATGGCTTTTCCACATGCTGTCAATGATACCAAAATCTCTGTGGATAATTATGAGATTTTAGACACCTACTGAACATATAAAAGTCTGCATATATATTCCTAAATTTACACATTATATGCAACAAAAATCTGTACTACATTAAATTGTATTTATGCCAGTCTTTTGATTGTGCTAAACAGCCCTGCAGGGGGACAGGCTTTCCACCACCCTGTTCAGATGCACAGGTCAGGAGAGCAGCTGGGAGTGTGTCAGTGTAAATCAGCAGTGGACAGCAGTAGCTGGTAGCACTCCACACTAACACCCTCAGGCCAGCTGACCCCTGGTTTTGGCTTTGTGCTCCACACTCAGAAAACATCCCTCAAGGTCCAAAAGTGCTGTATTTTGCTGCCTAAAGACTTGGTTAGACAGCAGTTCCAAATGGAATGCTGTCCAGGCCACAGGGAGGCTGGTCTGAGTCTGATGGAATAATAGCAGGTGTGGAGAGATCCCTTTGGAAACTAAATGGGCCTGCACAATTTTTGTCCTAATGCAACATGTGTTCTTAGTTTCACTTGCATGAAACCTTTTCTGTTCATGTGCATTTATGCAATTGAAGAGAAAAGCTAACATTATATAAAAGAACACAATGCAACTTTTGGAAAGCAAAGTGTGTATTTGGGAGACAACTATTCACATCAAGGCCCAGCTGGATTTTTTTTAATACCAAGGTAACTCAGTAAAACCAATGAACAATTTTTGTAACTGAGCAAGATTTATCCCTTGCTGTCTCATTTTTACAGCTGCATGGGGTGCTTATAAGGGTCAGAATTATGTCCTTTCTTTTTACCCCATTCCCTAAAATCTCAGCTTTCAATCAGCAAGGTCACAGAATCCTTGGGGGGAAAAATACAGAAATTGGCCAAGAATTTGTCCTTGCTCCTCTGGTTTTTTATACTTAGGAACTACAAGCTTCTCTTTGAGCAGCATGAGCACAGTGTGTTTACTTTCTGAAATTGAGGGGTTTTTGGAAATGCTTGATGTGATTTGAGTTTACTCTGTGCCTCTTTCAGTCTGCCTTGAAATAGTGTTTGACATTTCCAATGTATGTACTTCTGGTGCTTGAAAACTGAATGGTAATAAAACCAAACAAAAACCCAAAAAAGCCCACAAGCCAACAGTAGAACACATTCAGAGAGAAGGAAAACAAAGCATGGAGGAACTCTCTCTTGGAATCTAATGGTGAAGATGGGAACTGCATTAATGACTGAGGAGAAACCTTGAATCTTGTTCAATTTGGACTTTGCTCGGGAATGTTTGGGAACATTTCTGTTTAATTTAGCTTGTTGTAACCTGGAAGAAATTACAGCTTTAATAATATTCATCTGTGAAAATCTGAACAAACTAATTATGTTTAGGCATGCCTGGGCTGAGGTGTTGCCCTAATATAAGGCAACATTTTGTGGCTTAGCTGTGCAATAGTCACAAACCATAAGGAAACATAGAAGAGACTATTAAGTCTCCTCCTAGCAGGAAGAACTGTGTGTGGTCCTGCATCCTACATGTACTCTCAGTAAAATGGAGAAATCACTGGAAAATAAAGATGATTAGTGGAGCAAGAGAACTCGGCACAGTGAATGGCAGCTCACATTTCTGGGTCAGCTGGAACTTAGATGTGTCCTTACTAAATTTCATGACTAGTCAAAGCCTTGGAAACTGTAAATTGTGAATGGAGCATTAATACAGAGTGTCTGGGAAGCAGCCAGTTGCCCATGCAGTTGCTTCCCAAGAAATTAAAGAAGATTTCAAATGTTTTCGGAAGTACTTTGTGCAAAGAATAACTTCTGATTGTATACAATGCTATTTTTTATTGCTGTGCATTTCTAAGTCCACATCCAAAAAATGTCCATTTGTCTCCTTGATTGCAGGAGCACCTAGGCAGTTCACTATAATTTTACCAAGATACTCATTGGGAGATAATCTGTTTTTATTAGTGATCCTAGAAACCGAACCCAGCCTATAAAACTGCCTAGCTGAAGGATTACACATATATAACTTTATTTACTCTTTCAACTCTACCTGGCAAACATTTCACAACTGCACACCATGTTTCAGTGGAAAGTAATCATTGTACTGGCAATGGTTTTGAAGAGCGTCTCCATCCTCAACTGTGAATTTACCAATCTTCAGTGAGCAACACTGATTAATCCCACATGAGTGTGTGATTCTCAAAAGCTGTGTTCATAGCATTGCAGATCTGGGATGGAAAACTAGGGGTCATGTTTCTGTTTAGAGTGGCACATTCACATCTCCATTTGTCTTGTGTTTCATACCTTAAAATCAACAATTTACTTACCTAAACTGGAAGGAATAAAGCAAAACAAAACAATACCCCACAAAACACTCTTGTGAAATGAGAAAGATTAGAAACACACCAGTATGGCCTTTATATCTGTCATATCTTGCTGACTAGTTTGCATTCCTATGCTATTGCAGCAATTTCTAAATATGAAACTTCCTTTTCAGTGGCATGTGTGGTGGGAAGTTATAAATTAGTCCTATAGACAAACATGAATCTGAGGCAAAATGTTAGTGTGAATTATTCACAACAAAAGAAGGAGCTGTCTTTACCAAAGCTGTCAGTGACTCTGCTATCCCACCCAAAATACTAGATAATGATCTGTAGGAAAGAAATCTGTGCTGGCAACCAGCAGAAGTAGCATTAATAGCTCTTTTTTGCTTCCATATTTAAAAAAAAATCTTTCAACACAATCATGGTTTAGTGGGTATCTGGGGACTTAACTAAAATATGGCCATTTCACTCACATTGTGATAAAAACATGTACATCTGAGCATGATCTTTTTCCAGCTTGTAGAAGGAAAGTGGCTTAACAAGCAAAATTCTGCTTTAAGGAGTTAAAACTCTGATCACATACTTTGTTCCCACTCTGTGTGACTCTTCAAGCTGCCTTTTCAGTTTTCCTCTCATTTGACAATTCTCTTGCAAGTGGGGAGATGGTGCTCTGGTGATTAAACACAGATTTTAGTGG
The DNA here is from genome assembly GCF_903797595.1 of Erithacus rubecula. NCBI lineage: Eukaryota > Metazoa > Chordata > Aves > Passeriformes > Muscicapidae > Erithacus > Erithacus rubecula. The sequence continues at coordinate 61,289,114 of NC_136686.1, read as the reverse complement.
CTTGCTTTATTAACAATGTCTCTGTTTCTGCCAAATGTTGTTGTTGCTTCAGGATTCTCTGGTGTGTACCAAGAGCTGGCACGTCTTCCTGCATTTATTCTGGCACTTTTCAGTCCCCACAGTGCAGCAGCAGAGACACCAGAGGAGTAACCCAAAAAAACACCCCAGGGACAGAAATGCCAACCAGCCAAAGCCTGACTTGAGTAATGCAGCCAGCACACTAGAACTGTCCTGGAAAACAGGAACTGCAGTAATGGAATTGAATTTTACAAAAGATACTATTAAAGGGGAGGGGAAAAAAAGAACAAGGAAACAAAAGGTTTGAATTGAGCTCAGTTTTAAAGCCAATGTGAGCCTGAGCAGGCAGCAGTGCATAGCTGCTCCCAGGGCAGGGCAGGAATCAAACTGGTCCACATTTTCCCTGAGAGCATTAAAATGATTGATGCCATCTTTTTTTACAGGCATTGATTTCTTTGTGCTTAGTTCTGGCTAGTAGAGATGAGAGCTGCCTGCCATCCATTCCCACCCACCTGCTGATGAGGGAGGCAAATTTTGACCTTCCCTCATCACAAAGCCTGAACATCTTCCAGAAATGCAATTGTTCCCATGAGGAACAGACCTGTGTCCTCCTGCAGGAGAGCAGGAGAGGTCTGTGCCCATCAGTGTGAGGCAGGAGCACACAGAGTCTGGGGACACAAACTCAAGGGCAAAGCTCAATACGTAACAGCTTCATGAGCAAGAACCCAAATTTTCACAAACCACTGCAGAGCAGCAGTGTGGGAGCACAGGGGAGCACCAGGCTGGGACTGGGAGCTGCAATTTCCCATGGGGAACCTGCAGTCTGTGCTGGGATCTGCAGTGTAATGGGAGATCTCCAACCCAGAGATGTCCCTGTCACACAAAGCAGACACCAGCTTGGCCTCATTCTCTTGGAGACACCAAACCTGCTCCAGCTCTGCTCCCACCCCAATCCTGGACTCACAGAGAAGTTGCAGTGAGGTCAATTTACCCTACCTGCAACATGGGAATTCTGGTTGTTGTTAAAGTGCTCTGTGATCTGCAGCTAACTGTGAGCTATTGATTTCTTTGTTCCCTGCTCAAAAGAGCTCTTGCTTCCATTTAAGAATACATTTTTTTTCTCAGACCCCTAAGTAATTTTTTGCTTTATCTCAAACAAAATTAATTTTACAATATTATTATATTATTTTTTGTTTATTCAAACATGTGAATCATCTTATTAAATCTTTTACAATGCTTCTCCAAAAGCTTTTAAAAGAAACATAATTTATCCAGAGAGTCACTTTTTAATGTAGCATTTCTATAAAAAATAATTTATTTCTTTAGATAGGAGAGGTAATATTTTCTTTCTGGCATCCCACTGACATTCTGACACTCTTCTGCTTCCCTCTGTTCTTGGGTAACAGGAAACAACACTTAAGAAATTACAGGAGATTTATTTACAGTGAGACATTCATCAGTGAGGTGGCAATAGCCACTCTGGTACTCATTGCAATCATATGAGCTAAAATAAATTCCCAAACAGCTGTGATGCTGCTCTCTCCAGCTGTGCTGCCCATGCCTATTTTAAAGATCATTAACAATACTCATGTAACAGCAGACTGTTACAATCTCCATGCAATGTAAAGGTTCCCTGACTAAACCAGCAATTTTCAATTACAATTCAAAATTGTTATTAATGGCAGGGATTTGCATATTTTAAAATACCATTTTATGCTTAATTTGTCTCCTAATGACTCCAAACATGCAGTGCTTCAGTAATGACCTTTTGGACTGTGTTCTGCTTTCTTCCTGAATTAATCCTGACAGCTTTCTCACTGTAAGAAATCATTGATGTCATAGCATTGCACAGATTTCAGTCATAGTCTTGAATCTGTATTTAGTTGTCATGACTGCAGCTGAACACTCTTGAAATGTTTGAGCCTTTCTGCTACCTCAACACCTTTTTAGAAAAGCCACCTCCCAGTGCCCACCAGGAATTAGCCATCAAAGCAAAGGCAGTTGCCATGGTCTGGGGAATCACTGAAGCATCAATCAGGAAGCCTTTTTTCTCCTTTATTTGCTTGTTACCTAGGAAGAAACCCCACTGTTTTTATGTTATTGATTCTTCCTTGATTGTTATCTCGCTAAGTAGATTAAACATTAGTGTCTGAAGGGTCAGGCCACTCCTGCTGCTCATAATTTTCAGTTCTATTACAAAGACACTGACAGTTTGCCTCAAACTCACTAGCACATGTGTTTGACTTTAAAACTGAAATCATCTCATGCAGATGCAAATGGCCTTGTTGCCTCCCCAGGGAGTGTGTGAATTGGCATCCCCCATCATAACCTCTCCAGCTTGTGTGTTCCCTTAGAGCAGCCACTTAAATTCCACCTTACACCTGCAGTATTGCTCCCTTTAGAAAGAACTGCTTTCACTCCACAGGGATATGTCAGAATATAGCTGGTGGAAGCCAAAGGAGTCTTCGAAAAAAGACTTATTATATTTGGATTTGAATAAGGAAGGCTTCTCTGCAAGACTGCAGATTACCAAAAGTCCACTTAAACCAAAATCTCTTTAGTATTCAAATAATCATTTAGACAGGAACTCAGCCACCCAAAGAAACTCCTTTCCACTTCATCATCATTCTGGGAATCAAGCCCTGAGACTTTTCCAGCAGTCTACTGGTATAAGACTGGTGTAAGAGGAAAATCAGGCTCAGAATTTTCAATTTTTCCAGCTATTAAGTGCCTTTCAGTTAATTTCCTTTTTTTGCTATTAATACCAAAAAATGTCACTTCCTCAACCTTTTTGATTCCCCCCTTTTCCATTTGGATAATGAAAATAGAAGGGTAAGACTTATGGCAGCATTACAGCAATGCAATCATATTATCACTGCCTTCAGTTTCCCTTTCCTGAGCACCATGCTTCCCTACTGAGTTTGTATTTATCTATTTTTTCTGAGCATGGAACCATTTTTTTTTTCCTATTTTTAAACAGAGCAATATTAAATTAGGTCTTTACTTTCAAAATTACTCACTGGATTCACTCATATTCATTAAAGCTCTTTAGCAGTTTAACTGACTGCCAGTAAAATTAAGGAAGGATGATTCAGGATTGGGTCATACCTAAACTTACTACAGTTTAGTTGACTTACAGCATATTATTTTAAAGAGTTTTTTTTTTTAAATTGCACTTTTACATCATATCTTTGCTGTTGATGATATGCTGTGGGAGCAGCACAGGTGTTTGACTTCTGCTTCATTGACACACAAGAACCATTTGCCACCTCCTCAGACCAATTATCTCATGCACTTTCCATTTCAAAACCTACCAACTGAACTCATTTGCAAGGAAATAATCCTACATGAAAGGATGTCCCATGAGTAAAGGCTACTTACTCTGTAAAGCAATGAAAAATCACAGTCCTTAAATTATAATGTTGGCATTTCAGCTCTTTAGTTTCAGACTCCCAAGAGCTGTTTCCACCTTTCTGAGGTGGAAATAGTCATTTCTATTAAGATGTGACAGGATCTTTCCATAGACAGTGAATTCTCAGAGAATTTTTTAGAAATTTATGCCAAACCTCTTATTTGGTTCAGTTGGTATTGGGAGACTTTCTCATGGTCAGTTCTCATGGTTGCTTGGAATCCTCTGTGATAGAGAGTTATATATTTTTTTCTTTTTTCTTATTGCAAACCCATCCTGCTGGGTTTTGCAGTGTATAGTACCCAGAATTCTTGTGCCAATTTAAAACTCTCTGCTGCCATGTGAACAGGACACACTGCAGCAATGGCATGCAGACAAACGTGGCCCTTTGTTTATTGCAATCACACAAATCTGTGTGTATCGATACTGGTGCAAAGGTCTCTGATCATCCTGAAAGAGAGAATTTGGGCAGGATATCAATCTCTTATGATCCCAAAATAATGCCATGAGATCTTTAACTTCCACTTGAACAAGCACTAAAGGCAGAGAGATGGAAACTTGGATTAACTTCTTAGCCAAGTGACACCTCTTGCAATGTTTTTGACCCTTACTTTAAAGCTGTCACCGGTTGCCTTGATTTATGGAAACACTATCCTTTTAAATCCTCCTCCCTCTTATCTCTGCAGGCAGTTTCCTGATTTGCTTTTCTTTCTCTTAGATCATCCATATTATTTCTTGACAGGGGCTGTGTGGACAGCCACACTTTCGATGGTACTCAGAAAGAAAAATTATTCTCTGTTTTCCAGCCAAAAATAAAATATTACAGATGGTTTTAGTAGTTTCACTCAGAAGACTTCAAGACTTTTTGTTTCAGGTTACAGAAAGAAAAATAATAACTTTTAAAAATGCAGAAAAATATCACTGCAAAGTCGTTTTCATCTTACTCTAATTTCACAAGCTAAGTTTCCCAGGAAAATCTGAAGTGTACTGTAGTAACAGGATACCTTTTCCATCATTCCAAAGAGCTTTCGTCAGTAATAAAGAACCTGTTGGGCTAACATTGATCCACCAACAAAAATAAAAGCTGGCCCCAGCCCCAGAGATTATGTCTGTACACTAGCAGTGTACAGAACCATGTCCATGCAGCAGGTCAGAGCATGAGCACCCAGTATCTCTGTTATTTAACAGTTTCCATGATCCCTCCACTGCTCTGCCTCGTGCCATTCAGTGTTATCCAGACAATACCTGTGTGCCATTCAGGAGCCTGCACATGCCTGTTTCCCATGGGCAGTTTGGGTGTTTGCATCCTGGTGTTCTTTGGAGAGAAGCAAGACTCAGTGAGTGAAGTCAGGCCATGCCATATCACTGGGGGTCAGGGACACAGGATGCTGTTTGTCCATTTTTACAACTCAGACACAGCCAGAGAGTCTGCAGCTGAAGCACAAGGAAAGTGGCAACAGAGGAAGACTGTGGAGCATCAGCCCAGGGGAAGGAAATTTTGTGAGGCATCACCTGGAGAAATATTGTCTATACTGGCATAGCCTCAACTGTGTTTAAAAGGAGTTTTCTAGAATCTGTTGGTCAAGATGAAAGAAATAATGAAGCCTGGCTTAAATGCTGAGAATAGATAATAGGGTAGAATTGTTAGGTTTTGCTTTTTAGGTAGATATATATATTAGTTTTAAAATTATAAAAAATTACCATTTGCCACACTGTTATTGTCCCCTGCCCATACTGGTGGCTTTCACAATTTCCTTTGGAGAGAGAACACTCAAGTTAATTCTGCTCTCATCCAAAAAAAAAAAAAGAGTGATGAGGTGGGACATGAATGGAGCAGAGCACATTTCTCCTCCTCCAGTGGTGGCTGCTCTGCCTTGTGGCAGCCTGACCTTTCCCAGACACTCATTCAAACACACCCCATAAAATGTTCAATACTCTCTATTATGTTCATTTTTCTGCCATGAGTTAGGAAAATCTCAAAAAAAAAAAAAAAAAAAAAAAAGAAGCCTGAAAGGTAATTTTGCAAAGATGACTACTGTTAAATCAGTTACCATATACAACCCTACAGTTCAGATTGATATCTCCTTTGGTATGTGAGAAACTGTAGAAATAGAGTTACAAGAGTTTGAAAATATGGAAAAGCAAGTTGTACTTGATGTCCTTCTGAAAAGGCATCCACAAAGGGAATAAAACCAGAAAGAAAGAGGACAAAATAGTAAGTCAAATATGTCACTTGAATTTAGACCAGTGATCTCAACAGAGTAATAACTTGAATGACAAAAACATTAAGGAGAAGGATCAGATCTCTTCAATGTGAAAATAAATGTGAAATAAATCTACCTCCAGCAAAGCCACTTTCCTTGTGATATTAGTATTGCAATGTTCTTCTGCAAAGACATCAAAACTGTTCCACTTTAATTATTTTACATGCAAAACAAACTGGGGACTTGTGATCAAAGATCTCTAAGTGAATTAACAGTTCTTCATGTTTTCCTTTTTCTATCTCTCTCTCTCTCTTTTTTTTTTTTTCTTAAGATGGATCTAGAGTAAGTTTCCTTTCCTTTTCTTCTTTTTTTTTGAGTTACTCTGATGAAGAAGTGAACTATAACATGAATGCCAGAACTGTCTGCAGCACCATCTCCTGCTGCTGCAATCCAGCAATGGGGCTGAGATCACAAACAAACAGCACAGTCCCAGCAGGCTCCAAATACCCTGAACTTCCACTCACTAAAGTGGGCCTTAAAACAATACAATATGGCTTCCCCTAGAGATATATTTTTTTCTGAGAAAAAAGAATAATACACTGAATCTTTAATTATTTTTTGCCATGTCTTGAGACATTTTGTAATGAAGCAGGGAAAGTACAGCATGATTTCATTATAGTCTTGACTATATAGATTGTGAATATTGACTTTTTTTGTCAATTAAATTGTAAACATAGCTTGAAGATTCCACACAGCTTTAATACATGGTCAGTATAGTCACTCAGACTGTGGGTATTTTAAGAACATGCCCAGATTGCAGCTATCAGAAGCAGATAATTTTACTTAATGTAATTATTGCAGCCTCCTTATATGACTTAAAATGTGCAAAGTTGAAGTTCTCTTTTTCCCAAAGTCAATTACCACAAAGCTATGGGAGAAAAACTTTTTTTTCCACATGAAACCCAAGTTCCAAAGCTCTGTTCACACAGCTGGGCATGCAGAATCAGCAAAGCTCTTAAAAATTCCCCAGGGAATTAATGTGACTTAATGGCAGTGTAACAATGGGATAGGACTTGTCACAGCCTTCCCAGTGACTTCCAAATAAAATAAAATGTAAAAAATAAATACAATTTACAAATAACCATTCAGTCTTCTCTGACAGAGATAGCTGCAATGGTATTAACCAGCAGATTTGTTCAGAGGCTGTGACCCTCGCTGTGTTTACTGCAATGAGACCACTGCCCCAGCCATTGCAAGGGTAGTATGTGAAAATTGTTCATTGTTTCTGCACTGGTTTGTTCTGCTACAGTAGCTGAGGCAATTTAAAGGCCAACTCATGGGAATTACTGCAGCATATTTGCTAAATGTGACCATTATGTTAATATCACAACCCAGTCTAATTTAGCAGCTCTTTAAGGTATAGTACAAGTCCCTTGTCTCCTTTGAACTGTCTTTTCTTACTGTGGAGATGATTTTAAGCTGATCACTGAGAGACGTTTTGGCTGAGCATTTTACATAATTTTACGGTTCTTATAATCTTGATTCTTTTTTAATAGAGAAAAATTGGCTGGCCTTTTCATGTGAATCCTTCTGGTGTTGGGAAAAGGAAAACAGCCAGTTACATAAAAACTGGACAGGAATTGAGTTACAGACACACCCCAAATCATCCAAACCAGTAAAACATATCAGATATTATTCTTGAACAGTGTAGCTTCTTCAGAGGTACCAGATTGCTTCTCCAAAGTCTATTTAATACAAGATTGGCAAGAAAATGACACCCCTTGTCCTGCAGCTGATGTGGCTGGCATCAGTGGAGGGGTGTCCTTTGGTCCCACCAAGCTGAGCACTGGCAGCTCATCCTGAGCCTGTCAAACCATCAGCTCCATCCCTGCTCCCTTTGGGTCTCTGCTGCCTGGCACCCCAATCCTGAGTGAACAGCCCAGAAAATGCTCTGTGCCACCCCTGGGTGCTGATGGACACTGCTGGTCTGTCTCCTTCTTCCAGACTTTCCTGCAGTTGTCTCAAGTAGGGGGGTCACAAAAGCCTTGACAGCAATTGCTAAACTGGCGTGGATTGGGAGAGGGCTGTGAAAAGAGCAGACCTTAAATTTGTTTATTTTGGTTCCACAACTGGATAAAAAGGAGAGAGGGAGAAGAAGAAAGTATTGTTTGACAATGTGCAAGAGGTAAATCAGTTCAGGCCTGGAAAGGTTAAAACTTGAAAACCTGTTCCTTTGTCCAACAACTCAACCTAAAATATAGTCCTGAAAAAAGCTGCTCCTGGAAAACAGCTTCATGCCATTCTGACTCAATCTCCTGCCAGGATAAGCTATCAAACCCTGGGCAGGATTCAAGGCATTTAGGACTTTACAGGATTTTAGGGTGAGGTTCAATGCAACACTCTGTGAGGACATTTAAACCCACTTCATCCCACATAGAAAAATGCCATAAGTACAGCATTATGGTTCAGCTCTTTCCAAAGATTAAGATTCAAAAAACTGGAGCATAAGTACCCCTTCCCAAGTGAACACCTCAAAAAAAGTGTGTGGGATAACCAATGCTGATTTTTTTATATGGAAGGATGTATTAAATCAAAGTTCTCAAAGGAGAGACTGGAGGAACCTCCAATATTTCTGACATAAGATAGAAAATCATATTGAATCACACTTGGTTTTATTGAACAGTGATTGAGAGTGATGAGAGGATTGCTGTGGGAGGAGAAAGATTTAACTTACTTTTCATTGTTAGAAACATAATTTGATGCTGTGTTTTCCAAATTCTGCATGAATTTTATTATCACTAAGCAAAAATGAAGACATTGTTTCTGTTTTTCTTTAAGGCAGCCTTAAGAAATCAGCCTTTTTCCTTCCAAACTCATAACATTTCCTGGACACAGAACTCAAGAGTGCTACCATTTTTCAAAAAAAAGAAAGAAGGAGAAAAAAAAATAAATTCAAAATTACCCAGCTTTCTGAGTAAATCTTATTCTTAGATTTAATCTAACCTAACCTAATCCAAGCTTCTCAATTTTCTCAGATGCACCACACAGTTCAGGGTCTCATTACTGTGTTCACACATCAGTATTTTTCCATTTATTTATTCTGAAAATTCTCTTAATCTTCTAATTCTTATTGTAGCTATTGATGTATGGGCTTCCTGATACAGTGAGAAAATAATTCCTGATGGAAGGCACACGAGGATTTTTTGGGAATGCAAAAAGGGAGAAATCTGAAGAAGCTCAGTCAGAGACTGACAAAGTATATATTGGGTAGAGGATATTGTTTTTACTGCCTGGTGACATCACAGGCTGTATTCTGCACTGAATCTGCTGTGATATATTTTATTTGAAGAAATACAACTCCCATACTCCCATGATACAGCATTTCCCAAAGTCAAAATTGAATATACATGTAGAATTCACTTAGAGAGAAGCTGAACAACGAAAAAATGACCTACAACATGTAGGTGTTCCTAGATTAAATACTTGAACTGCTTATTTTGGAGATCACTTCTCAAGCTAACATAGATGCAGGTCATGTTTTCCAAAGACTAACAAGTCTTGACCTCTGTTGGCAAAATTGTTTTGGGAGGCTATTGGGGAGCACGTTCTTTAGGTGAGTGTGTTTCAGTTTGGATAATTGGATTCTGAGATAAAACCTCTTCTTTTGGCAGTTTGTAAAGGTTTGGGCAAGACCCCCCCCACCCCAAAAAAAAAAAAAAAAAAAAAAGAAAGGAAAAGGCATTGGCCATGGATTAACAATCTCTCTTCCAATCAGTTCTTTTATGAGGGGTAGAAAGGAAGGCTGGAGGCAGAGTGAGAAGGAAGGGAAGCAACAGAGCTAAGTAATGGCATATGAATAATCATTTCTTTTGTTGTCATGACATTTTATTGCATTTGGCACCAAATGGCTGTGTCATTATAGGAATTTATGTTCATGCCTCATTCAAATGGAAAAAGAAAGAAACTAGCAATTTGTTTCTAAAATACAAAGAACATGCAGGAGCATCTGCAAGGAAAATGACCTCTTTAATTTAATCCAGCTCTAATAAAGTGTAAAAGTAGGAACTTACTGTCCAGTTGGTTTGGTCAAATTCTCCTTGGTTGCCCTTGGGATTTATGGTTAGTCAAGCACAGGGAGAAATCTGCTAGCCATGTTCAAAACTGAAAAAACATTAATAAGATTTTAAAGGTTAGAAAGTGTGTTTCCAGAGACTGTGTCACTCCAGTTTTTGGTTCTGGTTCTCAAATTAATTACCACAATTACCTATCCCTATCAGAATTAATCTAAAGACTCACTGAGACTTGAGCACTGGGCAGGCTGTGCTAGGTTAGATACACAGACCTGAAGAGCCCAACAAGTGAAACCAGTGGAGTCTGTGGGACCTGGGTGAGAAAACAAGACATCCCAGCTCTGAGTAAACTGCATGTTGCACTTCCCTCCATCCTGCCTCGTCTCAGAGGTGAGATGGACCTGTCACAAGACCTGTCCAGTGCCTCCACACATTTCCTCTGAAGCTCCTAGGTTGCTTTCAGAGCTGAGGGACAGCAACACTTGCACTAAAGGGAGCTGGAGCTGAGTTTGCTGAAGCAGAGTTCAGTGTCTGTGGGTGTTCTCCCAGTTGGACACTTGTGTGCCCATGGAAACTGACTTCTGGTGATGTCCACTTTGTGGTGTTGTTCTTGGATGGCTGAAATAGAGAAGCTTTTACAGCTATTTGCTTCACTTGACTGAGGATGGAATGGTTCCAGTTGTGTAAATAGCTCCTGGTGCTCTTCCAGTTTTTCTCCTCACAACCCATGGAGATGAGTTTGCTTAAGCAGGGCATAGGAGGAGAAGAAGCTCTGCTGGATTCCTCCTCACAAACCTTCCAGCACATCCCAGACCTGACCCACAGCATCTCTGTCAGCACAGCCTGTGACTCTCTATGAACAAAAAGAACCAGTTTTACCACATTAAGTCATGGTTTTGTCTAACAGCAAATTAAGAGGGATAACTTAACCCATGTGACTCTTGGTAGGACTTGGGCCTCCAGAGACAATCAGTGAATATCCCAATCAACTACACATTTGTCTACCCTGATATGAATCCCATGAGATAACAGTTGCACAGAAAGGAATATTATCTAATTAACACATGCAGCTGGAATTTGATCTTCCATTTTCCTTTGGAATATCCCAGCTGAAACTGCACTCACATCACTACAGGATTTATGAGGATTACACAAAGTGCTTTTTCCCATACACATGGTGAGTATGAGTTTCATCCATCAATGCAAACTTGCATAAGCCCTGTGAATGAAGGGTGAGACTTTGAAATCCTATCTCAAGTGGTAGAAAAAATGGAAAGTGCACAGAATATAACATACAATGTGTGGATATGAATTTTTTCCCATGTATAGTTGTAATCTGTAGTTTATGAATGTAAAATTCAGGCTGGAAGGTATAACAATTTGTATAACATAGTTTTCCCTTTGTTTGCTTGAAAACTAAACAGCAGGGGAATTAAAAATCATCTTTTGATATTCTGTGTTGGAGTAATAACATCTGAAAGTTACTGCTGATTTTAGAGGCTTGCTTGCCTTCAAATGCCCACAGTTACAGAGGAAAAGAGTGAAAATTAGTACTTATTCCCCTGGGTCCCAGTTTATAGCCACATGCCTAGAGGCTTCTGAGAAAATGATGGAGAAGGGAAGATGCCTGAGTTCTGGTCTAAGTTCCTCAAGTTGCATTTATTTCTGGAGTTATGTTGTTGATGTCTGCTGAAGATATGACACACTGCTAAAAATGTATTAAACAAAAATAAAAAGAAAGTATTCACTGCTGATTTGCAAAAAATACTGTCCTTCTCCACAGGTTCTGGAGCTGGCACAGAGTGTCGAACCTGAACAATCCAACCAGACAAAAAGTCCATCAACCTTTCCTGTCCAGGGACTATTGTCTGAAACACATAAAAAACCCCCCAAGAAACCCCACACAGAGAAACAGTACAAAAACAAAATGGCTTTTGTCCTTTCATGGCCTTTTAGCTTTGCCAAGGTCTCATTCAGACCTTTGAAAGAAGTGGAAAATACTCAAAGCTTTAGAGCAGAGACCATCTTTCCTTTTGCTTTCTGTCTCAGCATTAACTTTCTTCTCAAGCCCTTCAGTATCCTTAAACTTTCTTCCTCCAGGAAGTAGCATTAGGAAGAGAGAGAAAAAAAAGTGTATTCCAGAGGCCATAGAGACAGGATAAGCAGTAGAAGAATAACAAATAGAAGACTATTCATGAAGAGCTGATCTTTGGCATCCTCTGGCATGTCCATAGAGTGGGAATCATGCCAATTCTTGGGTTCTGTTCAAAACAGTGCAAAAGAAAGGGCAGCAGCATCCTCACTATCTTTAGAAGAGCTCTCCTACTGCAGAGAAAGCTGCAAAAACCAAGAGCACAAGAGTAGGAGGTTTTCAGTCCAGCTTGTGTAATTTTAATGGAGACATAATTTGAGGGAGTGGTGAGCACTGACCTGGAAAATAATTTTCTAACTGAGATATCTAAGAGATAGAACCAAAAATGTCCAGTTAGTTTTAGCAGCTGAGCCTACAAAATGCAAATTCAATTGCTCAGAGAATTCCTAATGGTTAAAAAATGTCTTGTCTTGTAAGCTAGATACTGATCTAATAATTTCTGAAAAATAAGACCCTATAAAACATAATATATTTGCTGGTAAAGAGATATTAATTGCATTTGTACCTCATTCTGTCCAGCTGGATTAAGTTCTTGCTGAGCACATCAGACAGCTTTTATTTGCCTCTTGTCATGCTAAGTAAGAAGGCATTTAATGCTAGAAAACAGCTTTAAAACTATATAAATCTTTGCAGCCACAAAAGGACCCACTCAGACTGAAAATCTTTGCTTTTTAAAACAAAGTCACTTTGTTAACATATTTTCAATTCAAATATTCAAAGTAAGGTTTAACCCTTGTTGTCTTTTCCCCCTCTTACATGACACCCTTGGTCACTTATTGCAGTATACTTGATTTAGATTACAGCTCTTCACTTTTTGCTCAGTACACTAATTTAAGCATGGTAAAGTCTCATTAAAGCACATAAATGTAAACTTCAGGTCACTCTCTTAGTAACTTTGTATGGCAAGAGAACTGATGCATGTCTTTCACTATGGAGTGATGTTTAATAATAAAAATCCTGGGAAAGTTAAATGGACAAGCCTGGATCAGATATTCTCTCAAAAAAGTCATCATTCCATAAACCTGAGAAGCTCAACAGGACACTTTACATGCCAAAAATTTAATCATTTAAAAGTGGGAGCACAGCCTAGATTTAGCCAAGTCCAGGCTTTAGAATTTAGCAACATACTACATGGTTTATAGTAAGCTGTCTGACAGATATGGATTTTTATCTGTTCATATTTGCCATATACAGATGTAGACTTAATATTTTATTTTCATAATTAAGTTTTCAAAATGAAAATGTTTCTGGATCATATGAGTCACCTAGTTCAAATATCCTGTTAAAGAAATGTAACTCCTCAATTTTGAAAATAATTTTGTAGACTATGCACAAATTGAATTATAGATTATTTGCTGAAGAAAAAAAAACCATAAATTGTGATGGAAATGGATCAATTTAGTAATTCACTCATAAATACTAAATGAAAAAAGACAAGAGAGTGCTGGAAACCACGTGTGTTAGAAAAGGATGCTCATTCAACACTGGCCTCTGCCTTGGGCCTCTCTGTTTAGTTCTGTTCATCCTTAAGGTGTAACAGGTATAAGGTTCATTGTGAACCCTAAATTCAAACATTTCCAGGATTTTTATTGTCTGTGGGAAAATTCTATTACCACTGAGTTGGTTGCTCCACTCTTAGGACAGATTTGATCACCTGAGTCTTTGCAGTGATTTCCCATCCTCTGTGTTACCAGAGGTCCATGACAGCAGATTTCAAGTTGATTATCAGCCACCAATCAGTTTTTCTCCCTGAAGTCACAAGTTAGTTTTTCTGGCTGATATTAATCTGTGACATACCTTTTAAGTAGGAGCCAAGGTAATACAACCAAGTTCATTATTGAATATGAATTTAAGGAATTTTTTGAAAGAACCTCACTAAAACAAATAAAGGAAATATATCACGGGCACCTGTATGCAGACTGAAAATTAACTACCCTGCCAGCTTCTTGTTGGATTGGCCTAAACATTCCTGTATCACCAAATGCTTTTAATAGGAATATTTGGATTTCATTTGAGTGGTGTTGCAACATCACCTGCATAAATCTTTTTTCAGTCTTCATTTAATGTGTGCTTTGCTCGGTCAAAGCCTAAAAACAAAGAAGAATTCTTTAAAAAGTGAACAAGAATAAATTACAAGGATGAGAAGATATCCCTCAGGAGTTTCAAAGGAACATATATTGAGTAATACTATCAGGAATTCTATAGGTAATATTAAATGTTACCATTCCCAAACATTTGGAAAATCAGTCATTGGATTACATAAGACCCCAAAATCCATAATATTTTCCAAGCATGGTTTTCAGATATCTTCTATTTGCTTTATATTGCTGAAGTTGCTATGGTTTGAATTTCCAAGCTTTTCTCTGCTATGGCTTGTAAGCTGATGTTTTATCTGTGTTTAATGGAAACTGATCTTATATGAACATACAGCTTGGAATTTTCAGAAATCTGTCAGCTGTTTCAAGTCTTAAAATAATATGATGAGACTTGGAGTTACAGAGGAAGGTAAGAAATCACCTTTTGGCATTTTGCTTCTGTGATCTGGAGATCCCTTGAGAGGTTCCCTTCCCAAAAGACCCAAATGTGTTACTGTAAAACCTAAGACCTTTTCCATAAAAATCTTGCTCCAAAGAGAGGACCATAGCAGCTTGTCCGGGCCCAAGAATTCCCTTGGGATCTTTTCATCCCATCTGTGCAGTTCTTCACTGGTGGTACAGTGAAGCTGATAGCTCACTTGCTGTCCCCCTATAAGAGAAGAAATAAACCCCAGAATGTGTGAGGCACCAGAGCACAGCACTGCAAAACTGATGCATAAAAATCTCATTATCTATGAAATACATTGCATATCCTTCATTAGATTGTAAGAATTGTGAATCTAAAGTAATTGTACAATGTCCTCCTTACAACAGTCTTCTTGTATTTATCTTCTCAACAATTTCCAGGGGATTGGTACGAGACTTCCCCATAAACTGGGAGACAGGACACAGAGACAGATTACCTTGGACAAGTCTTCAAAAGGCTTGAACCTGGGCCATCACCAGACCACACACTTGTTCCTAACCCAAACAGGTAGAATTCACTCTTTCCTTCCCTTTCACAGAAATTGATCTCCTTATGATTACACTTGGAGTTTGAACTGCACTGTTCCTTCCTCCCAAAGAAGACAGTAGGGCTGTAGCAGATTGATCTGCCTTTTATTTTGATCAGACAAGTAGCTTGACTTTTTAACTGACCCGCTGTGATTTCTGAGCTGAGGAAAAACACAAAAGGTTTTTATTAAAACCAAAATACTTAGACTTTTTGAAACACCCTGCTTGGTATTTACTTTCTACACACAAAACCTGTTTTTCTTTTATCCCTCCAAAACATTTTGATGAAACGGATCCTCAAGCCTTACTATTTAGCAATAGGGGCTTTAAAAACAAATTTTTGGATAATATGAGTTTTTATAACACATCTATATATTTATTTCTTGGATTAGTGTATTTAAGGGGCTGTGAGGAGCTGAGGGGATTGATTTTTCTAAGCCACATGGGGTTCTTTTGGCATTAGTGATGAAGCTATTCTATGCCAGATACCTAAGGCTTATGAACAAAGCTACTTGATTGAAAAGTTCATGCACAGGTTACAGAAACACCGGTGCTGTGAGCAGGTTTTCTTCTCCTCCCCTCTTTAAAACCCTTAAACACCTCTTTTCCCAGCAGCAGCTAACTCCAGCTAAGGGGCTTATCCACGCCTGAAGAGAGCAAAATGTCTGAGCTGCTGCTTCTCCAGCAAACCTGGGCACAGGTCCTGTGGCAATTGCTCAGTTAGTGCTTAATTCTTTTTACAGGCAGCAGGTATTAGAGCAGCTCCTTGCAGCAGCTGTTCTGGGAAGCACTGGCATGGCTGTAATCCCCTGGCTGAAATGCTCCAAGGCATTTACTGACTCTGCTGGGCTGCAGAGCCCAGAGCACTGGAGCCAGACTAACTCTGGGCTCCTGTGTTAGCAGCCAAACTTAAAAGGAAATCAAAATATATGTCCAGGATCTGGATTTTAGGCTAAGTAGGAAAAGATCACAAACCTCGACAGTGGGGCAGTCAGGAAGGTTCTGTTTAGCTCTTAAGTCCCTTTCAAAACATGCTTGTTTTCTTTACATTTAATTCAACTTTTGAAATGTAGAATATAATTTCAAACTGGAATTAGAAACATATTTGCTTATGATTAAAAAAGATAAATTGATCTTTTTTCCCTCTCCAATTTTTTGTTGTAATTGAAATTACCTTTCACATTCTTTTTCCTAATTTGGTAACATTGAAGTTTGGGGTTTTTAAAATTTTATTTATTTTTAAGCAATTTTTGAAATAATGTATTTACTGAAAAGCATCAGCCAGCACTGTAATCTGGGTGACACTTTTCACCCAGCACTAGAAAACCTCTTTGGAAGGAAATATAATGAAAAATATTCTCAAAAAAACCCACTGAAAAGTAACCAGCAAACATCCTACTGCAAGAGGAACAGAAATATAAAAAAAACTAAAGACTTCATTAGACAGATCAATTCTTCATAATAGCCTAATCTAATAAACAGCTGACTAAGGCCTTTGTGTCCTTTAGTGAAGGATGTAAGAAATGCTGAAGTCCTGGTTCACTGCCTTCTCTCAGACAGTGAAGTTTTATATTACAGCCTCTTCTATATTGTTTTATTATTGCTATTATTATTATTTTTAATACTAGGCTGCTTTAACTTCCTTATCCAGGGGACTAGAGTTTTATGGATTGAGCAGACAGCGTACCAGCAGCTGAAGTTAAAATTATTCACTTCTTATATTATAGAAAAAACAGGTCATATAGAATGGAAAGCTTTTACAGTCTTTGTAACCAAAATGGGCAAGGTGGTTCTCAACATTTTCCATTCACAGGATAACTAAGATACTTGAATTTGCCTGTCTGGCTTGGAAATTAACTACCAGCAATTCTAATAAGAGCATAGGGAGGGTTGAGCTTTCAGGC
This sequence comes from Erithacus rubecula, assembly GCF_903797595.1. Taxonomy (NCBI): domain Eukaryota; kingdom Metazoa; phylum Chordata; class Aves; order Passeriformes; family Muscicapidae; genus Erithacus; species Erithacus rubecula. The sequence continues at coordinate 61,272,268 of NC_136686.1, read as the reverse complement.
AATACTGGAATGTACTGCTACCACATTAATTTACTCAATTTTTTGGAGTCAGATCATAACAGAGCATGATGCTGTATATAGAAAACACACAGACACAATGAGGTTGTGAAATAGCTTATACAGAAAATCTCCCAGTGAAAGCTATTCAAGAACTAACATTATATTTTCAGGCTCCTCTGCTTATTTTTCAGCACAATGTGGTACCTTTGGAGAAACATTGCTGGCCAGGCCTTGGAAATGCTCTCACCTGGCCATGGCTCTGCAGAGGCAGCAAGGCTAAACCAGAGCAGTCAACAAAGAACAAACCATAACTGTCTCTGCCCATGTCAGGAGGGCTCGAGCTAGATGATCTTTAAGAAAATCTGCCAACCCAAACCTTTCTAAGATTCTATTCTCCTATAATTAGTACTTGGAAGTATTCAAATTACTTCCATATTATGGTGCTGCCTGGCATTTCCCCCAGTTTAATCTCTCTTTCCTCTGTGATTACCAGAATGCATCCAGCAGGTGAAGGCTGGCCATGACCTTGCACCCAGGCATTTTTTTCCTCATTCTCTATGGATTCCAAATGTCTTCACACAGCTCTGCAAAACCAGCAGCTCACTGTCATGCTGTGAATTTCTGCTCTGCTCCTCTTCCTTGTTGCTTTCCAACCCTCAGCATCCAACCCTTCCAGAAAGAAGTTTCATTACTGCCTGAACGAGTCTTCTCACAGCACAGGATTTTCTCCCATTTCTATCTCTCTAACAAAAGGCTTTCCAATTCTTTCTTTATGGCATCCCCATCTTTCACTGCAGTGACAATGACTTCAGATGCTGTGTTGTCATGTTTTATTAGCTCACTTCTGGGTTTCTGTGCCAAAGTCATAATGAAAACATTACATTAAGTTAGTCCAGGTTTGATCCTTGAGAAATCCCACTGCAATATCCATGAGATCCAAGGCTTCTCATTTAGGTGCAGCTTGTCATCTTCCATCTAAACAATTCTTTAGCCAAGTTCCAGTTCTTGTATTAGTTGTCTCCAGCCCAAGAAATTTCCTGTGACCCAGTCCCAAATACTTTACTGAAGTCCAGATATTTACTGCATTTTTCCTCATGAGAAATTGAAGTGTTTTATCAAAGGGAGATTGAGTATCTTTAATAGAAACATCTGGGCCAATCTGTGGTTTTGTCATATTTTCATTTGACTTTTTTCCTTAATTAATTATTTTTTAAATTTATTACTCCTTTTCTCCATGCCTTAAGTGAAGCCATTAAGAGTATAATGTCCTTTTTTTTTTTTTTTTTTTTTTTTTTTTTTTTTAAACAGCAGAGGATTCCCAGATAACTAGTTTGTTTTAAGAAGGAATCAATAAAACAAATCTTTATGTGAAACCTTGGTGGAAAACAAACTGACTCAGATTCCATTAGCCTGGGTGTGTATCTGTTATAGGGGATTCCTGAATTTCCAATCTACATCTGGCATAAGTGAGACTAAAATGCTATTATAAATTGACAAAACCCAAAAGCCTATAGTTAGTGCATTTGAAGATGAAGGATTCTTGTCATACAAAACTGGAAATTGTGCAGTCAGCTCTATCACAAAAGAAGTCTTTAGATCACTGTCAGCAGTGATAGAAAAGATGGCATAAATTAGATGTGGGCTTTAGTGAAAATGCAAGATGAACATGTTATATTCAGAAGACTATAGATATTCTCTTTTTACAATACACAGTATAAAGGCCATTTGTGATATTTTTACTTTTGTTTACACAGACAGACCTCTGATGATTTAACTACAGAATTACTTTTGACCATCACCTCTGATGGATGCCCTAGCCATTCTTCTAATAAGACACTTCACCCTCCTTACAAATACATAACAAAATTATACATGTTCACAAATATTTGGTATCCATGTAGAGCCATTTTTGTTCCCCCAAAATGTCCTAAAGTATTTTCTTAGAAAATTTCTGATTCAGGAGCTGCAACAAACTCCAGGCCATTTTAACTCCTGTTAAATTGTTTGGATCCCAGAGCCAGATTAGATGAATATTGTCCTTCATTTCTGATTCCAAACACTGCTATTCTTATGGAATAAGATTTGTTATAAAAGTTCATTTTAGTGGAAGACAGAAAGGATTTAAGGACATCACCCACCTTCACTGCCCTTGAAATGTGTGTGATGCCAGGTATGAGGTCACCTGGGTGGAATATATAGATTCTTGGTTTCATAGGAGCCATATACAAGAATTAAAAACTGAACACAACCAGTGCTGCAGTGAAAATGAAATAATTATATTAATCTGCTTTAGGGCAACTGGTGTGTTAGATTAGAGCTAATCAATTAGCCATGCAGAACACATAATAGCCAGCATAATGGGACATCATACAGAGGCAGCAGATGGATTTTTGAGGAGCAACAAAGAGAATTAGACACCAGATAGATTGACTTTGATTATCAACTCACACTTTCTGTAACCACAGAGCAACTCCCTTGGCTGGCATACACTCACTTGGGTCAGTTGAGCTGAGTGGAACTAAACAGATTTACAAGAGCTTACAGTCAATTCCTTACACCTCTTTTTCCCTTGTTCTGCTTGCACAACTTAGCTTTACTTGCTATTTCAATCTTTTTGGGCAGCCTTTACAACTTACAAGTGGAAATTCTATGTAATTCCATTCTAAGTAATTTATTAAAAATAAATCATCCCACAATAAAGGTTTTCTTGCTTGAACATCTTGCACCTACACTTGGTGATCCATGAATTTCTTCACATCTGACTATGCTGGGGATTTTTCCATTTTCTCTTCACATCAAAATGTCATTTTTTAAAACTTTTTCTCTGAATTCTCGCACATTCGAGTGGTTCTGCTACTCTGATATTATATAAAAGCAAAACACATTGCAGAGAACCAGTCCTCTGTGAACAGTGAAAAATGCTTAAAAGTACATTACAGTCCTTTGACATTACACTCAAATTTCTGAATTGGCCAGCTTGAAATCAAATGTAAGCTCCCATATTTCTGCATCTAACTTTGAGAATTTTATCTGACATCCCTACAATGACAGCTTGCACATTCAAATACTTCTTATAACCCACAGAATTGTTTGATTTTTCATGTTTTTTATCAAATCAAGTAGATAGAAAGAAAAATTATTTAAAATTTTTGATTTATTTAATCTTTCCCAAAAGTCCTTTGCTATTGCTTTATATTTCAATCCATCACCAGGAATAGTGAGAAAAGGTTAAAACAATTGAAGGTGATGAAACACTTCATGGTAATGTAAATATCAGTTTTTATGAAGCAGACAAAAAAGTACTGACATGAAAAATTTCACTATTAATATAATAGCTTAAATAATTTTGTTATTGTTATTTTAACTCACATTCTGAATTTACGTATCTACCAAAAGAAAGGTGTTGCAGCAGACCTCTGGTTAAGGGTAGAAATGAGTAAGATACAGACTCTTATTCAAGAATATGAAAAGGGTTCTGGTTTATTCTTCTTACAGCTTAGCCATCCTAACTCTGACTACAGCAATCTCCTGCTGTAGGGTCCAGCTGCAGGCTCTGACTGCTGGATATTCCCTGATAGAATATGACTGCAAGTGTTGGTTTGCAGACTCTGAACACAGATTTCACCCAGCTCAGCTGTGACTGCAGGCTCCAAGAGCAGCTCTGACTCCATCAGAGACAGACTGACCTCATAACAGATCATTCATAGCACCAACTCCCTTCCTTGTTTCATTCTTTGTGTCTCTCTGGATCATTCCTCTTTCCTCAGGGCTCCTCAAGATCCCCCTTCCCCAGGCCCTCTGCCTCCAAAATCCCCCCAAATCCCCAACCCACCCCTTTTATCACACTTACCTTTTTTAGTCATAGCTGTGACCCATTGAGGGCAAGGCTGTTCCTCTTCTTTGGTAATTAGTACAACTGTGACTTATCAGGGGCAAGGTCACCTGTAGTCTCTTCTTCTACACCTACAGAAAGAGAATTGCTAATATGTATTATGAGCAACAATATATAGCTGTATACATTTATAAAAGAGAAAGGCATCTCATCCCTCAGTGTTTGAGGCTAATAAAAAGCTACTGGACAGTAAGGGATTAATTCTGATGAGGATTGAATTCTTTGACCATTAAAGCTGCCACTGATTTGTACAAAGTGGTTTGTTTCAATCATTCTTAGCAAGTATGTCTTGGATTGCTAAACATGTTTTTAATTTATAATGGCATTAACACAGCAGTTTGCTGCATTGTCACTTTTGGGAAGCATGAAATGAGACATGAAAGTTACCGGATTTGTTTGTAGGCACATGGGAAAGTTTCATCACAAAAATTATTCACTTGGCACTGAACAGCTCATACTTGGATTTTTCAAATAAAACAGGACAGACACTAAATATTTCAGCAAAATTCTGTTTGGCATTGGAGCTTCTGTTGGAAGAAGAGCCTAGACAGGGTGAATATGAATTTAAGTTTTATGTTTGTTGTTTGTGTTATTACAGAAAATCCCAAGTGTGCCCACCTATATCCTCACAGCAATCATTCTGTCTGCACAGCACTTTTCCTTACTTCTCCACCTGTGGGAAAAGACCAAAGAACAAATCAGAGAATTGCTGTAACCACATTTTGAGTGTTGTGTGAAACTGCGAAACTGTCTGCAGCATTTCCTGCAGCACATCCCAGGTGGGTCTGGCCCCTGTTCTGGCTGCACAGCTCCCTGTGGGGATGATGAGTATGATGTGGGCTCACACTTCACTGCTGGTGTGGCAGGTGGGTGTGGAACTGCTCCATGATCACCTGGACAGCCTTTTCCACCATCCAGGGATGCATCTCATGTCATCAGTGGCTGAGGAAAGGGAGCAAAGCTTGAGGAAAGGCTGAGGGAGCTGGCCTTGCTCAGGCTGGAGAAGAGATGACTGAGGCACAAACTCATCCATGTCTGTATCTGAAGGGTTGAAGAGGATAGAGTCAGGCTCTCCTTAGTGGTTCGAAACAATAGGACAAGAGGCAACAGGCAGAAACTGGAGGACAGAAAGTTACACCTGAACATCACTAAGAACTTCTTTACTGTAGCGTCACTTTTCTGTGATAGAGACTTTCTAGTATAAACCTGATTTTTATGGTTTTTCCCCTTTTGTTTAATCTTTAATTCCTGTAAGTTTTTGACATCCACCACAGAATGCCACAGTCTACACCACAGCTTAACTCAGCACTTGTTTTACTGGGACCTGACACTGGGTAATTTTTTTGACATTTAACTGTTTCTTGCATCACAGGACAAAACAAACAGCTCTTTTCAATATGATGGGATCAGGAGTAGCAGAGATAAATTGTATGACAATGACAGATGTGATAAAGAACCTAAAGGACAACTACTATCACAAAAGTAACTAAGAAAGAACACAGATTACCTCAAGTCTTTCGTTTATATGAGCAACCTCTCCCAGTTATAGTGTTTGTTTAAACTATTCAGGATCCTGTGACTTTATCCATGACCTCCACTCCCAATTGCTCTGTGAGTACTTTTATTTGTTAGGAAAAGTCTGTTCTTTAGCATCATCACTCAGAAATTGCATCACAGTGAACAAAAGAGATGGAATCCTGGATCTTCTGCACACTGAGAAGGAAAGTTCTGTAAAGCACATAGAATGATTCTGAAGACTGTGGCAGAGAAAAGGCAGGTGGATGTTTTGGCAGTACCACCTGGATGGTGTCAGGCGTAGAGATTGGGTATTCCACTCCCAAAACCCATGCCAGCTGGGTCAGCATGGCAGGCAGAGCACTCATTCCTATGGATGCACACTCAGAATCGTTTCCAGATTGTCCAGCCTGGCAAAGTGATGCTGAGTAGCCACAGCAAACATCTCCCTGCCATTTTCATTCCTGAGAGTTTTGTGTGCCTGACAACAGCCCTGCTGCTCCTCAGGTGAATATGTCTCACAGGTTTCCTGTGATAAATCTGCACAAACACTGCAATCTGTAAACAGCAGCACTGGCCTTCCCTGGAAACATTCAATATGCATCTGTTAATAGGATCAAATTTTCTTCTTGCATTTTCCAATCTGTTTATGAATACACTGTTCAGACTAGTGTGGTAACAGTAGTGTTCTTGCTAGCAAAACACCCCATCGTTGTGAAACTTGTAGAGATGTCAGTTTGCCATGAGAATTATTACAAAATGTTTTAGTTTGGCATTCTAGCCCAGAGCTGAATTACTATCCAAGCTGCTTGTTTCCCATTCCATGTTCTTGTTCAGAGAACTCCACTGCTCTTTCCACCACAAATGAAACTCTCTCCTTCTGCAAAGGACAATTCAGTGGCAATTCTCTGTGATAAATAAAGGACATGATCACTTATTGATTCTTATGTGCTATCTAAACTGTTGAGATGCTTATTCAACATCTTCACTTCATGTCCTATACTTTGGAGCTTAGGAAAATTGGGTAGTTATGTTTACAAGCTAGAAAACTGGAAAAAATCTAGGCAAAGCTAATTGTTTTGTCTTTGAGAATGAGATTCAGCTCATGGACTAAACCTAAATCTGGACATCTATATGTATATCTCTACTTGTGAAACTATGTGCCATTGTAGAAACAGCATATGCAGATATGTATTAGAGCACCCCAGATAACATTAAATTTCTACATTTAAGCTACTGCTTTGAGTAAAGAGCATTAAAAAAATCCTACAAGAGAGGCTTATATTTAATTTTACAAAACTAATAAGCATGAAATTATTCAGTTCAAATGAGAAAGATTAGTAAGGTTAGCAGGAAGCATGAAAACTCACCAATTATAGCTTGTTTACAGGATGGCAACACAGTTTAAATTTACATTCTAGGAAATAAGCATTATTTCCCATTATTTTGATAGTTCCTTTAGCATCTGAAAATGCAAGTGTTCCAATACAGTGGTGCACTGGGACATAGCAACTCCCGGAGCATTTTAAGAACATTAAATTAAAAACCACTAGGTTGAATAAGTAAAAACATGCCCTCCAATCTGTTTCAATAGTTTATTGCACTGTCAGACAACACTATTTATAGACTTCAAACTTTCTGAGTGGAAAAAGTTCACAAAGTTCCTTTCATAGAATGGTCCAGTTCCCTTTGCACATTAGATTATGTTTTCTGTTGATGTGTGACACTGCAAAGGCAGTGGGTTTGGACACATATAATCCTCTCCATGAAGACTTTCAGGCTGTAGCAATCATCCTCACTGAATTAGATAACCCCCCAAGCTGCAGCATGACTTCTGCATTTCACAGCTTTATCTGCATTCTCCCTTTATCTGATGGAAGCAGACATTTTTTACATAACAAAAGTGTTAATTAGTTCTTGAAAGGATTGATAGGGACTTGTTTTGTAATAATTAGAGCTAATGCCATTACTCCTGAGGCTAAGGCTGTGCTGGAACAGAGATTGACAAGCTTTGTAGTTAAACACAGATTCACAGGCACTCCATAAACAAACCTGTTTTATGAGGGTTTAATAGACATATGCATGCAAAAGCTGTGTATACCAAGTGTGTTTTGCAAGAACACATTATGTGAAGGAAAAACAAATTTTCAGATGATGCAATGGAATATAATATAGTAGAGTAGTTGTATTTCTTACAGGCATCTGAATTTCTAGACTAAATACTCTCTTTATACTTTTCCATATCCAGTGCTAGAAATAAAACAATTTAGCTTTTCCATGGAACTCCTAAAACAAACACTTTTCTCAGGCTAAAACTCTGCCTTCGAACCCCTGGGTAAAGCTGTCCTTTGCTTCACTGGGTTATTTGAATGATGAGCACATAACAGGAGGCATCAATAGGTAAGTCAGAAAGAATAACTACCCATACCCTTTAAAATACAAAAATAGTCCTTTAGACTTCCAATTACTTTTGTCAAGGATAAATGCATGGCAGATTTTTATTTAGTGCTTCTCTGAACCATTGCCTCTTCTCTGGAGAAAACAGGGATTTCAGAATCACAGAATGGTTTGTGTTGGAAGTGACCTTAAAGATTATCTCTTTCCAACCCCCCTGCCATGGGCAGGGACACCTTTCACTAGACCAAGCCCTGATCCCACCCAGCCTCAGACACTTCCAGGGATGGAGCATCCACAGCTTCTCTGGGAAACCTGTCACCACCCTCTCAGGAGATAATTTCTTAATATCAGGTCTGAGTCTACCCTCTCAACATCAAGTCTGAAAAGCCATTTCCCATTATCTGGTCACCACAGACCTGCACTAAGGTCTTCCTCAAGCCTCTTCTTCTCCAGGCTGAGCAGCCCCAGGATTCTTCACAGGAGAGGAGCTCCCTCCTTCTGATTTTCATGCCTCTCCTCTCCATTCCAACAGGACCACATCTTCATTGTCCTGAGAGCCCCAGAGCTGCATGCAGCACTCCAGGTGGGGTCTCACAAGAGCAGCATAAGAGAACTGTGAATTAAATACAGACAAATCATGACCTCAGTATACACTTGTTAGATTAAATTTATGTGACTTAAAAATAGATACGGAGAGTAATAACCACTGTCTGAGTTTTAATCTGATAAAAATGTGTTCTTAAAATGTTATACCAGAAGAATATAAAATTAGGAACGTGGCCCAAACTTCACTGACTTAAGAGAAATAAGCATCACTGAAAGGTTTTACTAATATGACAATTTAATGTATTTTGTTACTATGAAGGAAAGATTTTTAATATTTTAAAGTATCTCTGTCTTAAATCCATCTGCAAAGTGCACACTCTGCACATTCTAGATCCATTTGTAAACCTACCTCATCTGAAAAAAAAATCTAGTTTTTTTTTAAGTTCCTTTTCCATGATGTCTGCTTACTTGCTCATAGTCTCTGACAGATTGTCTACTTGAAAATAGCTGCAAGAATGATTTATATCTGTAATGTGTAATAAATACCATAAAAACAATATTTTTTTTGGTGATACATACTTGCTACTCATACAGTTAGCTAAAAATTGTGGGAAAACCCCAAAATGTAAGTAGTATGAGAAAAGGAGATCGGGGAGTGACTGCTGGCAAATTATCATGGTACATGAGCTGCATGGTACATGGGCATCAAATACTATACAAGATGAGTGCTCCAGCAACCAAAGGGGGGTAACTATTAACATATAATTAAACAATGGAACTCGTGAATTGTCGTGGACAATCAGATCAAAAGGCACAACTGACCAATTCAGGAAAGGAAGGGACTGTGGAGGTTTTCTTACATGAACACACCACTTCAAACTTGAGGAGGCCATTTAGCTTCAAATGAAGTATTTGGCAGGGTTTGTTCAAGTGTGTTCCTGCATAAAAATACCACTTGCCTGCCTTTATTTTGGTGTGAGCACCACTGTAGGAACCAGATACTGCTAGGGATGGATGCTAGGAGTGCTGTTCTGAGGTCCTGTGAAGCTGGTTTTTTAAAATTTGGACATGGGGTGTTCAATGTCTTAAATGAGAAGGTGCTTTCCTGTTCAGATAAGGTACGAAGGGTGGAACTTCAGCAGAGCAATAATCAAAAGCAGACTTCAACTCCTGACTCCCTGGGCAGTTTAACCCAGCCAGTGAATTAAGCAGAACAAAGCCTGGGTGAGGCTCCTTGGGCACACAAAGTGTCCTTGGGAGCCAGACTGGACAGATGGCCACGGTGCATTGAGCCTGTGGAGGAAGCTGGCCATTTAGAAAAGTCTCCTTCTCTCCTTCCCAAACTTGTAGCAAGTGTCAAAGGGAGTACCTTGTGCAGTCCCATTTTGCATCACTGGGATGCAACAACTGGCTTGGTCTGACCACTGAACTATAAAAGCTTATGGGTCCAGTGCTCCAGCATGAGCCACCTCATCTGGTGTTTGAATCTCAGGGCTGAACAGTGCTTTCAGCTTTGAGGGCAAGAACAAAAGAAAGTGTCTTGAGACTGTGGAGCTATGAAGTAACCACATGCAACATTTCTGAATTTAAGCACATTTTTAAAGCTACAAACTGATCTCTTGCTAAAAACAGATTGCATTCTTGTACAAACAGTATTCCCTTCTTAAACCTGAGTACAGCTGCCCCAGTCTTGACCTAATCCAGCTGTATAGAAAGTTTTCTGTGTGATAAATATGACTTAACTTCAGATGTTAATCATTTATCCTCTGTTTTTTCCAACTCGTATTTCCAATCACATATATGAACCATTCAAGCTTTAAAACTTTATACCAAAATTCTAAAAACAGGTCATTTTATCATTATGTGAATATTAGGAAGCACATACTCAGATTGAAATACTGTGCCAGGAAAGTGCCTATGGCTACTTGAAACAGGAGTTTGCCCTAAATTAGTATTCATACTACAAAGAGATGGCAGGCATCTGCATTAGGGATCCCAAGCCATCTTTTAGGTGCCACCTAAAACATTCATCAAAATGCCACCAAACCCTGTAGGTAATTTAAGTGCCTAGATTAACCGATTAAGGTGTCAGTGACAAAACTACTTTTAAAACTGCTTTTTCTGTTATTAATGGACAGAAAATAACTCCCACAGGCTGAGTCCAAGTGGCTGCATCAGGCTTTTGCTCTGAAATGCCCTTAGAGCAGATCCTTTTTCTCAGCAGGGAATACAAGGATGGACATTAGTCTCCCACATGTTATCCTTTGTGATTATTCCACATAACTCCCCATGTGACATCCAAACTGAGAAACTCCAGAGAAGAAGGTTCCTGAACTGAATGTAAATCTTAGCCTGTCCTAACTCCACGTGAGAGTGGGATTCAGCACCCCCCAGACATCTCCCAAATCTTGTTTACTGGGGATAGATAAGCGAGGCCCAGGCTGACTGTCATCTGTGCTCAGCTGCCCAGGGCTCTTTGTTTTGAGACACTGCAGTGTCTTCTGTGCTGCAGAGCTGCAGGTCAGCTCAGGAGCAGTCCAAGAATTTGCATTTCTGTGCCAGGAAATGTCTGTTTTGAGGATGTCCAGGAGCAAGGTGCTGAACTCATGCCTTCACCCTCCAGCATGACTTCATCCTCTTGTTTTGCCCACTCACCTGCAGGGTCTGACCCAACAGCCCTGCTCACAGCTTGTCTAACTCCAAACCACATCAACAGTGCAATGCTGGTGCCTTCCCACACACTCCATATTGTCTAGCTTGCAAATTCCCTTCTTCCCACATTGAAACTGATTTTGTATGAAATACAACACTGTTCATTTTAGCAGGAAGTGGAATGTAATTTTCTGTGCAACCTGTTCGTGTTTTTGTTATAATTATCTATAAGGTTAATTAAATCATGGGGAGATGAATGTTCGAGACTTTTCTTAAAGAAAATCTGTTATCTTTCTAAATCAAATGGAAAAACTTCTTTTCAGAACTTCTTGCTAATTGAAAACATAGAGAAAGTTTTTCTAAAACTATTTTTAACAAAACCTAGGATCTTTTTAGTGATTAATTTTTTTTTTTTTCAAAATAAAGAAAGTTTCATGAAATCCTGAAACTACACTAAGAAATTAGAGGGGCAAAACTAGCAGCCAACTCTCTCCTTTCCCTCACACTTTCAGGTTGCCAGAGCCATTTCCACTACCCTCAAACCTTTCCCAAACACTTTCTCACAGAAATACTCCAATTTTACCTGTTATTCCATCCAGAGACAACTCAGTTCCTGCTGTTACCAAGTGCAAACCTGATGAGAGAAGAACTGAGCAGCACCACAAACATTGCTTGTTCTGAAAATGAAAACATTTTACTTACCTATTCAGCAAACAGAACAAGCAAAATCAATCCAAGAAATCATTTTGCAAAACATTGCACAGGGCAATTCAATCTCCTCTTTGACAGAAGAAAATGATGGAGATAATTTACATATGAGAGCTGTTCATCATGTGTAGAAACAGTTATAAAAAATGTTGTCAGCACCTTTTCATCTGAAAAAGGCTGTTTTAGCAAGTGATATATTTAAATACAAGGTTGCACTGCTTCCAGAAGGAGATTCTTTGATCTAAAGAAACGAACATTTCATTTATCAATGCATTAAAAAATGTCCTTTGTAAGCTGCTATGATTTTTCATCTTGCCTGTTAGTTTTGGCATAGCATTTCACAGAATTTTGTAACTAGCACATATGTAATCACATAAAAAGTAATAATAAAAATGCAAAGAATCTGGAAACTGAATTCAGGGCTGCTCAAAGTTCTGTTCAGGTCCAGCAACACCCTTTAACATATTTAGGGCATAGTTACCTACATAGCTATACCTATATGCAGGTAGATACTTAGCTATTCTTATAATGGTAGTCAGGCCTTCTACCATGGATTTTTCACCATTCAGTTATTGCTTGAACCTCAAAAACTTTAATTGAATTCATTTCTGTCAGGTCTAAGTCATAAAAACAACCTTCCTGAATAAGTTTATTCCACAGGGCATCAACTCCTGTAATTATAGTGATTTAAACTATATCTTTTATAGTTTTGTATATACAAAACTTCCTGCCTGATTTGCTCAGTTTCCCAAAGGTTGAAGAGCTTGCTTTGTCTTTTATCCCATAATTTTCCTATGGTTTATTTTAATTTAGTTGATATACTCAACATCTCATGCCCTAGAGTAAAATCCCTTCACAGACTCCTTTTCATATGAAGGAATTACATGTATTTTATGTGCATACATTTAAGATATTCAAAAGTCATCTTTCTTGCAGGCTTACATTGAGAAATAGTAGTCTTTTCTTTCTTTCTTTCAAGGTAAAAGATCAACTTATCTTTTATTAGCAGTGAGCCAAGAACTTGTCCTGTTCTCATTGTGCTCACACATAATGAATATTTTAGGTTTTCAATAATAATCTTAATGAACAAGTCAGGGAATTAGTTGGCTGCATAAGTGACTACGATTGGGTCACTTAAAGGGTAAGACAATCTTAAAATTAGTGAGGCACTGGGGAGAGCTATTTAGAACATTTGAAAATGTATATGCTGAGATATTCAAGAAACCTTTTTAACTCCATCTTTTGCTATAAAAAAAAAGATCTCCCACTGGCTGAAAAATGACAAACCATCCATATATAATTTAATTTGTTTTGTATAATTTTACACATTATTTTATTTGGAATGAAAGGCACAAGTTTGCAAGGTTTCTCAGCAAGTCTCTGCTTGAATTTCTGTGTTTTGGTAGTGCACAGCAGGATAAATATATGCAGTGAAAGAAACACTAAGTAATGGAGACAGACAGTGGAATGGAAACATATATATCTATAAAAAGTGCTTGGTGCAATTCCTTTAGTCAGGCAGGTCAGCAGCTGATAACACCTGGCTGTGATGACCATAACCTGCATGGTGTGTTGTGTCTTTCCCTCTCACAGCTGCTGAGTCCAATCAAGATTACCAATCAGGACAGTGGTTTAAGAATAATAAAATATTTTAGAAAAAAATTGTATGTTACATAAAATTTTATTCTCATTAATGATTTTTTTAAATGTGAGAATGTACAGCAGAAATACTGATTCTTACACTTGTGAGTGCTTGATAGCAGAAAAATAAAATGACAAGAGGCAAAACTGAGATGATGGTGCGTGTTTGACAAACAGAAGAAAAGCTAAGACAGGATCAAACTGGTATGGAATAAAAGAAAACAAACATTGTGAACACTTCAGAAATGCTTTTATAGGAAGAAGTAATATGCACTAAACACTGCTATTTCACAATTGATTGTCTCTGCTCATAGCTTCATGGGGGTCTTTGTAGAATTCCAATTCAATAATGAGGATGAAAAGCCAAAGGCAAAAAAATCATCCTGGGGAAAGTAATGTTTGTCAAGGTAAAAATGCTTTTGAAGTTAATGTTTTAATTTATTCTGAAAACAGACCCCAAACGAACCCCAGCCAAAACCCCACTCACTGCAAAATGTTGACACTTTTAAAGGACTTTACTGCTTTCACTTGACTTGTCAAGTGGGGTCTGCCCACACCTAGCACAAATTAGCCATTCAGTACTGAAACCAAGTTTCTCAAGTTATGGCTGCTATACATAGAAGACCAATATGTTTAATATACTTCAGCTCTAACCCACTCCTCCAACGGAAAATGAGTAACTTATAATTTTATTTTAATAAATTATTTCACCACTTGTTCTTTTTTGAGAAAACAGACTGTATTACTTGGCCTAAGTGGTAGGATATTGTGCAATTCACAACAGAATTCATATTTTCAGTCCACTGCAATGTTTCAGCACAGCTTCATCGAGGTCAGAGCTGCTGCATCAGCCAAGGATCTGCTACAGAACTGAGCTGCAAATTTAGTGTGTAACACACAGAGACAGGAAAAAAAAGTCCTATTCATAAAGAAAAGGCAGGAACAAAGGCTTGAGTCCCTGGTCAAAAAACCTCCTGTAACCAACAACATTTTACAGTTATTGTTAATTTCAATGGCTCACAATTCACTCTTCACTAAGCAATACTAGTATTTGTTTTGGAGTATTTTGCTACACCAGATATAGAAAATAACACAGTTTAAAAGTCATGGACAGGACAAAGTGACATAATGAAACACAGGCATAAAGAAATCAGCAGAGCTACCTGGGACACCAAAAATACAACAAAAAACCCCTCTCTGAGAAGTCTATTGTTTATGTCAGCAGAAAGACATGAGATGAAAAAAACCTGACAAATTACAAATATTTGCCTTTTTATTTTTTTTAATTAAAAAATATATTTGCTTTAATCAAATATGAGAATCTGAAGCACCCACTTAAAATCCCCCTTTCTGGTTCCAGAAATGAAAAAAGAGCACAACATTCAAAGCAAAACCAAATCTTTGCCTGTCCTCATCCTTGCTCCAGCAAATGCCTCTTTTTTTTTAAAGTACTGGAGGAAGGTGCAAAGATTCCTCTAAAGGACACATGCAAAATAATCTGCCAGAAGAGAAAATCTGCTTAGAAAAATATATAGCATTTTTGAATTGTGCTCTCCCTGAAAAATGGTAGAGCTGAACCTTAAGTCTACTTTCGCACATTATCTTTCAATATATTTATATAATGTTTTAATATATATACCTCTCATATATATCATGTTATGAAAAATGTTAGTGCCATTGTGGGGTATCAGTTAAGAAAAATATGGGAGGTTTTTGTACTACAATTTCCTTTACAAATTGGTGAGTTTATGCCTGCCAGAAGATTATCTGTGTTTTGGAGAACATATGTAATATGACAGTTGTAAATTCTATCACATTTTTCTTCTTGAGTGTTCATGGACAGGATGCTGCACTTTAAAGGAATTCTGTGAGACTAAAAATTTGAGGTCAGTGGGTCTGGATGACTGTAACAGAGTAGATATTCTATATTTAATTAAGTAGCTGATCCTGAGAAAAGAATCTTCTGTTTCTCCTAACCTGAACATGTGACTACTCAAAACTTTAAGAGTCATTCCCCAAAACTGAGATTAGCAGTTGGAGAACCCATCCTGTGACTCATGGGATCTGAGATTCACAAGTCTTAAACTCCCTTGTTTTGCAGGGGAGTAATGAAATTTGGCTGGCTCTGGGAGTTTTCCCTGGTGGTTTCTATCTTGCCTTAATTACTTTGCAGACTTCTATCCTGCCCATGTTCCCCTTTGGACTGTACAGGAATAACAGGCACATTCCAGGCCTACAGTGTTTCCTGCTTAAAAAAAAAAAAAAAAAAAATCTTGAGGTCCTTTGGTGAGTGAGTGCCATGTAGAGGTCTTGACACAAACAAGTTTCTGCAGCAGCCTTGAAAGAGGGGCTCATGGTGATTGAAGGCAGAAATTCCCCCTTCATCTCTGTCCAGCTGCTCCTTCCCACAGCTGGGCTCTTCCAGCTAGTCCTTCTAAATTTGGCTGAGGTGTTTGTGCATCCCCATTTTACCTCCTTTTCACACAGTCTGCTCTCCCACACATCCTCCTTCCTCACCTTCACTGCTATTTGTCACTCTTCCCATTGCAGCCCCTGTGCAGCATAGACCTTTCAGAAATGGAGTTAGGAAAAAAAGTCCCCATGTCCTAGATTGAAAAGCTACAGAGTGCTAAAGACTGCATCTCTGTAATTGTTCTGGTTTTCTGGTGGTTTTTCCATCTATGGATTAGGATGAAAATTTGGATCTTCTGATTGTCTCCAGATGAAAGTAAAACATAAAATTCTGTTCCCAGAGGGATCTTTTCTTTGTTATTTCTGTGCATGTTTGGTTTTGCATTGAAATATTATTATAATAACTTCTGCTACTACTTTTTTTTTTGTGTGTGTAGGGTTTGCAAAACCTCTCATTGTTCTATCCCAGAAATAAGTCTGACGTGCATGAGCTGCTTCTCTTGATGCACAGGACTTGATTCTGATGGCCACATATGAAAGGAGCAGAACTAATGGGCATTGTCCATTACAAAAATACCATTTTGATTCATGGTTTGTATTTTTGCCTTGTCAGTGGTGTGGTATCACAAAACAAGGCTTAGATATTTTTTAGTGAATTCCAAGCTAACAGTTTTGGAATATGAAGAATGTGTGCCTGCATAGGCATCCAAACATATGCCATAAAGCCATGAGCACACAACCTATTTCTGCCACAAGCACCACAAAAAACTGGGAGTGAGCTGCTTCAGATCACTCCAAAAACCACCTAGATCCTTGCCAAGTCTGTTTGCCTTTATAGTTTAATTCTAGAGTCAATAAACACAAAGAAAAGGCCATCAAATGAACAGTATGCATGTAAATTACAATTAGAGCATGCGACTGGTTTATCATAAAAATATGGATATAGTTATGTCTCTGAGCTGAATGGAAAGAACCACAAGTTCTGACAACTTGCACCTGCAATATAAATTTGTTGGATTTTTAGAAAAGTAAAATACTGCATTACATGTACACAAAGTATATATTCCTTAGCTATGGTCCTCTTTTGAAACTGAGATCCTGAACAATGCTGCCAAAAGAAACAGCTTTTGTGCTTTCAGACAGCCAACATCTTATAAAACCAGGCAGATGAATGATGTTATGTGTAAGGGATGAATAAAAATATCAAAGACTGAAGTTCCAAACAGCCTTTGCAGGCCAAGAAAACTGTATTAAAATTCATTCCATAGAAAATAAAGCAAATAACATTGGGACCAACCTGAGAATTCAGTTTTGCTCCAGAAGCTAAAGACTTGTGAATATCACTGAGGCAGATTGATCCCTCTTTTTGCAGTGAAACTTCCTAAGGTTTTAGACACATTACTGCTCTGGGTTTGTTCATTGATGATAAAGGTGTGAGCCTATGGTTTATGAAAGTTTTTTGATAAGTGGGTATCCTTATTGCCCTTTGATGTTGATAGTATTCAGAGTCATGCTGTTGTATTCAGGGTTTTGAATTCGTGATGAACCTTTCGCCATCAATGTCAGAAGACTGGATTTCATTCTGACTAAAACCAGAAGAAAGATTTTGTTAAGTCAGACTGACAGCCTTCACAATTTAAATTACAGAATTGCACTAAATCCCCCCCAACTTATGCTTCAGTTAGCATCTAATAATGAAAAAATAAGAACGTAATTACTCAATGATCTCCAAATTATATAGCACTGCACAATTTAAATTTTAAAAAAAAATCCCTCATTCATGTTAATGAACACAACATTAATCAACAAAGGCACACACTGCTTTATAACTTTCTCATGCCAGTAAAATATGCAGGTGAAAATTTCCTCTCTGTTCTTCAAAGCAGTGGCCAGTTCAAACTGCTTTCAGTTATTTATATGTAAAGCATGAATACTGGTAATTAAAGACTTCAGAAAGAGCTAGATCTATTTATCAGATGTTATACAAACGCACAGAAAAATCCATTCTTTTCTTAGGCTACACCACATTTTAATCAGAAACTATCAACTGACCATCAAAGGTGGTAAGAAGAATGGCACTATAGAGACAAACATCCCCTGTGGGTTGGTTATGGGTGAGAGTCACCTCACCTGACTTGACATATCTGCAGATTAAAGTTCAGACAATGAACTAGTCACCATGCTCTGCCTTTGGGGGGCTTCTCCAAAGGAGAAGTCATCTGACCTTTCTAGAGCAGGATCATGTATTCTTTGGAGGTGCCTGTTTCCCTTCTTGGACTAATTGGGAGTCTCAGGTGACTGGATCATAATTAATGTCTTACTTTTGGCTTGTACTTGCATGGTTGATCTTTCTGCATGACCAAGGTATCCCAAAGAGAGGAATAGAAGAGGTCACAAGCTGAAAAATAGGAAGTGAGGAAACAAAAGTGTACTTTCACCAGTATTTTTAAATGCCTTATTTAATGAGAATATTTCTCCTTTATCTTATTTTTGGTCTTCTCTAGAAGAGGGCTGCTGCAATACAAAGGGATTCTGGCACCAATCCTCAGTGTTACAAGATACATTTTGGAAGAATGTAGGAAGCTGGATCAGCCTCTGTCCCTTGGTCACTTAAGTTACAGCTCAGTTATATATTTGAGCTTTTTCTGGCCTTGCAGATGCTTCTATTGTGTCCAGTCACTTCATTTGTCTCCATAATTCTATTTTATTTGTGTTTTATTATTTTCTATTTAAATGCATTTTTAATAATGGGGTTTTTTTTTATTTCTCAACCAAGAGCTTCACAAATAGACCAGTGTGATTCTTTGATCCCTTATGACATCCAAATATAGAATAGATGTAAGTACTCCCATGTAATTACTCCCAGGTAAACTCTAAAGTTATCAGGTATTTTTAGCCTGTTTAGACATAACCCAGAAATCCCTAACATACATCTGGATCTGCTCCACTTTTCAGTTTTGCCAATAATACATTTATATCTGGTAAATAGTCTGTTGGGTCTCATGTATTCAGAGACCTTCATGTGCCAAAATAATTTGCTGTTGTACCTTGCCTTCCAAAAATCAGGATGATGAAACATACTGCTACAATAGGATTTGCTCTAACACTACTGAAAATTCAGTTATCTTGATATTGATCATGGCTGATATCTATGGGAATGATTTCTCCAGAGATTTATCTTCTTTCTAGTTACTTGGCTATTTCTTTTTCTCCCAGTTACTTAGCTCAGGACTGGCACTTTTTCTTATTTATCTGCTCTAACTCAGACTGAGGTTGAAGGTTGAATTCTGGGATCATTCACTGAAATTCCTGAGTCAAGTCAGAGATAAGTGATCAAATCACAGTTTTGGCCTTAAAATACTTCTCTTCATAAATGAAGTCTTCTCACTGAACTGACATTAATGTGTAGCTGCCAAGTGGCTGAGACTGAAATAATTAATAAATAATAATATATCAAAATATGTATAGTGATAATAATAGAAGAATATCTGCATTAAGATATTAGCTTAATTTCTTTTTTTTTCTGCTTCTAAAAAAATTATTTAACCAGGAAAATATTAAGCTGATAATATTTTTATGTGCTGAACAAAATTGTTGAAAAGTACACAATTGGTAGAAATTGCAGTCTTCCTTTTTAATATAAAGCTCTGGTTTATTTAAGTTTGTCAGTGACCTGAAAGCACCTGGAGCTTTGCATTGACTTGGTAGATGCAGCACCTTTTCACATGTAAATACTTGTGGTGTAAATGTCCATTTTCAAAAGCATTTTTTGAGTGCAGCACCTGCAGTGCTGCTTCTTTTGTACGGCCTCAGGTTCTGCTCTCATTGCAATCAATGTCCCAAGTCTTCATTTACTGAAAGAAGAACATTTGAAAGAGAAAATGTTAAAATCCAGCAAACCAAACCAATCTATATTCCAACTGCAGTTCATGTCTGCAGATTGCTAAGATAGAAGTTATCTCTCCAAACCAAAGCATCAAATGCTGGCTCTTGAATGCACTGGGATCCTTCTCATTTTGGGTCAAGTTACAGTCCTCTCAGCTGACAGAACCACTGAATATATCAGCATTTTACACAGATGCATATGGTTTCAATGATGCTAAACTTTTTAGAGCTTTGTTGTTGTTGGTTTTTTTATTATTTTTTTTTAATCCCTAGCCCTGAAGACTGAATGGCAGCCAGGCATAGCCACATCTAGAAATGCTACTGATGTAAACTGAATAAAATTTAGTATAAAGCTGAATAAATTATTTATACGGAAAGTAGAAATATATAAAATCAATTAACAATCTGTTAGTTTAGTTTGAATGAAATAACTTTCTGTCAGACTCTGACGGCAATTCTGTTCAACGAGGAACACCAACATGTGGCAGCTCTGTTTGCAGGTTGTAATGCTGAGATGAATAGCACCTTTCATAACAGAGTCCTCAATAACCTCTGGACTTGATCCTGAAAACACTTTGTATGTAATTATGTTGGCTTCAGCTGGACTACTTCAGGGTGGGTTTCACTCATTTAACATTAGACATTTAGAAGAAGACATGGAGGCTCCCTCTGCAGTCAAGGGAGAGACATGGAAAACACTAATGAACAAGATGTGTTCCTTGTCTCAAGCACTTTTAATCTTTTTTTTTTTTTAAATGATGGGGTACCTCATCACAGAGGGAACTTGGAATTGATCTCTGTTGACTGCATAAGGAGCAGCTACAATTCCAAACTTCAGTTTTATGCAATAAGCTTATTTGAAAATTTGAGGGCTTTTGTTTTTGTTGAGCAAAGTCTGGGGTTCTTACAGCAGTCAGCTGAGCTACTTGTGGAAAGACCCAATCAATGCAGCATTCATCACTTTATTTAGTGCAAAGCATTCACTGGTAATGACTGATGTCTCCTGTGGCAGGAAAGTTGTACTCTACAGGCTGTGGATGCTGCAGGACAATCAGACCTGGATGCAGCTATGATGCAAATGAGAGCAGTGTGCAAGAAGAAAACAGTTCATCAAATGGACAAGAACTGTGGTTGATGTGGTGATGGGCTCATCTACGATAAATCTGTGTCTGGCCATGTGGGAAGAGTGAGTTGTGTTCCTGTAAAAGGTTCTATTGAATTGCAAATAAATTAAAAATAAAAGAGAAAAAAAATCGTACTGGTGTTTTCCCAACAGCTCCCCACAAAATCCTTTTCTAGTTCAAAATATAGCTTGCTGTGAATGGTTGAGATACTCAAAATATGATGATGCAGGGATTTTGCTAAGCTTTTGGGATCTGGCTTCCATTCACTGGGATTCAGATGTCTCACTAACCTCTTTTGGCTGGGCTAGGTTTCTTGTACAGAGAAACTCAAGCTTAAACCTTTGAAGTTCTCTTCTAGAGCTCTCAAAATCCTCAACTTCTATAAATATATGCCTGCCTATATGAGAAGATGTCTTCAAGTTAAGAGCTCCTTTCCTTCAAACCTGTTGCAGAAATTTCATGAAAGGATTGAAACAGAATACCAACAGAAAACAGAGGAAGTATGTAAACAAACCTGCTATACCAACTTACTGTTTTCATCCTTCTGACAGTGCTGAAAATTCCCATCTTCCAAACAAATTTCCTATCAACTTGGCCAGTGGTATAGTGTCTTAAGCTAGTGACAACAATCTGTTCTCACTGAGGAGGCTATAACAAATGTAATGTTTAAGAGTTTAAGGGAGGTGATCTTATAATACAATCAAAATAGTTATTTATTGAGGACAGTGAACATGAGCCCACATAATGTATGCTGTAAATCACCAAGGCATGTGGTTCCATTTAACACTATTTTGCTTGAAAAGTGATCACTTAGAGGTGAGGTTTGCCCTAAGTTGGGTAGGAAACAAAAATATGCAAGAATAAGTAATAAATAGGGTGTGTTTTGGACAAAGCCATCCTTTACAGCCATTCAGAGGGCAGAACATTTCTATCTATAGAACCATTGCTTGGGTGTTTGTCTTCTGTTAACCACAAGTACATATTTTCACTGGAAAAATGCGACTTTCAGGCATTCCCAAAGATTTGTTCATGCTAAGGATAAACAGAACTAGATATCCTGTGTCCTGAGATAAGAAAATACATGGCACCATTTCATTTAATAGCACTCATGTTTTATTAAAATGAGGGTTATTTTATTCTTATTTCTGCAGCCACCACTGAGGGGAAGTGGAGTTCTCTGGACACAGCTCAGAGCTGATTTTATTCTTACCCTCCCCTGCTTGGTGCTGAAGGCCATAAATAAATACAGCACTCATTGCCATTTAGGGAGATCAGGATAATGCCTTAAACCAATTAATTCAACGGCTGATTTCACTGGAAGTAGAAATACAGAAGTTTAATTTATACAAAGCAGGAAGATGAGCTTCAGTTAATTCTTCATGGAAATTAATTTCTGACTCATAAAATACATAGGACTATGGGCTCTCAGAAGCTGATTTTCTTTCCTATCCTGGACATAAGTGGAAATGCAACAAACCTTTTTCTTACTATTTATTTTAAAGATACTGAATGAATATCCTAGACATGATCTGTAGACAAATTTTTTATTCTTCTAACCATATTTGGGGCAGATCCCACATGCACTATAGGCCTGTCCAGGTCCTGGCCAAGGTTAATTAACAGGGTTAATTTTTGCAGCAGTCAGGAGGGACGTGGCCAGGACCCTGGGGTTATTGATACCACCTCATAGCCATGCTCAGGGATAGGGTGGGATGTTTTCCAGTTTTTTTTTTTTTTTTTTTTTTTTTTTCCCAGAGACATAAAATCAGTGTGCATTGCTGTACAGGTGTTGCATTATGATTACCAAAACTGGAGTAAAGCAGATTCTCCTCCTCTCAAAGTGGTGGCAGAGGGAGAGAACAGAGTTCTTAGTCTTTCTTTGGAGACCCCAAAGGTCAGTCTAGCTGCATCAGCACAGGGCAATGGACAAATTCTGGCAATTCTCATGCAGAAAGAGTGCAGAAAAAGAGCCTTTATCTCCTGATGGACTGCAAGGTGGAAACTCAATACCTTACTGGTAGTGTCTCATCCTCCTTAGAAAACCAACTTCTAGTAACTCTAGTATATGTGCGTGTGTGTGTTTATGAGCATATGTATATACACACTTGCATATTTATATGTATACAGTCTTCTCTATACAGTCCATTAATCAATGTAGGTGCCATTATTGGAAGTGGAAATATGACTTATGTCTTCAGAGAATACTGATCCAGATTCTTGGGCAGCGTTTGATTTGAATTTGACTTTATTGCAAGTGTGGAACTCAGTCTGCCAGTGTGCTTGCACAGTAACTGCAGGAGTAGTGACCCAAACCTCCTTAGGGAAGCAAATGTGGTGGCTGAACCAGAAACACAGGCACTTGAGGCTGACTGGATGAGGTGATTTCTGTGCTGATTGCTCCCTCTTCATCCTTACAAAGGCTTCCCCACTCGTGGATCCTTCACTGCTCATCTGGCTTTCCAGTAGATGAGGATAAAGCAGTTCTGGTCTTTAGTGGCTTTATTTATCATGTTTAGCATTTTCTTGTTTTGCTGGAAATGTTGCAAATGCAGGGATGGATGGCTGGGAACAAGCAATGCAAATCGATGCCTCATTTTTTTGGCTTGTAAAGAGTGGGAGGTTCCTTAAAAAAGTTTTGGAGTTGGACATGAATTACAGGACCTTCTCATGAAAGATCTCAGAGTCACCAAATGCATGGTAGTTCAATTTAAAGTGATTAAGCTAGGCCCAGCTTATCCCAACATTTGGAAAACAATCCCTCTCCTTAAGAGATTTAAGCAATGCCATTGCATTGCATCATGCAGCAGGCATTTCTGTCCCTGCTTACAGAAGGAATAATAGTTCTCAGCATAAACACACTTACAGTGTGGCAGCAGGCTGCTATCTCGTGTTCTCCCGCAGTCTTTACTAAAGGACTGTCTATTTCACCATGACAATTAATTTCACATGAAAATAGTTTTGCCTGAAATATGCCAGTTTGGCATTACAGCGTCTGGACATTGTTCAGATTAATGATCAAGCACAAAATTAAGCAAATGGTAAGTAACAAAAATAACTGACCTTTCTTCCACATTTTAATTATTAATGAAAGATCTGCTTGGACATTTAATTCATGCTTGTATTATTGCCCTATGAGAAAACAAAAATGCAGGTATCTGATGTTCAACTTCTGCTTTCATGAGCCACTCAACTTTACAGAAAATTTGAACAGTTCTGGACACCTAGGATAGAATTTAGCCTTATGGAAGCCCCAAATTAGCTACCAAAGGAAAAAAAAAAAAAAAAAAAAAAAAAAAAGAGAAAACCCCCTCACTTTTGAAAATCATATTTAAAAGGATCTGTTGAAATCTTCTGCCATCCAACAGTCAGTATCCTTTCTGCACGAGAAATAATGACATCATCCTAACCATCATTATACCATCACCACATCTTCAAAACATGGGAAGGAACCTTTCTCTTCCTATGGAAACTTTAGACCATTTCTGTAAATTTGGCAGAAATTCCTATTTCAGAGGGCATTTCCAACACCCTGTTATGAGCAAAAGCAGTCCTGACCAAAAAGGTCACCCAAAGAGGTGACATTAACACATAGGCTGAGAAAGGTAAAATTCCTTCTGAGCCTCCCAGCAAAGCTGTATTTATCAGCTCTGGGAATTTCCGAAGAGTGGTTTAAAATACAATGCCAAGGAATGAATGCATCGAGCGATCGTTTACAGTGATCTTGTGCAGATGGAGAATGCCTGCTCAGGCTGTGTCCATGGCATGACCTCGTGTAACCTTGTCTGAGCCTTCCTAGCGAGCCGCACAAAAGCGCGCTCGTTTCCTGCTGTCGGCAGAGAAATGTTAATTTATCAGCTTTCCTTCAGCCAGCAGCCACAAGAGGGCGGATTTTTTCCTGCTTTCCTCCACTTCGTGAAGAGCTTCTATCTCACAAATGCGGTTTTGCAACTTTTGAAAGATAAATCTTCTGCTATTTATTCCACCCCCCCCCCAAGCTGCTAAAATAAAACCATTTCCAAAACATTTATTTCCCCCCCTTTACATTTCACCGAGTCTGTAGACTTGTTCCACAAATGAGAAAAGGAGACATTCATGCTGATTCCTTTTTCACAGGAGTCTGAAACATCACCAGAACATGAAACAAACAGTACTTTGCAACACATTTTCATTTTATCAGGACTCATGTTCTCATACTTCTATTCTGTAGTTCTAATAAATGTTTGAAAAACAAAAAATACACAAGGATTTTTCTTCCATCAACCTGCTTCTCATTTTCTATTTGTTGAGCTTCTTCAGTTGCAGAAAGGGGCTATCAGCAGAGTGCCTGTGATCTTCAGTGAGTGGGAACAAGGTAAAGTGCAAAAATTATTCTGCAGAAATTCAAAACATGAACTGGGCTCAAATCTGCATCATCCTCATCCCAATTATATTTGTATTAAGCAGTGCCATGTGGGGATTAAAGCAATGGAAAATTTTACCAGTGATAATGACACGAATGTGGAAATTCAGTATAAAATCTCCTTTCATTTTTTTTTTTTAAGAGGCTTTAAACAGCAGAAGTCAACAGTCAACCTATCCCCAAATTCCTCCTGTTGTCTTTTGGGAATATAAAACACATGTAGATAAGTACAGTATGCATTTGTGTGTGCAGAACTTATAAAAACAATGTCAGTTTGGTACTGTAGTAAGAAACTTAAAAAAAAACCTAGGTAAAAAAGGTGTAAAGTTAACTTTTTGATGAACCAAAAAACCTCCTCTTATTTAGCTTCTGTCCTGTACACCCAGACCACCCATCTGACTTCTGTGTGAATGGTAGGTGAGGATGAAGTTCTGCTGAGGTGAGTTACATGATGGAAACTCCAATATATTTCCCTGGACTTCTTTGGTTCTGCTGTTATTTCATGGGAGCAACAGTCGGGGTCTGTTCCACAAGCGAGCTGAAGACTTTCAATCTGAGCCCTTGACTGAGGGAAAGGCAGCTCTTGAAAGAGCCCCAGTGTGCGTGTCTGGAAGTGTCTGATACTGCCTGTGCCATGTGTGCAATGGCTCTCGGCCTGTGGGCAGCAGGGCTCTTCCTCGGGCAGCCACAGCAGGAAATGTGTGAGAGAGAATGGTCTGGGGTGGGACTGGGCCTGTCCAGCAGAAATTCTCTCTTAGGAAGTGGTCTGCCAAAGCCAGAGAACCACCAATGTAGCACATTCCGGAGGCAAAACAAATAAATGCCACGGCAGATGTGTCCCTGGCAGCTACAGTTCCACACACGGGCAAACTCTTAAATACGCACCAGCGCTGAGCTCCGGGCCACTCATCAGTGAGTCTGGTGAGCTGGATCTTTTTCTCAATCAGCCTACAAACCAGTGTCCTGCAGTTCCATCCCGGGGGAAATGTGTCCTGGAACACCGTGAGCGGAGCTGCTTTAGCCGTGAGGATGAGGAGCAGCGGCCGCGCACGGCGCTCCCACAGCCAGGCCGGGATGCTGCTGTGCCAGCTCGCAGGAGTGTGCCCGGCAGAGCCGGACAGGGCTGCGGGCCGTGCGGGCACACGGCTCAGGGTCCCCGGGTGGGACACACGGCTCAGGGTCCCCGTGCGGGCACACGGCTCAGGGTCCCTGCATGGGACACACGGCTCAGGGTCCCCGGGTGGGACACACGGCTCAGGGTCCCCGTGCGGGCACACGGCTCAGGGTTCCCGTGTGGGGCACACGGCTCAGGGTCCCCGTGCGGACACACGGCTCAGGGTCCCTGTATGGGGCACACGGCTCAGGGTCCCCGTGCGGGTACACGGCTCAGGGTCCCCGTGCGGGTACACGGCTCAGGGTCCCCGTGCGGGCACACGGCTCAGGGTCCCCCTGTGGGCACACGGCTCAGGGTCCCCCTGTGGGCACACGGCTCAGGGTCCCTGTATGGGACACACGGCTCAGGGTCCCTGTATGGGACACACGGCTCAGGGTTCCCGTGCGGGCACACGGCTCAGGGTCTGCGTGCGGACACACGGCTCAGGGTCCCCGTGCGGGCACACGGCTGAGGGTCCCTGTAGGGGCACACCGGCGCTGACGGGCGCTGCCCGGGAGCCGCGGGAGCAGGGGGTGTGTGCGGGCGGCGGCTGACAGACACACAGCCGGACACACAGGCGCACTCTCAGGCGGCAGCCCATTTGCTGGAGGGGTGTGCATGTGCGTGCGAGGGAGTGGAAAGGGGTGGCGGGATGGAGGGCGGGCGGCCGAGGGAAAGTCTGACACTCGCGCAGAAGGAGCGAGACCCTCCGCTGCTGCTGCTGCTGCTGCCGCCGGGGAGGAGCCGCGCTCGCACAACGCCTCCGACACCCGGCCCGGCCCGGCCCCGCCGCGCTGCGCTCCGCCGCTCTCCGGCCCCGGCAGGTACCGCCGGCCCCGCGGCTCTGGGGCGCTTTCCGCGGGAAGGGAGGGGGCGATGTGGGAAGGAAGGAAGGTGTGTGGGGTCCCCGCTGCCTGTCCCGCACCCTCCGCTCTCCTCTGCCCCGCGCACCGCCGGCGCTGCCCGGCAGGAGCGGAGCGGAGCCGGCACCTGGCGGGCGCCGGGCCACCTGCCTCGCTGTCAGCGCGGAGATGGGGCTGCCTTAGAACGGGCCGGGCTCTGCCGGCGGAGGGCTCGGGGGTGCAGGGTGAGAAGAGTTAGTTTTGGGGAGAGGAGCTCATGTGCTCAGCCCGGCACCCCTGCTCCACAGGGCTGGCTCCGGGCTCTGGGAAGGCAGCAGGGCATGATCAGCCCATGTTCAGCAGAACTGTTGCTCGCTGGAGCGGTGGCGGAATCCCTTCCCTTCTGCACAGCGCTCCAGCATCGCCGTGAGCGCGGCTGGAGCGCAGCGCACCTGGCTGGGCGCTGCTCGCTGGAAGCGGATCATCTGCTCACAGGGACCGCCGCCACTCCGCTTCGCCAGGGAACCCCCGCGGTGGGAATGCTCCTTGTTTTGCAGCGAATATTGCAAAATTGAAAGTTGTTGCTTGTAGGAGGGAAACATTCCTGAGCGCGTGAGGTAATCGGTGACTGTGCTGCAGGAGCACAAAGCAGCCACCTATGTTTCCTCAAAAAGAGCTTCTCTTCGATTTGAATTGGGGCAGCTTGTCCAAGAATAATAGAGATAAATGGGACCAGAAGCTGAGAAAGCAGCAGTTCACAGTGTGTCTGTGTCTCTTGACAGAGGCCAGAAAGATGCAGGCAAGAACTTGAAGAATTATAGCAAGTCACTTTCTCTCTTTTACTTGCAAATCTGAGGGACAAGTAAAGAAACTGGATTTCACTGATTACCATTTGGAGGTCTTTAATGCTAATGGTACACTGCCTCTGTGCTGTTTTTCAAGTCCTCATTAGTATAATTGATGTGATTTTTTTACCTTTGCCTTTTACCTAGTTTATTTAGGTTATTATGGGTTTGATCCAGAAAAGTACATCATCCTGCATGCTCCTGCAAAGTGTAAGGGCAAGAGTCTTCTGTGAAAGTTGGGTGTCTAAATAGTTTTCTGAAGAGGAATTGGGGGCATTTTAATTCAGAATTGTAAACCTACTGTCAAACAGAGATATCCAAATTCTGCACGTGCCACACCTCTTTTTTTTAAAATTTCCAAGACAAGTCCTGCTCTGAGATGTCTCATAAATTGAAGCATTTTTGCCTTCATCAGGCTGAGCAGCTTGGCTTCACTTTTAGTTGAACTTTATTTTGGCTTAGACATCCAGACTGGCCTGAGATCCAGGAACTCAATTTGCTTTCCCTCTTCTGACTGGATCGATCCAGCAGGGATTCTCGGGGTGTGGGCAGCAGAACAGGCTCCCATTAGGTGCAGTGCTGAAGCACTGGGAGTTGTGCTCTAGACCAGGCAGAAGTGTTGTGGATCCAAGTCTCCTACAGTCAGTGTGTGGGCTCTGCCCATTGAGTGCTTCAGCCAGAAATGGAAATAGCAGCTTCACCAGTCTCTGCTGTGTCTGAAAATACAAGAATGACTTCTATTACAAGGACTGGTAGGTGCTTTCAGGACAATAATCCCAAGAAAAGAGAAGTGCCTTTCAGTAGTACTGAGTGAGGTGACTAATAGGAGAAAGATGTTACTTTGAGTTGTATTCCTGCCCTCAGTTTTGTCTTGATGAGTAGCTATGGTCAGATCCCCAGAAGACTGATACCTCATTTTGACCCCTCTCCCTTGTACAGGCCTCTGCCTGCTTCTTTCCCAACTGCAGCTTGTGCCATCGGCCAACCTTCCGAAACATTGTAATTGCTCTGCTCTTACTCTGCTTTTTGTTTTTGTTTTTGTTTTTGTTTTTGTTTTTGTTTTTGTTTTTTCTGGGTGGTGATGTTTTCACTGCATATACCACTGTGTTCATTACACAAATTGTGCTGCAGCCTGGACATCTACTGGGATTTTGCAATTGAATTAAATGAAACAAGGCCCTGAGGGGGGAAAAGTTTTAATTAAGCTAGAGTGTTAAATGGAAATAGATGTTGTTCATTGGGGGAGAACCCTTTAAAGTGTTTGAGGATCCTGCATCTTTATTACTCAGAGATTAAGTGATGATAATTAAGCAGCTAGCCATGTAAACAGCAAGCTATTGAAAAGCAAAGGCAAAGGATGAAATGCTTCCAACAGCACCTGTCCTTATTTTTATCCTAGCAGAAGAGATACATGTGCTAAGCCTCTCTTCCATGTCACAAAACAAGCAGAGGAGCGCATGTCCCTCACAGTTATGATCTGCACATTTCAACTGGCAGAAAGCCATGATCATTGGAGTCACCCTGTGAGCCTGCTGTTAGCTCAGGGTGGCCAAAATAATGATGTCTTTCTGTATTCCTTTTTAATCCCTGTTTTGCTTTTCCTCTCATTCTTTTTGCTGTTAAAGACCCAGCACCTCTAATCTCAGATGTCACTTCACTCTGTGCCACTGTAAGGTAGACACGCCGGTCACCTGTGGATCCAGAGAGGCTGATTCATCAGCTGGGAATCAGCTGAATCCCCAGCACATGCCAGGATTTCTTTGGCTAAAACCCCTGGTGCTGGAATTGGCCGCTGAGCCAGCTCTGAGCTCTCTGAGGTTTCCCCTGTGGGGAATCCTTCGGGGCTGGTTGGGCAGGCTTTCCCACCGCGCTCTTGGCAGGGCAGCCTGCGGGATTGCCGGAGCTCTGCTTGGCCCTTTGTCTTTTAACCCTGGGAAGAGCCAAAGGTGTGTGCTCAATGTCATTAAATCAGACAGATGCAGGGAACGTGCCATGTGTTTGTTTTTTTTAATTTCTGGATTTTCTCCAGCTGCAAACAAGCAACAGAGAAGCTCAGAGTGAAGCCATGTGCATGGGACCTGAAGCGTAGTGGCTGTATTCATGTGTAAACGGAAATTTTGCTCCATGGGTGTGCTATTTTAAACTTTTTTATAGAGCTGCACCTCTGTCGCACTTCTCTGCACATTTTCCCTCTGCCCCATACATTTCTGTCTGGGTTTTATATATTTTATAAACTTAGCAATGGCAGTGAGTCATTATTTAAATAATCCCTGTATAAATCTTTAGCCTTTTTATCTTCTCCTTTCTATCCTTGTGTATTCAGAAAGGCCCCTCTCTGGTATTGTTGGTTTTTTTCCACGTTCTAGAGACATGCTGCGAGAACATGCATGTGTTATCTGACAGTGGGTGATAGAAAAAAAGAAAAAATCAAAAAGAAAAAAACACACAGTTCTTCTATTCTGCTCTCCCCAGCTTAGATGGATCCAACGTCACATGGAGGGGATCCAGGATGAGTCAGGAAGCAGTGCTGTGATCCAAAATTCCACTTTGCATTACAGCTGGAAGGCAGCATTTAGCATCATGTGGATTTATTTTCTTTTAACGGGAATTGCAAAATAATTTATGGAAGTCACATAATCTAATGGGCAGAAGAGATAACAGTAAGCCAAGAAGAACCTGGATTCCCATCTGGATTGAATCATGGACTCAATTGACTATCAGTGTGATGGGTGTGGTAGTTTAAGCCTGGGACATTATATGAGCCTTAACTAAGTCATTGCACTTCCCCACAACGTAACTGGAAAATGTGATTAATGTTCAGAGCTCTGTGGGTACCTGAGAGTTTCCCTAATAGTTTCCCTGTTCAGACTCAGCATAGGACATTAGAGACATTTATTTTCAAGCTTAATTTTCAGGACAAATCCTAAATGGCTCAGAACATATGTGTCTAAAGACAAATTCATGCTTTAGAGCTTATATGTGCATGGAGACCTGTAACTCGTGAGGACTTTCTGCACTGCATGAATTTCACACTGGGTGTATTACTCAGCTTTCAGTAACACTTATCCTTTTTTGTACATCTTCGCATATTTTTCTTCCTGTGCTACTATAAACAGAGGGGTTGTGTGAGCTCTTTCTTTTAATGTGGTCAGTTTAAAAGCAAAATAAATAACCATAATTAAACTGTTTCCAATTTAGCTGGTCAGAGAACCAGGAGATTTGCAGGAAGCAGATGTCATGCAGCAGAAGAGAGGCTAAAACCTCTGTAACTTCTAAACATATTCCAATGACGTGCTAGGTTGTTGTTGCTTTCTTTTTTTTTTTTTTTTTTTTCCAATGGGATGGGCAGAAGAGAAGTTACCAGTTTTCCTGGAACATCCTCTTCCAAAATTCCTGAAGACACTGCAGCACCAAGTCTGATCTCATCTTGTGTCAGCATAACTCACGCCTAAATGCACTGGGAACAGAAAGCCTAGGATTAACTAAAATTATACAAAGCTAAGGCTGTCAGAAAATGAAAGACTTGGGCCTGTTCTCAGTCTATCTGTACTTAGTGACTTCAAGAGACTTAAGCACATGTTTAAAGATAGGCTGCTGTTTAAAATTCTCTCTTGAAAGAGTTACTTTCATAAAGTCTAAGGCTAGAGTGAGATTGAGCCTTTTAAAAGTTAAGTGCAGTCTTGAGGGCTGGTGTGGTCAAATAGTCCAGCTTAATCTTGGCTAGAATTGTAAGATTTTGAACAGCTAGATCTAATGGTATGTGCCTACCTAACTTGTTGTATTCCCCTGGAATTTATCAATGACACACTCCATATAATTGTGGTTACTTTTTGTCTGTCTAAAATCCTTTTCTGGTTTTGCAAGGAGGAGACTGCAAAGAGGGAGTATGTAAAAAATTCTTTCCTAACCAAATGCAAAAAGTTAATTTTTTCCCCTTCCACAATGAAGAATTAAAACAATGTCTGTTGCTCTCATGCTTAATGTCAGAATCTCTGCTAAAAAATAGTAAGAAGAAATATAAGGAATTTTTCATATGGAACTTATTCCCTGTAATTTTATAATGTATATGTGTGAGGTTTTATGAAGCCTTATACTAAAAGGCTTTAGCAATAAAGGAAAAATGCTCATAACATCCTTGGGTATCCAGAGAGCTCCACTTTGAGAGAGAGAAATAAAATAAAGGGCAATGACAAGTAGTAATAGGCTGTCACAAGTGCAGTTCCTTTTCTCCAAGATTTACAGTAAGAACCATCTCTAACTGTAAAGTTCTTTGCACTATCATAATCTGTAGCTTTGCAGAATGCAGCATTCTCATATCCATTCTCTTATCTTGTGAAAGAAAAGTTCCACCTGCATATAAATTACATCTAAATAAATCCTTTCTTTAATTTCATGTGTTTGTTTTTTAAGCAGGTGCTTGTAAAGCTTTATTAAGAATATAAATTATTCTTCCAAGCTGCTACTATGCTGTGTCCTACTAATTGAGTGATTGTATGTTTTATCTCTCTGAAGATCCATTTTTGTTCAATAGAAATCAGAGAAGATGAGGCAGCAAATTTGTCACTTGTGTTTATGTAGAAATTAGTTACTAACAGTGGGCCTTTTCTCATTTAGAGAAGCTTTTATTAATTTATTAGCTGTATTTCAGTAGCATTTGGAGAGGCCTGTCAAACATCATAGAATCATAAAATGGTTTGGGTTGGACGGGACCTTGAAGATCATCAAGTTCCAAGTCCCTTGCCATGGGACTCATTTGGGATCCTCAGCAATGAGCTCTCACAGCAGACAGGAGTAGGGTCAGTCTTGACTTCTGCCAGTACTTAAAATAAAACTAAATTGTAAAAGAAACCTTTAGCACATATTACCTTGGCTCAGTGCTGAGGACTGGAAGGGGAGTTTCCCAGGTGTGGGTCAGAGCAGTGGTGTTGCTGGTGTTCAGGAGCGTGGCTTTCTCAGCTGCCTCAGTTCCACATTTTTGCTCTACTGTCAGTCCCAGCAGGAAGAGACTGGCTTTGCAGTATCTTCCAGGGATAAGACCTCTTTTAATGGATGTGCCCAATTAACATTTTGGTGTAAATGTTGGTATTTCCTACTTGGTACTGAGCTACACCGTTGAATTAATCATAATGAGACCAATGCTGCCTGTTCCCAAAGGAGAGTGCTGACCCTGGAGCTGCTGGATGAAAGGTGTTGGGTGAGGTGGATCTTGTCCTTCCAATCTGGGAGAACTGGGCACTCTGGAGCCCAGCCCAGCTTTGCAGGTGAGGTACAGAGCAGTGGCTGTTCCTGAGCACCCCAGGCACTGAGCAGCCACAGCTCTGTGCTCTGTGTGTGCACCTGTGGCCCAGGTGCTGTGGGCAGCCTTTACACATGTGAAGCCTGGAAACAGCAAAGGACAGTGTTATCCTGGTCTTTAGGGCTGAACTTGAATGACTGAAGAGTCAACTAATATCTTAAATCTCTGTTATTAATCTGATTTTTTCCTAAAACTGTTTTCATAGGCAGGGATGCTTTACATAACTACAGCCTGAATCACTGTGGTCAGTTGATCTGATGTTTTGCACAATCTGTAATCTTGTCAGAAGTGAGGTTTTTTCAGACCTCGTGAAACCCAAGGTGTTTATTTTAAGACTCCATTTATTATTTTGCAAATTGAACTCAAAGCTTTAAAGACTTGAAGGAAAAGCTGACTTGATGTGATTTTTGGAATGTCACCCCACCTAACTGAGGAAACAGTTAAGAGAATTGGTGCATCTAAGGAAGTTAGTAACATGGTTCAGGCCCAAGGGTTTTTCAGGTGCTCTTTCTAGGTAAAAAAGGTGCATTTAGCTGTGCTCCTCTGTTCTGTCTTTTTAATATGAATGCTCTGGATAATACTGTTTGCAGTGTACAGGTTTGTTTTGGAGTTATGGTTTGGCATTTAGAGTCCTCTAGTGACATCTACAAAAATGATATATTTCATCTCATAAAGCTGCCTCAGCTAGAAAAAAAAGTAAAAAATGGAAAGAAACACCTTCCCCAGTATAACATCCCAACAACCTGTGCAACTTTCAGTGAAGTTAAAGGAGTTTTCACATGGAAAGATTTTCTGTCCTTAGATAAAATAATTATAAATTGTTTAGGCTAAAGATTGATTAGACTCACATAACAAAGTTTATATGAAGGGAAATGGGCTGATTTTCTTAAGGCATCTGTCTACAAACTCACATGTCTGTGATTTGGTTTTTAGTTTTTATTTCCCTAAAGAGTTTTGCACTTCTAAGTACTGATAAATTGCTATGCTGTCCTCAGGAGACTGAAGCTCCTGTGTCCTTTGCTTCCTGTGACTTTGCTACAGCTCATTACTTTCCTAAATGGCAACACGAGCACCATTATGAAACTCGTAACTCAGACAGTTATCTCCTCAATGGTACTTAAAATCAAATCCTTCCTGCTTGGTGAAAGATGAGTTACTGTGCTTTGGCTCCTTAAGTGCTGGAATGATGGAAGGATTGGTTTTTTCTCTGTTTGTTACTGTTGTACACTGATGTGTAAGGATGAAGAATGAATATTGAAGTACAATACACTACTGAAAGCTCCAGTGTCAATTTTTCTAGCTTGTCACAGCCTGACAGAAAAGCAGGTGTGTGCAGCAAACAGTGCAGACAGTTTGTCTCAATCCCAAACCTCTGCTTTCAAAGCAAGATAAAAAAAAAAAAACAAAAAACAAATTGTTATCTTTCATTTAAAAGCCATGGTGAGATTCTGTGTGGTTTATAGTTTTTTTTTCCATTGTGCTGGGTCTGTGCTACTGCCAGCATGTCCTATGGCACAAAGGCTTGATCTTTCCTAGCAGGAATTGGCCATCCTTACCTTTTAGCAGCAGCAGTTCTCCAGGTAATTTCAAGTCACAGGACAATCTGCTCCTGCTTCCAAACTCCTCTCTGAAATCCCATCTCCTTCCTACAGTTAAAGTCTCTCTTGTGCTTTTGTAAAAGCTTCAGGCATAGTTTTCCTGTATCCTGTCAATTCCCAGAAATGGTCCTGACATGATGAAAATCTCTCACTCCCCAGGGGTACTCTACTCTAGCAGTCTCACATGTGGGGTGTTAAACTGTTAAAGGGAGAGAATTCAGACAGATTTCAGGACTTTTGCCAGGTTTTCACGACAATGGTAGAAATTCCTTTGTGATATCATTGATATCACAGGCACAGCTGTTCTGCAGTTGGTCAGTGATGAAATATTGATAGTCATTTTCTTGTGAAGACAGGCTTTATTTCTATTTTTATCCTAAGTTACTGCCATTATTTATGGGTAATAAAATCTGTTCTAGTAAATGGTGTTAAAAAAAAAAGTACTTTCCATCCTTTCTGTGCTTTCCTTCCTTCCTTTCCCTACAAACAAGGTAAATGCCACTGACGTGATGTGAGAAAAGCATTTTGGAATGTGTGTGTGGATTTGTTGTGCTTTATTTTCCATCCAGGAATTCAACATGACACAATGGAAAGTGGGATTTGACATCTCCAAGATAAAGTATTAGACAACCTATAAACTGCTGCACTCATCTTTATAAGATAAATAGTGTGTAAGGCCAGAATAACTGGGACACAGTGGGTTTGATAACAAGCAGCATTATCTTCAGTGCTAGCATCAGCAGAGATTACAGAGATCTCTTGTAGTGGCCCTGGGGAAATCTCACAAGGCCTTGCAGTAGGCAGTTTACAATTTGTTTTCATTCTTTTCTCAGCAAAATACTGGTTTGATGCTTGGAAAGCATGACCCTGTTTAAATAGTGCTGACTCTCTTCATTCTGGTTTGAGCCACAAGGGAAAAGAGGTGTGAGCACAAGCAGTTAGAAAAGTTAAAAAGGTGTTGGTGGAGGATGGAGAAATAAGTGATTGACAGTGAGGGAGCAGTTTGTTCTGAAGAGTCAACGAGACTCTGTGGGCCTTGTGCTCAGTGTTCAGGATCCTCAGTCAGTGCCTCTAGAAGATCAGTAGCTTTTTTCCAACTTGTTTTACTAGATCTCACCAATGGGATCTGGTCTGAGGTGCCCTTATATCATACGATGGAAATCTTGCCAGGCTTAGCCTGTGTGCCACAGCTCAGAAGGAAAACCCAGCTATGTGAGGAGGCTGCAGCAGTTGCTCAGAGCCCTTTTGGGCATCTCAAGTTGAAGGTGTGACCT
The DNA here is from genome assembly GCF_903797595.1 of Erithacus rubecula. NCBI lineage: Eukaryota > Metazoa > Chordata > Aves > Passeriformes > Muscicapidae > Erithacus > Erithacus rubecula. Next base: position 61,236,089 of record NC_136686.1, on the reverse strand, counting down.
CAGTCCCATGGGTGTTGTTTTTCATGTAGCAGTCATTTCCACCTTCTGCTTTTCTGTTAGGCTGGGAGAAAGTCCCAAAATAGGCATTTGAGTGTTTTGGCAGTGTTTGCTGCCTAAGCACTTACTCTTTGTTCCCCTGCAGAGATACAGTGCTGCCTGGGATTCTCTGGTGTGTGTAAAACTCTGAAGTAATTTGTTCCTTTTCTGGTGGTTTGCAAGACAGGTTGGAAACCCTGACACAGAACAAACATGTTTCCTTGTTCTGAAGCTGGATGATTGGGCAGAACTTTCTCATACTGGTGCAGGAGATTTAACTTCTGTTTCAGAAGAGGGACAAGGCAATTCTATGCAAAGGATGTTGCAGAATCTTGTTTTCTTGGCATTCCCAGAAGCTGAATCTTATTTGGACAATAATAGCTAGTCCACAAACAAGCTACTGGATTCAATATAAGGGTAACTGTGTAAAGTTTTGGGAGTCTAGTTCATACAGGAGATAATCAAATATCCCTCTAATAATCAGAAGTCTGAAAAACCTTTTATAATTACTTCAATATCCTTCTTGAAGATGGATGGTACTTTATCCATGTGTTTTCCACAAGCTGTCTATACTCTGTGCTCAAGGTTTCTGAAAACAGAACATGGTTACACTTTGATAATTCAAGGTTTGTTACATGATTGTTTTGGTTCATTAAGGATCAAGGCAGCTAGACAACTGCACTTGTTTAGTACCAGTGTTTTTATATTGTTGTGTACTTGAATAGTATGGGGCTGACACCTCTGTCTCTACAGAAACTGGCTTTTCTGTTTCACTTTAATGCGATAATTAAAAAAAAAAAAAATCTTTCCAGATGAAAGGAAAAGAGTTTGTTTTATAAATTCACCCATACTGCAACCCAGGTGCAGGTTCCAGGCAGTCAGAGGACATGCTCAGCATGCAGCAGTGCTCCCCAGGATTATTCTAAGAAGCACATATCACCCAGTGCTGAAGCCTGCTCTGGACTGATAAAGTTTGTGTGCATGTGGGAGTCAGCTACTGTTCAACTGGAATAACAGTGTGCAGGGTGGTATCTTCCTCACACTGACTCTGCATGTCCTGTCACAGGGTGTCTGCCCTAAAGCTCTTGTTCAAATGAAGTAAGTTGCTTCCATATTAAGTAAGTTGCTTCCTTCTAATGCACAGTTCTGTGTGATGTGATTGCAGAGCAGCCAGTGTGCTGCTAATTCACATCTTACTGTGTCTGGACTCTTGTGTTGACATGCCCCAAGCATTTAAATTTTAAGTTCTCAGTCAGTTACTTCTCCAAGTACAAGAGTTGTGGTGTCAATGCACTGTGCTGGATGCAGAGTGCTCAGAAGCTGCACACCAGAGCAGAACTCTGGAGTGAATGTAGTATTTTCACTGGTTTTAGTGCAAGATCCAACTCTGCTAATGCTCCTGTGTTTAGTTTTATCACAGTAACACCTCAAAAATCCTGGAATTTTGGCCTCACTGTGCTCTTACTTTTAAGTTAAGATCTAAGGATAGCTTAGAGAAGACCAATAAAAGTGAGAATAGAGGCTTGGAGTCAGGTTTGATTTATGGAGAAGAATGAAAGGCTTTGAGTGTGCATAGCTTGTTAGAGTTTGACAAAGAAGAAGACATGACTGTAAATACTTCAGAAGTTTTATTCAAAAAACAGCAGAGGATTTGCTTGATGTTAAGGACATTCCAAAGGTTAGGGCAGCAGCTCAGGAGACCTGGGGTTAATTCCATGACATATGTCCTTAAGGCAAGTCAATTCTGCTTAGATCCTAGCAAATTCCTAAGGGCACCCACTGCTTTGTCTACATCACTGAGTATTTGTCAGCCAACTGAAAAACACCTAATTTAGACAATTAACTTGCTAAATGCCTTTTCAGGTCTAGAACTTGGCCTCTACTTGCCTCAGCTGTAAGGATCTTTAAATGAGTAAAAATTACCATTTATCATAGAAAAAGCATGTGGATTACAGATTTGGAAAGTATGGATGTTCAGATATTGTAACAATGCAAGTACAGTGGGTGGAAAAGCTAATTAAGATGGGATTTATTTCACTTGTCTGAAGTGTGAGATGGTCTCCTAATCTTCCTCTGTTTTCTGTACAGGATGAGGTGCTCCCAGGGTCAACTCAGTATCTGAGCCAGGGGATGAATTAACTCGGCAGTGCCTGTCTCCAACCTCTCTGGAGGGAACCAAGACAATGCCAGAATTTTAGATGGCTGAAATTAGGCAAGATGAATGTTACCTTAAGAATATAAGGGTCAAATAAAATCAACTCAGCTCGATTTTAAGGGGGAAAACTGTCTTTATTGAATGCGTTTGCTGAATTTTCTTTTAAAACAATTACAGAAACCACCTCAAAGAACTTGTGTTTTCTTCATTTCATTTCTTGTAAAACATTAATGAAGTCTTTTATTAATATCTAACTACATGATAGAGCTCCCATTTTTCCTGTTTCTCTAAAGCAGTCCTTATACACACTAGCATCATCTCATCTCAAGAAGTGCTACTGTGCTGTCTATTACTAAAATTGTTATGTCATGTACAGCCTATATGTCCCATGTTACCTAACACTACACTTGCAAATCCAGACCTTAGTAATGGGAGCTAAACTCTTTTGGCAACTTACTTCTGATGGCTCATGCTTTCCTACAACAGCCTAAGTAGCTGGAAATACTGTGTTAGCTCTAAGTGGTTGCTGTCTCTTTGAGAAGAACTGATCCTCTGAGGAAATGCAGTTGTGGACATTGTGAATTTAAAGGAAAAAAAATGTAGGGAAATTTAAGTTAGTCAGAGAAGAGTTAGAAAAATTTTGAGAGCTTGTATGGGTGCTGCTGGAGGTCCATATGTAAAGCAGCTTAGTATGCTAGGGATCTGAGAGAAACTTAGGCAATACAGATCCATGAGGAATATCAGGATGAACTATCTGAGGTCTCTGCTGACCCATGCAGTGCCTGTGGATTTCCATGATACTGGACTAGATTTAAGCTTGGGAATGTCTACAATGTGCTTAATTCAGAAGTGTTTGCAGGAATTTGTGTTTATTGTTTTAACTTGACCTTGCAGACCCAACACTATTGCTTTGGAAATGAGAGCTGAACTGTCCTAAGAATTTAGAGGGGCGTTTAGGTTTTGCACAGAGAACCTAAACACAGTGGGGATTTTATCTGTGTGTAAAGCACTCGTGACTCTGATCAGAACGTGAAATAAGTACCCCCTAATTTAAGAAATGCATTTGAGTCACAAGGCTATGAGCTTAAAAGCCCATCTTCAATCAAAGTGAGACTTTGTGACTTAGGTGGGAGGTGCACCCAATGCTGGTTCCCTGGACAGCCTGGGCTTGAATTAAGACTTGTGTTCCTGGACACTGTAAGGACTCTTGGCTGTTCCTGCTGCAGGCAATGTGTAGGGGTATAAGGACAGAGGTTGTGTGAATTGCACTGAGATCAGCTGCCTTCTGGGCTCTCTTGACACTCCAGAGTCATAATCCTCCTGTGGGTCACTACAAACCTGTGATTTCACATCACCCACTTGGTGCTGTAAGTCAGTGAGCAGTGGAAGATGTTTACAGGTGCCCAGAGCTTCAGACATGCAGAGGACAGATCTTTGTGTGAGTGTTTGTCCTTAGGCCACTGCAGGTGGTAAAAATACCTAGGACAGAGAGAAACAGACAGCAGTGATAGGAGCTGTACATTGCCTGTGTAATGCCAAGTAGCTGTTGTGCTTTGCCTGCCACTCTAATTAACAAGTGCCTCACTTTTTCCTCCCTCTGACTGCCTTCTCCATCTGGTCTCGTTCAGCATGTATTTAGACTACAGGCTGCAAGGAGGAGAGGCCCTTGCATCCTGCTTGATAGTATGTGCAGCACTTTGGGGTCCTGCCCTGGCTGCAGCCTCCAGGCACTGTCCCAGTGTAAATAAGACATAAAAATAGATCAGCAGTGTTACATCGATCAAAAAAGCCATACAGAGATCTAACAGTGTTTTACTGTTGAATTTCTCTACTGTCTACCATAGGGTTCCTGCACTAACTTGCTGCAATTTTCTGAATTAAATGACAGATCATGCAAATCCTTGTATCCATGGGCAGTGTGCAGGGAGCTTGGGGGAGCACTGTAATTGCTAAAATCAGGAAGTGAGCCAAAGATGATGTACAAGTATGTGGAAGAACACATCTTTTGTGATGTTCAGAATTTGATCATTTTTGTTTTGGAGGCTTTCCAAGATTTAATAGCAAAAAAGCAACCAAAAAATTTGGAAGTGAAGTAATCATACCAAATTTCAGCTGCAGCAATAACTGCAATAGCCTGGGCATTTGCAAAAGTTTCTTCTCTTGTGACATGGCACCAACTGCTCATGTTGCACCAGATAGGATTACATTAAGCAAAAGGAATTAAGTGATGCAGACAGCTTTTGAGGTGTGCAAGTGCAATACACAACAAAAGTAGGTACTATTACCATCTGCACTGCTAAAGTTCATCTGCACTCAGAGCCTCACTAGACTATTTGCTGGGTACAAAGAACATGAGTTGAAACTGATGGAAGAAATTAGCAAGTATGTTAGAGACCAAAGGTACATTTCAGAAATGAGGTAGGGCTGTTTTCATTGAGCTTGGAGTCAGGAAGGTGCAGTGATTTGGTCTTGCACAGTTAGAGGTAATTAACAGTTCCTTGCAATCAGTTTGATGGAATTGCAGAAAGGGTTTGGAAGGTGGAAGTGGACAAGTGCAGGGCCACTGGGGATACATTTCTTGTGAGAGCAAAGCATTGGACCTGTAGCAACAATTCTCACAAGCTTTTCAAGAGAAATTGAGAGCATTTTCAAAATGTTGATCCACTTAAATTTGAAAGATGATTTTGTATGTCCTTTTCTATTTAAAAGGATGTGCAAGTGCCAAGAACTGTGCAAGTGAGACTCCTTCCTGTATCAGAAAAACTGGTGGCTCCTGGTTTCAGTTTTTTCATACTAAACAATGTCCTTCTGTTCTGCAGAAGTCTTTATAAATACACGTAGGGAGGCTGACTCTTTGGTTTCCACAGATCGATATAAACCCATGAAGAAGTTTTTACCATTTCTTTCAAGGAAAAGTCAGGCAAATAGCAAGCAGCAAGAGAAGAGGCAAGCACTTGTGCAGTCTCCATTCATATCATTCACACTCACACACTGGGAAAAGAATTCCCAGATTATGAGTGGGCTCAAAATTAGAAAAGAAACATCCCCAAGGCTTCTGGAATACAAAAAGAGAAAAAAAGCTGCAGAAGCTCAACTCTCAAAATTTGTTAAAAAAACCACAGCAGCTGGTTGGCAGAAGGGCTGTTCTTTGACATAAAATACTTCCTGAAGTTCTTTCTTCTAAGATCCATGCTGATTTTTTTTTGTTTTAGTTTTTCTTTCACATGAATTAATTAAAAAAAAAAATTCAGCATCTCATCTGAATATGACATGAGATGCTGGCAATAATTTTGCTAGTTTCTTAACTGATAAATTATTACTCCCTTCTTCTGAACACTTGGTGGAAGAGAACAAGAGACTCATACCCTTCTCTGTCTCTAACTCTGCTATCTTAAAAGGTTCCCATTTTCACTCTCATTTCATCATAAGCCTTCTGTCCTCAGTCCTGCAGATCCATTTCCAGCAAGCACAGCAGCACTGAATGTCAGGTGTTCATGATAAATAAGCCAGTGCTGACTGCAGCTGAGCTGGGCTCCATGAATGGGTCCTCTGGCAAAGGCAAGAGGTGGTGACATGTGGCATGAGGGATGTGACATGTGGAGATCAGTAGTGCCCCCTGTCACAGTCCTGTCTGCAAGGCTTTTATCCCCTTTCTTTTGAGGTTGGTATGTTGTGGGAGGTGAACTAAGCACATCTGTGAAGAATGAGCATTGGTGAACTTCTGCTCTAAAACCAGCAGCACCTTGTAGGAGGACACTCATGTGCACTGTAGTGAATTTCAGCTCTGCTCTTTCTTTCCAATTTTGTCAAAGCTTTTCTGAAAATGGCTCCGGTGATCATAAAAACCCCCTGATATTTTAGCCTAGCACTGCCTCTTTTTTAAAAAAGAAAACAGAGTTAAATTTCCAGAGTTCACCTGTAATTGATCTGTCCACTTGTTAATAAAACCTAGAACTCCTTTCCTTTTTTGACTTCTACCTGCTGGCTGTGTTAGCCTGATTCTGATGTGTATTCACACTGCTGGAATATTTTGCAAGGTTTTGCCACGTCTTGTATTTTCCACAGGAATTACACAATGAAAGGCAGTATTTTTTAAGTGCCAAAACTCGATGGGATGTTTTCCTGGCTCTGTCCCAGGCTGATGGCTTTAGTGGCACATTTCCCTTGTGGGTGCAGGGACTGTGAAGCCGATCACAGGGGAGACAGATGAGTCACAGTTGTATTTGCAAGTTAAACAAGGTCAGAAGGCTGTGTTGGCCTGCACTGGCCTGTGGTGTTTGTTAGTGTGTTCACTGGGCTGGTTTTTCCTCTTGTCAGTGAGCACATTTCCAAACTGCCTGATTGCAAGCTGGGGGGGATACGAGCCCTCCCATGAGACAATATGGATGAGACCACTTGATTTTGAAGGGAATGAGTGCTTAGCTTTATAGACAGAAGCTGTGCCAGGCTGCTTTGTCTCAGAGTCTGCAAATAGTGTCTGGCACATTTTATTTATTGCTCCAAACTTAGACTTGGGGTCTGGAAGCTCAAGTCTGAGCAGCTCTAGGGGTGACTGTACTATATTCCTGTAATTACACAGATTTTCCTCCACTCATTTTCTGTTTGTTTTATCTTCCTAGATGTAAGCTTATCAGGGAAGGTATTGATACTTGCTCTTTATTTGTAGAGTATTTAGTACCATGTGGTCCTGACCTGCATAGATTTCAATTCAAATAAAGGCAGTTGAATCTGCTCTTGCCTGTTTGCTTTCAGCTTGGAAAGTTTTCCCTGGCTATAATGTACTGTTAAGGAAGGAACAAAGGATAGGCTCTTAAGAACTGTAAAACCTGCCTCACTTCAGTCCTGGCTATTTAATTTTGTAGGCTTATGTCAGACCCTTAAGGTTAAAAATGTTTCTTTTCTTGTCTTGGCTTGAACAGCAAATGGAATGTTTTAAAGGAAAAAAAAAGAGTCCATATGAGGCAGACCAGAGTGATGCAGCCTTGCCTGTTTTTCTTGATCTGAAACACTGTATTAGCTGGAGCACAAAATGGTCTGGCTACCTCAGTTTCCATCCCATTTTTGGATGGAAAGTTGCTCACCAAACAAGAGCAGAAGCAATCATTTACTTCTGAAAGGGAAGATTTTTGCTCATTTTCTTTGCAGCATAACATTTTCTTGGTTTGACTTTTCTTCATCTATTCCTTGTCCATGAACGCCCCCAAAGCAGCAGAGTAAATAATTTCAGCTTACAATGGACAAGTCCCTGAGATGATAATGAGAAGTGGTGAATAAACTTTCCCTGTCTTACATGGAGCAGACTTGAACTCTGCTGAAGGGGCCACATGCAGCAAGGTCAGGAGTGTGATGAAGTATAAATTTGGAAGGGGAATCTGCTGGAAAGATAGAATAACCCACTGAGTGATAAGTGCTGACAGACTGGCACCCTGGTGTTTGAAGTGCTTTTCCTTGAGGAAAAAGTATGTCTCTGATCCTGTTGTGTTATGGCCAGGCTCAGTCTGTTTTGAAAGCCTAGTCTTTCTTCACATGGAGACTCAGAAAGATTCGAATGTGTTTAACAGAATCCTGAATTTGGGGCCATGGTTAAAGCCAAATTTTATAAATTCGATATGGCTTTCCCAAAAGGTATTTATAACAATAATCATAAGCATATGTCAGTATATTTACATTATTATTATATGTTTACAATAATGTTTTTCTAATACTTCACCATTAAGTAACTGTGTTTAGTGTACTAGTTCACAGAGAATAAAAGTATTAAGTTATGATTTCAAAGGAATGATAAAACAATAACACTGGGGAAGTTCAGTCATCTTAACAAATTGGGAGCATTATTCAATCTGTCCAGGCAGGCTCTTGCATGGTTCCTGTTCTTCTCTCTTTCTTCCTGTGGCTTTAGCTTGAGAATGCTCCCAGTATGGCCACACAGGGAGACAAACTGAAATATGTGAGTGAGAGTCAGGGTGGGAGGCAGAAGATTAAGTGAAATGTCCTGGGACCTTCTAAGAGAAAGCCGCTCTGCTCTTTACCTAAACCTCAGTGACAGAAGTAGAATCACAAGCTAGTCGGATGGTTTGACTAATATGAGCCTTAAAAAAACCAGTAGTGATATGTTTTCAGTTCCTTGAATCAGTTTATTTCAGTTGCATTTGCAAATGTATGCATATAAAAAGAACAGATTACAAATTTTGAAAAGGTTGGGAGAAAGAAAAAGTGAGATTTTTCTTTTTTTATCTTCAGTTTTTCTGGGGCATGTTCCCCATCCCATTTCCTGTATATCTGGGACAGCAATATTCTGCCACTTTTTCAGAAGACTTCTGGTATCTGACATGGCAATTCTGTTGTCTGATTCTTTGACAACCACTGCTCAGAACACTTTGATGCTTTGGGAGACAAGAGTAAGCAGGAATGGAACCCTCAATAGTATGCAGGACTAATTAAGCCTCTTTTAACTGGTTGAACACAGAGGGTATATCTACATAGATAAATGAAAAAAAGTGTTGTTATTTTCAATAGTAATAATAAATCACTAGACATGTAGATCTGTCAGGATTCAGTGATGCACAGCCATTCTCCCCTGCATTGAAAACAGTGAGATATAACTTACAAGTGCTTTCATTTCCACCATCCCAAAAGATTACTGTCTGCACTTCCATCCCTTTACACTTTGATGTATATGCACTAGGCTGCACTTTTGGATCATGCAATCATGCAAATCAAAAAGCATGTGTTCCTCAGGACTCCTGAGTCATTCCTGCAGAGGGTGGACACTGGTTGAGAAAGACACCAAGGAAAAAGAAACGTTGTCTTGCTGTTTTTAAATGAGCTGAGTTAAACATGGCTTTCATTTTTCTCTGCTTCACAGTTTTACTATAAGAGGCAGGATCACATTGTTTTCTATCACATTCATTCCTGCTGTAATCTTTGCAACTTTTCAGTTCTTGGTCATGTAATCTTCTCAGTTCATTTGTGATGAAATCTCTGTTGCATAAACTGACATTTTTGCTCATTTCCTCTCAAGGTACCTGAATTGAATGGAGATGAATCTGAGCTTTTGTGATATTATCAAATATTTTTACACTAAAGCAACTAAAGACAAACTCTACTTTGATTCAAATCATGTGAATGAATATGCTCGCTAATTGTTCTGTCAAAAGAATTTACAACTGGAACTAAGACAGTAAATTGAGTATTTGGGTCCTAGTGACCACAAGTATCACCAGTATTAAAGGGTCGTGATGATCCTTTTCTGCCTAATTTAGTGCAACTTCAGTGAAATCAGTGGACATGCACCAACATGTGCCTTATTGATTCCTCTCTGCATTACTCATACAGCTCCATAGTGGAGACTTTGTTATGAATACTTACTGTAAATCACTTCTACTTGCATTAAAAATGTGAAGATATTCACTAAGTTAATTGCTGGGAAGAGAAGGAAAATGAGAATGAGTAATTAGATAATTGCTGTTTGTAACTCTAAGCTTTTCTGAAGTATTGAACATCATTATTGAGGCAAAATAATGGCATTTTCATTTTATCATATTTAGAAATTGCTTGATCTTGAGAGGCTTGAAAACCTTCAAAGATACTGAACATGGGCAATATTATTATCATGGGCAATAGTATTCATACCAGTTAATATGTATGATATAAGTAGACATCTCTCTTGGAGAAGATAAATTAGCCTTCATTTTTAATATCACATGTGAGTTTTCAGAATTTATTTATCTAAATTAGATTCAGTACAAAGCTTTCATGTTTACTTTTGCAACTCATTTGCTCAGGGGAATCAGTGTACCTGATGTTCACCTCTCATGTGATTGCCACAGCTCTGTGCCTTTGTAGAGATCCAGTTCATCTCTGTGAAAACAGAGAGAGGCTGTCAGTGTGCAGTTGTTTAAAATAAGCTCCACACTTCACTGATGTGGTGAGTAAGATCATAGTTTACATATCTACACAGGATTTTAAAGAGAATTCACAGATTCCTAAGGGGCTTGACCTCGGTGACAGTGTTATTGACATAACTCATTTTCTTCTCTGTTGCACAACAGAAATCTAAAATGAAGCCTTATTAAACAGTCTCTAATGAAGCTAAATAGTCATTGTTGAGTTGTACAACCATCACTACTACTTTTTTTTTTTTAACAATTTAAATGTAATTTGTTAACAAAATTTCTATTAAGGTAATTTTCTGTGCAAGGAGATGAAACAGCTATCATCGTGTGCAATTAGGAAATGTTTCTAGCAGGAAATTATGGAATAAATTCCCTACTTTTGCTTGATGAGGAGTGTGAAAAGTGAAATAGTAATGTGGGGGGTAATTCTGTTTTTCATTCAGACAGTTCTGCTTTCACAATTGATACAAAAATTATAAAAAACTCTACAGAGACTGGAAACTACAACGTGGTTTTGCATTGTGACTCTATATTTTCTCAGTATTACACAGTACAAATTTAGGCACCATTTGAACAACAAGGAGATTGCTAGTTGGTGGCACTGCTTTTGTTTTTCTATTCTTGTGATTCTGGAAAATCACTAACTGTATTATGAACATTATTTTGCAATGAACTTTGCAGGTCTCTTATTGATGGCTGTTTTGCTGACTTCTTCCTTTCACACCAAAAGAAAGAACCATGGTCTTGCATTAAAAAAAAAAAAAAAAGAAAAAAAAAGAAAAAAAATTGCATATCAGATTATATTGGCTTAGTGTCTTGAGTGTGTTCCCAGAGATACGTCTGAGAATCTATCTTGTTGTACAGTGATAGTTTTTAATTAAACTTCTTATTCCCTGGAGGGCCTTAGTTTTGGCTTCCAAAGAGTGAAAATGCAACATGATAGATGTGTCACTTTTTTTCACTTCAGATGAATGGAACAGATGTCCAGATTTGCCTCAATTACTGCCCACATGTAGTCCTTAAAAATTAAAAAAAAAACCAAACCAAAACAGAAAACCTAGCAGTTTGTTTATTTGAAGGAATTCTGCCAGTATTTGGAAGCAACTTAAATTCAAGAACAAATGGTTATTTAATTATTTTAAAGCACTAGTATTGCATTTATTGGCCTATTGTTTGTGCTAAATTCAGCTGTTTTCATGATGTTTAGTCTCCTTAATACAAAACATAAATACACAGTTAATATCTTGAGGATTTTTTAAATAGATGTTGCCTTGTCAGTTGTCTTTCAGAACTGACTTTGTTGTGACAGTTGTGTCACACTGTCTTTTGTTTGGCTATTGTTGTTAATCAGTTCACAGAGGGTAATCACCTCAGCTATTTCCAGCTCTATTAAACCTATTTTACCAAGCCCAAAGTGTTCCTCCCTTCCCCTCCTCTTGCAGGTGCTTCTCGCAGGGATGCTCTGCAAAGTCCAGCCCAGCATGGCTGAACAGGGCTGTCAGGTGGGAAAATGAGAATCCACAGCTTGGCTGATGGGGTCACATTGTTTTTGGAGACACGTCAGCTCAGTACCTCAGTCACACATGAGTTCCAGCCTTGGCTGAGGCTGATGGCACGTCTCTGTCAGAAAGGCAGCTCTGCCTTTTGGTCCCCTTCAGAAAGCTCTGCTTTTATTTTGAATGCTCTAATTAGTGGAATTAGTGCAAAAAGCATTTTACAAGCAACATCCTGCCTGGAACCATATGTTGGACAACGCTGAGCTAGAAGATACACTCCGGGTCAGGGTTAGTCTGACACACAGGAAAGAAGAGAAGGGTTGTTGCAGAGTTTCGAAATTTTCTGTCCTCCAACTTGGAAATGAGGCTGGGCCAGATCCCAGTGAATGTACCCATCAGTTCATTACTTGCTTCTAGAATAGGCTCTTGGAGAGTTCAGTTGATTTTTTAATTTTCTTTAGCTTTTTTGGGTTTTTTTCCCCTCTGCATATACCAGGGAGTCATACTAACCTACCTAGCTTTCTAAATTCAACATCACTTTAGAATTAGGTGCTTAACATGAGCACAGAGGTTTTGGGTTTCACGTGACTGAGTTTTATAGTGTCCTTGGATAAGGCAGTCTGCCAGCTGCAGGTATGCCTATTCCCATTCAGCTTTGGCTGTTCAGGTACTGAATAATTTCAGTGTAATCTAAGTTTTCCTCCAGCTTTGAGGAAGACCCATTCCAATCTCCATGGTATCCCCATCTTTGTCTTGCAGCATCCCAGCTGGGCACAGCTGAACACAGATGCAGTGATGGTTTGGGACATCTCTTGCAGAATAGGTGCTGGCTCAGGAGCCACCATCCTTCCTTGTTGTCACCTCCCTTTATCTGTCTCCCTGTTCTCAGCCCCAGCCCAGGGCTCAGCCTCCAGTGGCTCATTGCAGCTTCCAAGCAGCATCACCCAGTCCCTGTCCTTGCTGCCATCCTCACCCTGCCGGGAGTGCTCGTGACAGATGACAGCACTGTTTCCTAGACTGCTCTCTGGGATTTCTGGCCATGCCTCCTGCCCCAGAGTTTGGCAATTGCCCTTGCACAGCGTGCTGAACTCTCCATGACCAGCTCGAGGGGTTTCTCAGCTGTGGCACGGCACAAAGATCTGCCTCCAATTAGCTCAGGAGCACAGCTCCAGACACGTGTTTGGTTCAGCAAACGCTGTTTGTTTGCTGGGTGGTGATGTTTTTCTAAGCTTTTGCTTTATTCATAGCATAAGTGACACTTCTGCAAGAGGTGATGTGTCTCTGGTTCTTAGTTCTTTTCTAATTTTGGAAATGCACTTCAAACGCCATGGCAGTGTACATTAGATAACCTACGTATGAGTAAAATTATAGTGATAACCAGGGGCTTATGAATTAAATTAAATAAATACAGATACTAGGTTCTAAAAACAATAGGGCTTTACTGTGATGAAAGGAATAATTTCAATTCAAGGATGGAATAGATCTTGTTACAGTTTTGTGATTATCATTGTTCGATTACTCATGGGATTAAAATTCACCTTTTACAATGAAAGGTAAAAATACAGATTTTTAAACATTTAATTTCAAGATCATTAGGTACATTATTACCTTAGCTACAAGACAATTTCATATTTGCTTTGATCCTCTTTGATCTCTAACAGATAGGAAACAGCCTTCAGCAGTCTCTCTTCATAATGTTTCTTTTTCAATATTCCCATGTCTTGGACTAAATTGCTTCTATTGAAGATCTGCAATGGCCAAATTACCATATTTGTGCTCTGAATTTGTTGTATCTCTCTTCCTATTTTTTCTTTTGGCTTGTTTTCAGATTAATAATGTGAGACTAGATAAGCTTCAGGGAAAAAAAAACCAACAGTCTATTTCATCATGTTAACCCAATAATACTATTAGGCAGAATCAAACAAAAAAGCTGTGTGTTTCTCCAGAGCCCTGAGACGAATACCTTTTTTGAAACCTGGAGATTTATATTCCTCTGGGAATGTAAGTGATATCAAGGGCAGCAGATTTTGAGTGCAGCTGTAGTTACCATTAACAGAGATAAGTATTTGAAGGCATTTTGGTATTTCAGCCATGGTTTATTATCAAGAGTCTCTTGTGTGAAATATGGCAACCAGAACACATAGAAAAAAAACTTCTTAAATGCGTTATATTTTTAATATTTAAGAAGTAAGTTCATAGTAACCTGGAAACTCATACTCAGGTGCTGAGAATCACAGGAGTTTCTTGTGGAACAAAGCACCACTATCTGTATTGTGTATGTCTGTATCTGAGTGTGCATGGGTTACTTTTCAGTGAATTGTGCATCTTTTTTATCTTTAGATTGTTATGAACAGAAGAGCATTGAAATCACTTTAAAATTTCTTTACATTGACACCCAGAGTTTTGGATCAAATTCATGGAAAGAAATATAGAAGTGTGGGCATTTCTGAGATTCTAGAGTTCCTGTATTACCAAGCAGTAGAGTTCATAATCTCTGTATTTTAACTTTTCTTGTCCTGTAACATGGAATACAAAAAAAAGATTTTTATATGGTGTCTAAAAGCCTAGAAAACAATTAGTTTGAAGCACTGCCTTCAACTTTCTCAAATTTCATGCAGAAGGGAAGACTCTCAACACTAAAGGAGGTGTTCAGTAGCTGTGTGTAATTGACCAGAGCAGTTCCATTACATTTTGGGTTTCGTCCTTTTTATAATTTTTTTTTTTTAAATAATTTAAGCTGTGCTTTTGCCAAATACCAGTCTCAGAACTTTACACTCTACACTCTGACAAGAGGCAGCAGTATACAAGTGGTGGGAAGAGAGGCTTTAGCAATATATTTTCTCCTTTTGCCATTCTCCCAAAACAAAACTTGGAGTCTCTCTGAAGCCACTTGCCAGCATTTACTATTAATCTCCATCCTATATCTACATATTAAAATTCTTTTGGAATTGTATTCAGTGGGTCATGTAAATAAATATGCTGTCCAGCCATTATTCATGTAAGACGCAATGAAACCAAAATGTATTGTGATTTTCCTATTGCAAAATCTCGTTTGTCTGGGTTTTTTTTAATTTACAATATTTTATTTTTCTGAAGGCAGAATGGATGCAGACAATGTACCTGCCAAACTCAGAGAGACTGCAGGCAGAGGTTCCAGTTTTTAATTTTCCAGGGCTTTGTGTATTCAGATTCAGGATTCTGGTTTTGAACATGCAGATACTTTACAGCCGTTTAATCTTTTGAAGACAAAAGTCATATTGGCATGGAAGAAAATATAGAAATGCACTCTATAAGGCCATGAAAGAATGTCACTGCATTACAGCAGCTTAACAAGTTATCATACATCAGCTGAAGCATTGCAATTGTCTGTCTATGCACTTGAGCTTGCCCAGAATGAGGTAAACATCCATATGCTCCAGGGATTACTCATTAAATGAAACATTATGTTTTAGTACTGAAAAATATCTGCTGTCCTTCCATTATTTTCTACTTAAATGGCAAATTTCCTCTGCATAAGAGTAGTTTTAATTATGCAGTTTGCTGTGTGTATATGTTGGATGTTTTTCAGTTGCTCATGCAGACTGTAGACAAACACATACATGTGTGCACACAACATTTTCCCCACTATAATTTGGTATTTCTGGCACTTTGCAGTAGTAGGGTCAAAGCCAAGCTGTAGCTACCTCTGGAAAATTTTAAAAGTAGCTGCAATTGAAAAAGGCGGTGCAACTTTTCTGTTTTTAAACCTAATGAAGACTTTTTTTTCAGAAAGTGTGATGCTTTTCATCATTGTTTCAGTGTTAGTTTTTGATAAAGTCATGAAACTTTTGAATGTGTGTGTTTTTTGAAACAATTCTGAAACTCATTAGTAACAGAAATGCTTTGACATTATTATGATTCACTGCAGATACTAACTTAACTTGAAATTTGACTTTTGATAGATACAGTAAAAAGAATGAAATAATTCTGAATTCTAAGTAAATAAATATAACTAATTTGATCCTCCAGAATAATTACAGTTTATAATACTGAATTGAAAAGTTTGTTGCTGTTGTAAAATTAAAGGAGCTTTTTTGAGGGCTTACTGTTGTAGTTCTGTGAGATGTAACCCTTTTGGATATTTCTTACCCCTCATGATTCACTCTGTTACTGAAGTTGTGTTCTGACAGGCCTTTAAATTAATTCCTACGCCTGTATGAAGCACAAGTGTCGAGTGCATAAAGTGCAATTGTTTTAAGTATTTACATTTGTCTACTGATGCAC